>NC_056665.1:121846926-122181509 GCF_018350195.1 Panthera tigris
ATGACCCTTGTGATGAACGCCACGAGAGAAAAGCATAGGGTGCTCTGAATTGGGGGGTCTGGGGAAGGGGTCTTTCCAAGGACTCAGTGGCAATTAAGCTGGGACCAGGGATAATTAGGGGAAGGAGGGTAGGACAGAGAGAACAGAGAATGCAGAGGCCCTTGGGTAGGAAAGAGCATGGATCTGTGTGGGGACAGAAAAGGGGTGGTGGCGGCAGGGCAGAGAGACACCAAGAGATGTGGCTGGAGACGTGTGTGAGGCACTTTCAGGAGATCCGTGGTTGGTAGCCACTGAAGGGCTCTGTGCAGAGAGTGGCACAGTCCAGTCCTCAGTGGCTACTTGGGGCCAGGGGTGGAACTGGGAGAGAGTTACAAGGCACTGTGGTCATTTGGGCAAGAGTGACAGAGGAGGAGTGGACAGACATAATTTGGAGACTGAATCAGCAGGACTCAAGGAAGAATTAAATGGGGAGGGGCTGAGGGGCAGGGAGGGCCACTAGCAGTTCCAAGGGCTCTGGTAAGAACACTGGGGGCTGTCTGAGAACAGACATGGTGCTGAGAGGGCTGGTGGGGCAGTATCGGCAGGTCACCCTGCTGGCAGTTTGGGGAAGGATTTTTCTGCGGGGCTGGGCTTTGCACAGTAGCCCCCTCTCTCCTTAAGAGTCGGTGGTCAGAGAGTTGGTGGAGGGTCCATGGGGGACTAAGTGATTTGGGGTCTAGCATTGAGAGGTTGCGCCCAGCCCTGGGTTCCTGATTTCCAGACTTAAAAAAAAGTCATCAGCACCCTGATCTAAGGAGAGGTCTAAGTGTGTGCGTGCGTGCGTGTGTGTGTGTGTGTGTGTGTGTCTGTGTGTCTCCCCATAGCCGGGTTTATAGGAGAGGCTGTTACTTCAACAACTGGAGTGCCTCCTGCTTATTTATTGGAATAAGTCTCCCCAGGCCCCCGCTGCTCTTCGGTTTTTGGTGTGAGCTGATGACTGGTGGTTTCTTGTGAGCAAAAGCAAACTGAACTTCTTGGGAGGAGGGGAGGCTATCCTTTCAGCCAGGCTGGTTTTAGGATTGGGCCGGAATAGCGTGTATGTGGCAGTGGGGGGAGCAGAGGGCCCCTTGCCCCAGTGTGGGGGAACAGGACCGGTTCTGGGTGTTGCCTGGCACAGAACCAGAGTCATGATGTGTCCTCTTGGTGCCTCAGCTTGGGCTTCACATGTGACCTGTGTTTCCACACTGCCAGGGCAGCTCCTGTCTCACCCCCCCAGCTCTCTAGCCTCGGCACCGCCCTGGGAAATACAAAAGGATGAAACTGCTGTACTGAGAGTGTTAGGCTAATGCGCTGCATCAGAGGTCAGCAAACTTTTTCCGTAGAGGCCTGGGTTAGGGTCCTAGTGCTGCTGTAACAAATTAGTGTGAATTTAGTGGCTTAAAACAATACACATGTATTATTTTACTGTTCTGTGGCTCAGAAAACCTAAAATTCCAGTGTTGGCTGTGCTGCATTCCTCCGAGCGGCTCTAGGGAGGAATCTCTTGCCTTGTCCAGCTTCTAGAAGCTGCCTGCATTCCTTGGCTTATGGCTCCTTCTTCGTCACAGCCACCAGTGTGACGTCTTTCAGTCTCTCTCCCTTTTATCTGGACTTCCTTTGTCATAGTTCCTGCTCTGACTCTGACCCTTCCACCTCCCTTTTATAAGGACCCTGTGATTACATTGGGCCCACATGGTAATCCAGGATGCTCTCCCCATCTGAAGATCCTTAACCTAATCACACTACTGGGGACTGGGACATGGACATCTTTGGGGGGGAGGGGTTGTTTTTCTGCCCACCCTAGGGCCAGCTAGTAAATATTTTAGGTTTTGCAGGCCAGGCAGTCTCTGTCACAACTGCTTACCTCTGCCATGGCAGCATGGGAGCCGCCACAACGTGTAGTGAATGGGTGTGCCGTGTCCCAGTCAAACTTCACTTAAGGATACTGAAATCAAAATTCATATTGTTTTCATATATCACAAAATATTATTCTTTTGGGTTTTCCAAGCATTTAAAAATATAAAAAAGGATTCTTAGCTGGTAAGCTGTAGAAAAAACCAAAACAACACAAAAAAAACAACCGGCATTGACCTGGATTTGGCCCACGGGCTATCGTTTGCTGTCCTCTGTTCTAGATGCAGAGTGTCCTTTAACACTTAGAATTCCCTTGCAAAATAGGTGTTGTTATTATCACTCCCATTTTGCAGAATGGTAGTGGAGCTAAGCACTGCCCAAGGTCACATGGCTAGATGTTGGCAGGTAGGGCTGCTGACCTCAGAGCTGATGTTCTTTACAGTCTGCTTCGCTGGGGTCAGCCAGGAATGTATGTGGTTTCCCCAAAATGTGGGCTTTCTCTTCCTGGTAGATCCTGAAAGTCTGGGTTTGCCTTCCTTTAAAAAATCCCTGGGCACTGCTGCTGTCACATGCAGAGCACATCTGGAAGACTTCTTACTGGGTGGAACGTGCTCCGATCTCAAGGACTTTGGTACCTGAGCTCTCTTATTGGGGCTCTGAGGCATAGGGACATACCTTAGCTCTTTTGCCATGTGGCATTTTGCCACCTCCCAAAGGCTAAGGAGGTCTTTCCTGACAGCAACTATTGCCACTGTGAGCAAGGATGTCTGTGCTTTATTTCTTCTCTTCCTTACTTTTTGGGTATAGGAACATCTAAAGGTTATTGGAAAAAGGCCTTTGGAGTTTTAGGAGACTGAGCCCATCAGGTTTTAGAAGTCCTGGGACCTCACCAGAAATGCGTGTGAACCACAGAGTCCAGGCTTTTTTCTCCATTGCAGGCATGAGCTGTAGTTAAGGACTTTGCCAGGGGAAGACCCAGGGGGCCCAAGGCAGCCTGGATTCTGGGTTGGGAGTTGTTGGCCACCTCCTTCCTGGCTCTCATGTCACTGTGTCTTATTCCCCTTTGTAGGGTTCGCACAAGTCCTTCTCTTTGTCTAGATGGCTCTTTCTTTCATCCAGTTGAACTGGCTCCTTATCCTTCAGATCTCAGGTCTTTGTCACCTCCTCCTAGAAGCCTTCCCTGATAGGTTTAATCCTCTGAACACAGCTTCTATGGTCAGCTACCTCTCCCTTTGTAGCACTTATCAGAGTTGGCCATTTACCTTTATTTTTGATGACTTCATTAATTCCTGTCTCACCACTTCAGGTTCCAGTAGTGACTCCAGAGGGTGGTGGCTGTACCTGATTTGGACCCAGTTCCCATTAAGTCCCTGGTGACTAGCACAGTGCCCTGCTTATATTAGTCACTTAAACATTTGATGGATGAATAAACAAAAGACCTTTAGCCAATATATTCCTCTCTATAAAGTGGGCGCAATTATATCTCTTCTTCCTAACCTCGAGAGAAGGTTGAGAGCACTTTGAGGGCAACGGACATTATGCAGCGGTAAGGAAGTACCCATGGTTGAGCATTTAGTCCCTGTGACCAAAGATGTTCTGACATCCCTATACCAAACCAAGCTCAAGTTCAAGGAGGAGATGCTGAGTCCTCATGTGGGTAGGTTGTAGTAGAGGGGGTAGAGCTGTCTGCCTGATTCTTGGGGCTGAGCTCCTGACTCCACCTGGCTCTCAGCCCTGTGATGGGGTACAAGCACTTGGCTCCCAGACACCCCATGGCTCCAAGGATGGCTCACTGCCTCACTGCTTCTATACTGTGGTCACCCTGCGGATACCTACCTGGGCTGGGCCCGGGCTGTGGAGGTCCTGGCTTCATAGTGCACCTTGTACTGCACAATCTCTTCTATCCCAGAGATCTCTGTCATAGGCAGAGACATAGACATGTCACCCTGTGAGGCTGTACAAGTTATTAAGATGGGGAACGTTGAAAGATTAGATTTATGACAGCCAACGGTGGATTATGAAGAATAATTCATCAAATGTCAGCGCCTGCAGCCTGCAATTTACAGAAGGTTTGCTTAAGCTGAAGAGATCTGATTGGACTGCCCCCACCCCCACCTCTAATGAATGACAGATCTAATGGATGGCTTCCCAGGCTGGCCAACCACACTGGGTGTTTATCTGCTTTTTATTAATCATTATTATCACAACATTTCCATAGAGTCCCTCCACCCGCGGCTCTCGAAGTGCCCAGCACCAGCGAGCCTCCCTCAGCTACTTTGGAGGAACGGTAGCCGCCTCTGGGAGATGTTTTAGCTCCCCCCGGTCAGCTGGAAGGCCCAAAGTCCCCCCACCAGGAAGAGGATAGGGAAAGTTGAACCTCATGCATTCATTAAGAAATATTTATTGAATACTAATTATGTGTCAGGTGCTTTGGATACAGTATTGAGCAAAAGTGGAAGAAGTCTGTCATTTAGAAGGAAAGAGGGAGATTAAGCAAATACAAATCGAGGTAGAATGCAGCTATGTTAATTGCTCTCTAGAAGGGCACCCTGAATTCTGAGGATATACACAGGGAGGCTTCCCTGAAGAAATGACAGTTGAGCTGTGCTTTGGAGGATGAGTAGGAGTTACTTTGATGAGGAGCAGAAAGGGGAGCCTTTTGGGCAACGACGACAGCATATGCAAAGGCCCTGCAGTGGGAAGGGAGGGAGTGTGCTGGTGATTGAAAAAGGCTATCTGGGCAGGACAGAGAGAGCTCTGGGGGCAGGGGGAGGAGATGGGGCAGAATCAGACTCTGGATTGTGTTAAGGATTTTGGCTCTGGGAAGCTGGCGATGTGGTTTAAACAAAGAGAAGTGACATGATCAGCTTATGTTTGGAAAACGCACTTTAGCTGCATGGGGTGGATAGATTGGAGGAGAAAGGAATGCAAGTGAGTGGACCAGTCAGGAGGCCATTACAGTCTCTGGGTGAATGAAGACAGTCGCTTTTACTCACTGACAGAACAGAACTGAGAGCCTAGAATTGCTAACTCTTTGTCTAGTGCCCTCCTCATATACCACTCTGTCCTCTTCGTGGAGGCATTATATAGGGCACCCATTATTGGGGGTCTTCTGTAGGCTCTATTCTAGATCCTTTACGTGTGTTGTTTCACACAACAACTCTGAGGTAGGTACTAAAATTCCCATTTCACAGATGAGGAAACTGAGGTACAGATGGGTTGTATAATTACCCAAGCTGGTGCACCATGGAGCCAGAATTTGAGTGTGGGCAGCGCCTTGCAGCCTATGATTGGGTTTGCACTGGCTAATTCCAGCCTACAATTCCAGACCTTGCATTGGAATTACTGTGCCCTGTTGCCTCTCAGGACTCACTGTCCTGGCCAGCTGGTGGGCATCCCCAGGGAACACACCTGCAGCCGTAGGGTATGACTGCTCCTGGCTTCATACTTCTCGGTCAGCTGTTTGTTACCATTCTTTGGGAGGATAGAAGCTTGGTCGGGACTGTGATGCCCTTGGCAGAGTCAGGTGGACGATTGTCTTATACCTAGAGGCTCTTTAGCAAACTGGTAAGGGTTGAGTGTTGTGCCAGCCTCCTCGTGCAAATTTAGACAGCACCACTGTTGGGTAATTCCTGGGGTTGGCCCTTGTCAAGAAAGGCCTCAGGTGCTGCCGCTGAGCCTTCGTTCTTTCTTCCCAGCTAGGCAGTAGCAATAGTTAATGGCTCTGCAGAACCGACAGTTTGATCTTTCAAAACTCCAGAAGGAACACAGATTCCATGGAATACAGGGACTATGTGTCCTTGAGCTGTTATTGTCATTATTATTTTTATTATAATAAATTGCTCTGTCTGGGAAGCTGGGGGTGGGGGTATTCCTGGCTTGAGTTAGGGCAGCCACTGAGTGGGGAGGAAGAGACATTTGGATGCCTTGACCTCTCCCTTGACCCCCCCAGGGTCTACATAGTGATATCAGAAGTCTCCTCTTACCTTGCCAGAAAGTCCCATCAGGATTGGGTGAATTGGTACTGGGCAGGGAGCACTGCCTCCAGCAGGCCCTGCTAAAAAGCAAGTATGGAGCGCCTGGGTGGCTCAGTTGGTTGAGCCTCCGACTCCAGCTCAGGTCATGATCTCATGATTCATGGGATCGAGCCCTGCATCGGGCTCACTGCTGTCAGCATAGAGCCTGCTTCGTATCCTCTGTCCCCCTCTCTCTTTGCACCTCCCCTGCTTGAGCTCTCTCTCAAAAATAAACATTAAAAAAAAATTTTTTTTTAAAAAAAGCAAGTATGTTTCCTTGGGGCTGTTGCCTTATTCTGCAGACTGAGACCTCCTCATGGTGAGAGGTGGTGTCTGTTTTGTTGGTTTATGTACCTAGGATGGTTTCTGTCATGTGGCAGGCCTGCAGGTAAGTATTTGCTGATTGACTGACTGACTTTAGCTAAGGAATGGCAGATTGATTTCGTTTCCTATATTAATTCTGATCTGTTGGTAGTGGCTTCCTGGAATACTGTGTTGAGAGAGATTCTGAGGCATCATCTGTGCCCAGAAGAAATGAATGCTGTGATTGATTAGTGATATCTGGCATGAGTATGCTTGAGGCTTATTAGTCAGCTATTACTGCATAACAGATTACCCCCCAACAACAAACATTTGATATGTTGCAGTTTCTGTGGGTTAGGAATTTGGGAGGACCTTACTGGATGCTTCTGGCTCAGACTCTCTGTGAGGTATAGGCAGGGTGTTGGTGAGGGCTGCAGTCATCTGAAGGCATGAGTGGGGAAGGAGAATCTGCTTCCAGGATGGTTCACTGTGGACAGGAGGCCTTGGTTCCTTACCCCATGGACCTCTCCACAGGCTGCTTGAGTGTCCTCATGACATGGCAGCTCGCTTTCCCAAGAGCACGCTCTCCGGGAAAGGACAGGAAGGATGTCTGGTGATGTCTAAGAAGGCATGCACTAATTTCCTCCATATGCCAGGTCACGAGTCTAGCTCACACTCGGAGGTGGGTGGGCAGTAGGCTGCACCTCTCAAAGGGAGGAGTTGTTAAGTACCTGTGGACTTATTTTAAAACCACTGCAGGGGGAATGAGAGGACCATGTGCCACCTATTTGCTGTCAGCATCATGTGTTACTTACAAGGTGCAGGAATGACCCTAAACAGGTGGGATATAAACCAGGCATGTTTAACGGGGAGAAGGAATTGCAGCAAAGTGGGGTATCAGCCAACAGGGTGACTGTGAGATGGAGGCATGCCTGGGGCAGGTCCCTGGGAAATGGTGACAAGAGGAAGGTCCCTGAGAAACGGTGACAAGAGGGTGGGTTTTAAGCAACGGCATATAGGATGTGATGGTGGGTTTTCTGTTCAAGGCAGTCTGTGCTTTGCAGAGTCCTTGGTAGCTGGGCCTGTCTTGTCTGCCGCAGGCTCAGGGTGGGCTAGGTTCACTCCAGCTACTCCATTAGTACAGGGACTTGTCCCTCTCCTCATCAGACTGTAGTGGATGGCTGCTGGCACCCAGCCAGGCACGGGGAGGGGGGCATCTCTAGACCTCGAGATCCAGATGTTGTTTGCTGCTGATGCCATGGTAACCTTCCCCAGGTGCCCTGGGCAGTCTTCCCAACTCCTAAGTGGGAGCTGCTTGGCCTTGGCAGCTAGGCCTGGACTTGCCTGCTTTGAGGCAAGCTCCTGTCTTCAACCGGAGCCAGCCAGTTGTGGGTTTGTTCGATTTGTTGGCATTATCTTAGGTCAATGTAGTTTGATGTAGTAAATCCAGAATAGGTCCGATGTGCATGACTATGGGGTCGCCAGGATGGGATATTTGAATTTGGGCCATCTTGGAAAATCCAGGACATCCCCCTTCCTGTGGCTGGTGAGGGGCCTGAGGCTGGCCGGCTGAGAGACTTATGTGAAACTCCTCCCCAGGAGTCCTACTATGGTGTTTACAGAAGATCCTCACCCTCTTACCTTATTTTGGGTGAAATGAGGACCCTGGCCAGTGCTTGGCTGCCCAGTGTGGCATTTTGGAAACATTTATCCAGAAAACTGGCTTCATGAGAATCTGCAGACCTAACTTCCCAGAGAGTCTCATACTCTGTCCTGTACCTGGGTATGATGTCATGTGGCCTCAGTTTCCTGGACCCCAGCTGATGCCAGCCCGCTGAAGTCTTAACCTGAGCCTGTGGGGGAAGACACATTTCTTCTTGCCCTTCTGATGTTTTCTGCTCATAAAAAACCAAACACCGCCCCTTACATTTGCACGCACACACATACACATACACACACACACGTACCCTGAAAAACCAGATAATACAAAGCTAGAGAAACTTTTTTCCTGATTATTTTTCCTTTTCTAGACAGGGACATCAGTATATTTGAATCATGGGCTGACAGTAATTAAAAAGCACAGCTCGTCATTTTAAAATGCAGTTGTCTTACTTAATTGATTTTGCTGCCAGACCCCCAGGAAAGAAAGAGGAGCGAGGGAAAGAAAGCCCTAGAAGGGGAGACAGGTTTGTGTGAGGGACTGAGGCAGCTCAGGGCCCCGCTCCACTCTAATTGCTGTGCATGCTGCCGTTGGCCTCCGCTAATGGCTTTCTGCTCAGAGGGCTGGGGGCCGGGGCCTGACTGGAGGGGGTGGTGTTTGTGTCAGCCACGTGGGGGGCGTAATTCTGCTTTCGGGACAGTGTCTATTTTTCCTTACTATCTATCAGCACAAAGTACTTGCACTGAATACTTTGAATCAGGTTCCATTTAGAGATACTTTATTCATATTTAATTACAGGCTGTAGCACCAATCTTTAATTACCTTTTTTGTAAGCCAGCTAGGAACATTCACTAGCAATCAATTTTGTGTGTGTGTGTGTGTGTGTGTGTGTGTGTGTGTGTGTGTGTGTAAGCACAGGAGGGTGTGGGTGTGTGACTTGGTTCCTGATAGAGGGGAAAGGATGGCTGCAGGGGCCCTGGGAGGTGGTGGGTGGGCAGGGGTGGGGTGAGGAGGGGATGTGCCCAGCAGGTTCCCTGTGCAGAGTGAGTGGTGCCTCTTCATTCCCCATGCCTCTCTTTGCCTCCATCGGTCAAATTGGGGATTAGGGCAGGTCCTCACAGCTGGGCCTTGTTCAGGGTGCTGAGTTGAGGCACCTGAGTTTGGGTGGTATCCTAAGCTCTGGACCCCGTGCATCCCCTGGTAGGGGCAGGGGATTGTGGGAGGACCCCATCTTGTTCCCTGGGGAGATGGTGGGCCAGGCTTCCTTTCCCCCTGGAGATTGGGATATGCTTGCCTCAGCCCTTTCCTCCCTTCACCTCTCCCTGGAGTGCTCCTGGCAGCTGTTCTTGCCACACAGCCCTAGTGATGCCATGTCACTCTTCAGTTGCAATGACTCTGCAGCGTCCCCACAATGACACTGATTTGAAGACTGGCTGTCCTTAGAAAATGAGCAAATGTTCCCAGGAAGCCAGGTGGAGGCTTGGGGTGGGGAGTGGGGTCAGATGACCCCCAAGTCCCTTTGCAGTGGGAAGATGGGGCCGTTCCAGCTGCCTGGGAGATGAGGGTCTGAGTTCACAGAAATGCTCCAGAAAACGTTCTCCTTGGTGCTCCTTTAGGAACAGCCAGAGGGTTTCTAAAGGAAGTTGTTGTTGATTTCATTATGTAATGGCCAGGAATATTGCTGAAGCTCTCCCTCCCTTCTATTCCTGGATCCCTGTCCCAGCAAGAGGCCACCGAGGAGAGGAGAGAGGGGAGGCCATGGAACTCGCGTTTACTGAGCCTCTTGGGGGTGCTGGGCACCATGCTCATGTTTCTTTCATCTACCCCAGATGGGGCCCAAGAAATATCAGAGCCCCTCTAGTCCTATGTGACAGAAAACAACTCAAACTGACTTAAGCAGAAAAAGGAATTATAGGGTGGGTATTCAGGCATGGCTAGATCAAGGGGCTCAACCATGCATTCACTATCTCTTGTCTCTGCTTTCTTCTTTTTGCTATTGAGATTCCTGATAGCTCCAGACTTCAAGTTCAATTTTTACGTTCAAGTTCAGCAGAAAGAAAAAAATCCCTTCTCCTACAGTTCAAACAGAAGTAAAACAGTTGAGTCTGATTGGATCAGTTGGGTCACCTGTCCATCTCTGAACCAGTCAGTGTGACCCAGGGTATTCAGGGTTCTGATCGACCAGGCTGGGGTCTCTCATACCTGCCCTAGAGTAACAGGGGGAGTCCACCTAGGTAAATTCCATACAGGACATGTGCTTTTACATTTGAGGATTTTGGATTAGTAGGAGTGTGGGAGCAGGAAGGCCCAGCCATTTCAAAAGGAAGAAAGAGTTGATTGAGTTCCTCTCCGATGGAGAGAATAGTGGATTCAGTCTTTCAACAAATATGTGTTTGGCACCAACTGGTTCTGGGGCTCTTCTAAGTGCAAGGAATTCGACAGCTAACAAGACGGACAAAAATCCTTGCCTACCTGAAGCCGATGTTCTGATGAGGTTTACAGGATGGTGGTTCTTTCATTCTCCCAATCCAAGCCCAAGTCCAGAATAAAGGGTTCTTGTATGGGGAGACTTGGGGTGATTGATGTAAGGGAGAATCTGGCCCTCAGGGAGCCTTGAACTCAGGAGGGAGGGAAAGAGACAAGTATATGGTTGGGGAAGGAGGTGGGTAAATAGGCACTGGGAGGAGTACAAATAAAAACCCAGGAAGAAGAAGGGGGACAGGGAAGCCAATCCATACCCATCTCCTGTGACAGAAGTGTGGGCCCCTCCCATGTTGCCTGGACCTTTGACCTCCAAAGGATGTTGATAAATGGGATGGAGTTTCGTGAAAGATACAGAAATGATGACAGGGCTGGAGGGAGTGATTTATGAGGGAGATTAGCAAGCTACTAGTGCAGCCTAGCAAACAGAGGGGTGGGATGGTGGCCATGGGCTGTCTGACTGCTGAAGCCCCAGGAGAGGAGGGGGCTGAGGGGCAGGGTGGAGTGCCTGCTGCAGAAGGGGGGTGGCAAGAGGACTGAATGGGTGTGAGAGCCTGGGGGACATGAGAAGGAGGGCCTTGGGACTAAGCATGCATGGGCACACTTACGTGTGTGTGTGAGAATGTCTGGACCTTCCAGGATTGGGAGGCTATACAGGGACTTAAAGAAATGGAGGGAGTGAGAATTTCAGCCTTGGACATTTTGGCAAGAGGTTTTTGGGGACCTCCTTCCCATCTGGTAGAATATTCATATCTGGACCATGTAGGTGTGACCACTCAAGTCAGAAAGACTTTTTTCCTTTAGGAAAATTTGGTATGGCATTTCTAAGAGGGAAGGAAGGAAGGAAGAAGAGAAGAGAAGGCAGAAAAGTTAGGAGTACATGTTCCATTTCATAGACAAAGGGCAAGGGATCTGCCCAAGGCTCCCTTTGGGTGGCATTGCAGGTAGGGGCCAAAAGCGAGGCTGGGGTGTGCGGCCCTGGGGTCCCTGCTGGGTCTCTGCTCCACTGGCCGAGAGGGGGCTTGAGGACCCATGTTGAGCCTGCTGCTCCGGCAGGAACAAGAGGCAGCTGTTAGGTTTGGAGTCTCCAGCCTGGGATCCCTTGAGCTCTCCATGTTGGCTGGTTGGAATATCTGATCCCTGCCTTGGGCTGTCTGGTGCCCTGGTTCTGCTTACTCTTGATTTTATGTGTGCGCATGAGAGTCCCAGGGGTGCAATGTTGCATAATTAAATGAGCAGACGGTACTCCATTCTGAACATTCTAGACAGCACTTCTTTGGCCTTAAATGGAGGTGCTCTGAGCACCCATGCATGTGTATGGGGACACACCCTCCACATGTGTTTTCTCTCTCCCTCCAGATGCTTGCTGGGAATCTCCATGGCAGCAGGGAGCCCAGGCAAGGTGCTGGGTTGACATACAACCGGTGGAGCAGAAAGTCTGTTTCGGGGCATCAGGCAGCACTGGCCCTGGCCCATCCTCTTGGCCCCTTTCACTGAACTGGGTCATCTTATTCACTCCATTCTCTCTCCACTCTTGACAGATCCATGATTTGTTCATGAGCTTTGATGACACCCCCCTGGGGGCCGCCTCCCTGGCCCAGGTCCACAAGGCAGTGCTGCATGATGGGCGGACGGTGGCTGTGAAGGTCCAGCATCCAAAGGTACAGGCTCAGAGCTCGAAGGACATTCTCCTGATGGAGGTGAGAGCCTTCCCCTTTCTCTTTCCTTTATCCTCATTCTATATTTCTCTGGAAACTAGGTGGCTCCTGTGACACTGGTTCAAGGCAGCTGGGTGGAGTGTGACCTTTTGAGCAGCAAGGCAGGAGAGGAAAGCTTGAGACCATGACAAAGGAAGTGTTGTGACTGTGCTATGACTGGGGTGGGGTCGGGGGCGGGGGGGTGGGCCCTTGGCTGGGTTGGTCAGTTCTTCTTAATTTGTTCCTAGGAACTATCTGGGGATGGTCTCAGAACATGATGGGCAGCTGTTGGGGCCAACGAGACCTCAGTTGCATGTTGTAGAAATGAGATGAACCAAAAGTGATTTCCTTGGGGGTAGAAAAGTTACAGCTTAATTTGTTAATTTATAACAGAAGGGAGCATGTGGTCAGCCCAGGGATGTAGAAGTGACAGGAAGATCACATAGAAATATTTACGTAGACTGTATGCTCATCTCCCAATGTTTTGAGTGAACAAGCTTATCTACCTAAAAACGTTCCTGGGAAAAGCCCTGATGGAAGACTGTGTCTCTGGACTTTTCTAGCTCTGTCCGCAGAGCAAGGGAGGGTGAGCCAGGTGCTGGCTGGGCGGTAGCCAGCACCCGGCCTGGGAGGTCAGTGCATTTAACCTGCCAGCATGTCCCTCCCCTTGTCTGCTGTCTCCCTTCCGTTCCTTTCCTCACTCTGGACTCTTAGTTTGTTCCCTCAGCTTACCTTGACTAAACTTCGCACACACATGGAAGGTCTCTTTTGCATCAGGCACCGATGGGTGCTGGGGACACAGGAGTGAGGAAGCTCTGTCTTCATCCCTGTTTAGCAGAAGGGCAGGTCTGGATACAAACAGCCACCGTGTGGGGATATGAGCTCCACGAAAGAGGTGTGTGCACAGTGCTGTCAACTCTGTGCCTGGTCTGTTGGGGGCATCCTGGGTGGGGGAGGTGCTTCACTGAGGCGCCGGTGAGATAGCCAGGTGGGGGAAGGATAGCCCAGCCTGTGCCGAGGCCTGAGTCTCGGAGAAACAGGGTGTGCTTAGAGGAGAACTTGAGCTGGTTCAGGTGATGTGTCTGGGAATGGTTACAGATGGGGCTGAGGAGGTCGACAGGACAGCATGGAGGGCCTTATGTTGCAGGCGAAGGCATAGAACAGTATACGCAGCAAGTATGGAACTGCTATGGAACTGAGCAGATCTGATTCTCTGCTGTAGTCCGTGGGGAACCACTCAAGAAATTTAAATCAGGGGAATGTCATGATCCGATGTACATTAGAAACAAGAGTCTGTTGGCAGTTTGGAGGATATACTGGCAGGCAGGCAGACTGTAGCCAGGGAGACTAACGGAGGGGCTGCTGTAGTGGTTGGAACCAGAAATACTGTTGTGAACCAAGGCAGGGGAATGGGAGTGAAGGGGAGGGATGGGCTCGAGGGACAGACTCATCAGGACTTTGTGACCAGCTTTACATGGGGTGGTAGCAAATACTGGCATGAATGAAAAGGAGGAGAATAAAACAAATTGTACGTTTCTGGCTTAAATGATTAAATATGGATGCCTTTAACTAGTGTATCCATCAGGGTCCAGTCGGGAGGAAAGAAAATTGATCTAGGTATTTCCAACAGAGGGAATTTAAAACAGGAAATGGGCTGGGGCGCCTGGGTGGCTTAGTCCGTTAAGCGACTGACTTTGGCTCAGGTCATGATCTCACGGTTTGTGGGTTTGAGCCCTACGTCAGGTTCTGTGCTGACAGCTCAGGGCCTGGAGCCTGCTTTGGATTCTGTGTCTCCCTCTCTGCCCCTCCCTTGCTCATGCTCTCTCTCTCTCTCTCTCCCAAAAATAAATAAAATTAAAAAACAAAACAAAACAGAAAATGGGGCTCCCAGGGGATGGAATTGCAGAGAAGACAAATGGGATGGTGAAACAGTTACCACCTGCAGGAAGCCTCTGCCACCCTCATGGTGGAGGGACAAGGAGAAGAGATGGTTCTCTGGACCCCAGGAGCTGGGGCCACCCAGTGGAGCTGGCCCACAATGAGCCGGTCCTCTGGGAGGCCGATCACAGCCGTAGGGCCCATCACCTGGGAGGTGGAGCCACAGGCCCTGCCTCAGCGTTTTGCCAGTGTTACCCCATCTGGCCAAGCCTAGATGGAAGCCAGTTAGCAAGGGAGCCTGGGAAATGCAGTTTCTTATGAGATCAGTAGCGTCAGGATGACCTCAGAACAAGGGAGGACGGGTGGTGGAACTACCGTGAGGTGTAAGATACTGTGGTCAGGAGATTGGATGGGGATCGTTCTGCTGGTCTGCATTCAGGATGGAAATAGAGATGTAGGATTTAACAGCAGGGACGCTCATGGTAGGTAGCTGAATCTGGGGGAGTAGTTGAGGTCACTTAGGAAGGTCAGGCAAAGAGAAGAGGAGAGGGCAAGGGAAGAGCTGTGAGGAACACCGTCATGGGGGGTGTATACCCAGGAAGATAAGCCCCCGCAGGAATGGAGAGGGCAAGGCCAGAGAGATTGAAGGAGGACCAGGACTGAGCAGTGCTGCTACATGCAATGGAAACCATTCAAGAAGAGAGTTAGAAAACAGCAGCTTAAAACAATGGTCGTGTGCTTTGCTCATGAATCTGCAGTCGGGTAGGGTTGGTAGAGAGACTCACCAGTGTTTCATGCAGTGCCAGTGAGGGGGCCTGGCTGATGATCTGCTTCCACGTGGCTCACTCACATGGCTGGCAGCTCAGTGGGGGCTGTGGGCAGGGCCTTGGGTCCTTCTAAGTAGGCCTTCCTGTGGCTGTTTGGGTTTCCTCACAGCATGGTGGCTGGGTTCAAAGAGCAAGTGTCCCACGAGAATAAGGCTGAAAGCACAGGACACTTTTATGACCTAGCCTAGCACTACTTCTTCCTTACTCTGTTGTTAAGAACAAGAGTCATAAAAGCCCCCTCTGCGCGACCAGGTTCTAGAAGAGCATCAGAGTGGGAGATATTGTTGCAGCCATTTGGGGAAATACAGTCTGCCAGTATTACTCAGTGCTGTCAAATTGGAGATAAAATTAGTAAAGCTCTGGAAAGGGCCTTTCGGATTTGGTTATTGGGAGTCCTGTGGAGGGAGCAAGGAGAATGGGGTGAAGGGGTGGGAGAAAACTGAGGCCCCAGGTAGTGGAGATGGTTGATGTAGAACACTCTTCTCAGATGTGGCCATGACACTGGGGAGGACCATGTTGTGCTTAGAGCAAAGCACAGGATTAGAGGCGGGGACTGGAGCAGGCTGTTGCTGATGGGGAGGGTGGCCATGGAGTGTGGGGGGACTGGAGATCTAGGAAAGAGAAGTAACTGACAGATCTGATTCTGGGGGAGACTCTCGGGGTTCGGCTCTAAGGACGTGGGTGGAAGCATTAGCCCCAATCAGCCTAGATTGGAACTAGAGGAAGATGGTGAGGCTGCACACAGATGAGTGTGTGGGGCAGAGGGGGATGATGGAGGGAAAGTGGGCAGCTGAGTTGTACCAGCCTGATAGCCTCTATTTTTTTCGCTGCAGTAGGAGGCAAGACCATCTGCTGAGAATGAGGGGGTAGGAGGTGGCATCGGAGGCCCAGGGTGGGGGTGAAGGTTTGGAATAGCTGCTTTGTGTGATGGAAAAGGGAGCTGACCAGGGCTTGGGAGCAGGGTTCCCGAGTGGCACTGGGCATCCATCTGGAAACCCAAGTTTTCTGGAGCACCTGTCAGTGGATACGGAAGAGCCATACTTGGGAGTAAACTGGGGGTCTCGGAGCATCCTTGGGTGTCCTGGGACCCAGAGCCACTCCTGTCCCCAGTGGTGCCATCAGGACCCACTTGGTTTAGGAGAACCGCTGCTGGCATTTCTGTAATCAGAGCCTCATTCTCTAAGTAACGGTGGCTGTCAGGTCAATAGCAATAACAGCGGCAATAAAGATTTGGCATCCTCCTCCTGGAGATAAGCATCAGATGCTTTTCTTGGGAAGTACAGCCTGACAACTGTGTCCAGAGTACACACAGAGTGGCTCATGCACAGTGACCGAGGCAGTGCTGGGGCTGGGGTCACAAGGCTGATCAGAGATGTATACTCATCGCCTTTAGAAGAGAAGCCAGAGATGAGGTGACCTCTGTCCAACATCAGTGTTCACAGCAGCACCAGGGGCACTGCCTTCTCACTGGGCTTGGTCTCTGGTGGAAAAGTGTCCTACCTGGCCTCACCCTTCTCTGTAAAACTAAGAAGAGCCTAACTGGAAAGCTCATTTCATTTTATATTTAGGAATGAAAACCCCAGAAAGGTTGTCGCGTGTGTTAGCAGGAGAAGAATGATTTCTAGGGGGCATTAAGGTGACCTTAGCCACCAGAAACTTGGAGACAAGGGAGAGGAAAAACGTAGCCTTCTGGTGCTTTCTTTTATGACCACTGCGGGTATTTTGTGTCCTCATGCTTCCCTCTCGCTGCACACTATTGTCCCTCTCTCCTCTCCAACCCTATGATTCCTCACAGCATGGTCTTGAGATGAAGATAATCTGACCAGAGTAATTCATAGTAAGGAGAGAGTGACTAATAGGCTTAACCTTTGAATATGTGCAGTGTAAGAAGTGAACTTGTAAATCTAAATTAATGTCTGCTATAAGGACAGGTTTGGGAGTGAGGTTTTTGAGAGTGAGGAGGTGGGGGGGCTACTACCAGTTGTATCAATTAAGATGCTTTTGGCTGCAAGTACCAGAAAAATCCAATTAAAAGTGGTGTAAATGATAGTAGCCTGTATCATATCACATTCCAAGACAGCCAGAGATAGTGTTGACTGTTCCAAGGTTGACTGATCCAGCACAGCACTGTTTTTTTTAAATAATTTATTATTATTGTTATTAAAATTAAATTAAATCCAAGTTAATTAACATATAGTGTAATAATGATTTCAGGAATAGAATTCAGTGATTCATCACTTACATATAATACCCATTGCTCATCCCAACAAGTGCCCTCCTTAATGCCCATCACCCATTTAGCCCATCCACCCACCCACACTCCACCAGCAGCCCTTTTCACTGTGGTTTTTAAGGACCCAGGTTCCTTTTGTCTTCTGCTTTGCCATCTCCACATCCTGGCTTGTCCTTCTAAGGTAGTGCTCCTCATGGTCCCAAAATAGCTGCAGCAGTTCCTGCTATTACAAGTAGGTAACATCCCGTGCCAAAGAGGGCCTGTTTCTTCCTTCATATTCCTTATCAAAAAAGAGCCCCTCAATAGAATTTCCTTCATATCTCATTGGCCAGAAGTAGGCCACATGCCCAAGTCTAAATCAATCTTGGCAAGAGACGTAAGAGACTTGATCATGATTCACCTTCTCCGACTGAGACCTGCCTTTCTTGGGGGACATGAAAGATGCACAAAATTGGGGTTCTGTTAGCCAGAAAGGTGAGGGAAATGGCTTTTGGGTTGGCACCTAGTAGCATAGGCGACCTTAGTGTTTTGTATCTCCTGCGAACCTGGCACTTTTCTTGGGGAAGGGGACGGTCTCTCGGGTAGACTGTTGAATGGTGGCAGCCAAGTGGAAGCCGACTCTCAGTAAATGGTGTTTGATGAACCTAATGGTGTTGGTGACTTTGCACAAAAGACAAAGGCACAGCCAAGGGTGTTTTTCAGCTTTGTCATTATCATCTGATATTGTCCCTTTAATAGTTGGGGCACCTCTACTTCTAGATGCACGGCCAGTGACTCTTATTGATTTGAGTGGCTGTCCAGAGCCAGACTCATTGGGCCCAGAGATTGGAACAATGATTCAGCAGGCAGGGGTGAACTGACACGGCAGAGTCTGTTCGGCTGCTGGCCGGCTGGCTTTGCAGCAGCTCTTGGCCACCCACAGGAGCAGGGAGCTCAGCAGGCTGGACCTCACTGCCGTTCTCACTGTTAGAGACACGGCAGGACTCAGAGGACGTGTGAGCTGGTGGTAAAACCGTAATACCCAGGTCCCAGTAGCAGCACCCCGTATCACTCCCTGTTGTCTTGTCTTGTAAGCTTCTGAAATTGATGATGAATACTCTCGTGCTCTGTCACTCTCTAAAGAGTCTAAGTCCTGTCCCCAAGGTGCTGTGCCACACAGGGGTGGGACTCTGGTCTGAGCACCAGAATCCACTGTTTGATATCCTCTGGCCCATCCCAAGGGCCTCTAAAAATAAAGACCCGTGACGGTCATGTTTTTGACTTTTTTTGAACAACATTTTCAGTGCATGCTGTCTGTCATCTTGTTTCTTTTCTGAATGTGTTGATTGAACAGTGGGTGGCTAGGTAATGTTTGTGTTGGCACAGACTCCCAATAGCTGATTTTATTTTCTATAACATACATTAAAAAACGCCCAGAGATAGACTATCCCATGGAAACTTCTCTTCACCCTATCATTCTCTTTTCTAAAAACTGTGCACTTTAATAACTTATCAGAACAAAGATAAACCCTGTGAATGGCAAGCTATTTACATCACTCTGAATTGATTTTCGATCCTTGTCGAACATGCATTTTTTACCAGTTCAGATCCGTGCAGGCGTTCTATTTAGTGTGCTGTTTTCCCATAAAGCGTTATTCCTTTTATAAGATATAATAACTTAATAATAGTCGTTCTTATTTCAGTTGGTTTTAACAGTTCACAACAGTTCTTTTTATGCCTTATCTCAAGCTTCCTATTGTATTGTCCTGTATTGTATTGCATGAGTCAGGCCTGCATAAAGAAAAGAGTGAAAAAAGCCTGGGTCCAAGTCCTGCATTTGAAATTACAAGCTATGTGACCTTGAGAAATTCTTTAACCTCCTGGAACTGCCTTCTTTCTCTGTAAAATGGGCAAGAAGAGGATTAAATGAGAGCATGTATAGAAAGTGCCTCGTAGCACAGTGCCTGGCATGGGGTAGTCACTAAATAATGATAATTTCCATTTTTTTGTTGTTATAACTGGCAATCGGTAGTTTTCAAACTTTGATGTGACTTTCAGTTTTTCCATTATATTTCTGTGTGGCTCACAATTGATTTTTCTTCCTGTGAGCCAATGACCCTATAGGAAAATAATTTCATTATTCCACCTTGAAGGAAATATTAATGGTTGAACATACCTCGATTGATTCATAAGGCTTCAAATCACGTAGAAGATTCTCAGGCATTCCAAAATTGTGTTTACCGAAAATTCAGAGGTAATCCCTCTTCCCACCAAAACCTCAGAAATAGAAAAATTTGATGTATTTGAATAACGCATATGTGAACATATTATTCTCTGGGGAGAGGACAAATCCTTTGAAATGTTCATTTGTTCATTCATTTATTCACTCATTCACGTGAATATTCAATAAACATCTGCTGAGTATTGAGAACATGCTAGGCACTGGTGGAGACATTGGCTTTTGGAAGAATTTTATGGAGAAGATACATCTTGGGAGAAAACTCAAAAAAGCCAAATTGATAACAACACCTGTTTTATTTTAGTTGGCTGCAGCTGTTGTCAAAAAGGGAAAACTTCAACCAATCTACTTAGGGCAGGCTCTTAGGAAAGAAATTGAATGAAAACAGAAGGTGAAACTGTTTTGTTTTATTCTCCTCAGCCATGAAAAGTCTAAAATGGCAGCAACCCAAGCCATTTTAGATTTGGACCAGATGACTGACCCATCTCCCCACCCCCTTGAAGTTCAAGGGGTTGGTAACTCCCCTCGATTATGTACAAAATTCTGTGAGTATGTACATCTTCTGGGCTTCATAGCCAGCATCACATTTTCAAGTTGTTAAACTTACTCTAAAGGGGATGGTATCCTTTTATCAAGCTGTGAGCCACTAACTTCCATTCAAATAGACTCTCTTGTTTTATGTTAACCAAGGGAGTGACTCACCCACTATGCATGCAATGCTTTAGAAACCAGCTTTATGAGTACTGTAAAGTTTTTTGGGTTACAAATTGGTTTACTGATTAGCTATTAGCAATTAATATCAATCAATAAAGTCTTTGCTTTTATGATTAATGACATTAGGTATTTATAGCCAATTGTACTAGTAATGCCTAATTATATAATGATTAGTAACAGAAAAATCTTTAAAATGCCTTTCAATGCTGTTTGGATATTAATGATGGTTTAAAATGTCACAAATAACAGTGACCATACAATAAATGATGAGGATTTATGGTTTGGCCAGAAGCTTCATCCCCAGGTAGAGACCCCACTAGGGTACATGTAGCTCCCTGTGTATGCCCATGTCTGGCCCAGGGTAACTGCCTGGGAGGTAATCAGTAAATACTGATCAAACAAATGACTGAGTCCCATTGTGGTTCCTTTCCTTGGCCCTCCTGGGTGAGAACTTCTGGAACTTAGGCTGGAGCAAAATGTCCAAGAGGTTTCTCCCTGAACTTGGAGCCCAGAGAGTGGAATTCAGGTGCTTCAGCTGACAGGTGTGGACTGGACAAGTGCTTCTGTTTCCTGTGCACCAGCTCTGCCTCCCCATTGGTGGCAGCTGAGGGCTGTCTGAG
Organism: Panthera tigris; assembly: GCF_018350195.1. Lineage (NCBI taxonomy): Eukaryota > Metazoa > Chordata > Mammalia > Carnivora > Felidae > Panthera > Panthera tigris. The sequence goes on from NC_056665.1 coordinate 121,867,446, forward strand.
GGCATGGCGATGAGAGGCGGTGCCCCGGGGACTGCTGCTCCCTGTGCTGGGCTCTGACACATGCAGTATGGGCTTCACTCTTGCCACCTCTCCTTCCTAGCTCTGTGTGACTCAAACAGAAACAAAACATAAACTAAATCAATTATCATAAGGTCACAGGTCTAGCTCATGAAAGACTAGACAAGACTTAAAAGAAATTAGACTGCAGCAGAATGTAATTAAAAAGGGTTTTGATAGGAATTGAGTGTAATAACTCTGAGTGGTGATTCCTTTAGAATGGCATCTGGTACATCGTCTGGGACATAGGGTTTAAAAACAAAGCCGTAAATGCCTTGTAGTTAATGGCCCTGCTTTAGATCTCTTTCTTTTGTATTGTGTGTACCTATAGCCGTGCTGGGCATGATACAGACCAGGACAAAAGGAAGCATATGACAAGCTTCATAGCTGGGGCTCAGTGAGTCCTTATGGATAGATGGGATGGTGTGTTAGTCTGTTCAGGCTGCTATAAGAAAATACTATAGACTAGGTGACTTAAATAACATTTATTTTTCATAGTTCTGGAGGTTGGAAGTCTATGATCAAGGTGCTGGTTAATTTAGTTCCTGGTGAGGATTTTCTGGCTTGAAGAGAACCACTTTCTCTCTGTGCCCCCACGTGGAAGAGCGTTCTGTCTCTTCCTCTTCTTATCAGGCACTAATCCCATCATAGGGGCCCTGCCCTCATGACCTCATCTAAACCTAATTACCTCCTTGAGGCTCCATCACCAAACACCATCTCTTGGGGATTAGGACTTCAACATTAATTTTGGGAGGGGGATACAGACATTCAGTCCACAAAAGATGGGGTAGGTCTCTTGGTACCAATGGGCCCATGGTTTTCTAATTCTTGCTCATTGCTGTTTGGTGTAACCATGGGGTAGAGATGGGTATTCTCAGAGAACTTGGACTATAATTCATGTCAAGAATTTCTGGGAGGATTGATCACTTTGAACACTGACAGGAAGGCTTATAGTAGAACAGGAGAGTTGCTTTCTGTGTTTCTCTTGGGGAATACTGAAACATCTCCCATGTTCCTGGCCTCCCCCTCGTCACCTACTGCAGAGCCATCATCCATGAACTTTCTAGATCATCTTAAATCTAGAGCCCCAGTGTGCAGCAGCCTCAGAACTGAGTCCCAGACCATGGAGGGGACATGGCATACTCTACAGATATCACTGGGCTCCTGTTCTCTGCCAGGGTTGTTTAATTTCATATTACTAAACTGATAAATGCCCTGTAAGTCCACTAAAATCCCACTCTTCATCGTGTTCTCACTCAAGAATCCAAAGGTGGCCAAATTGCCAGAAACCTGAGCTTTTTGTCCTAGTAGTCACTTCCCTTGTCTCTTACTCCTCTTGTCTTGTCCAGCCTTGTTTTCTTATTGCAGTGTACTTTTTATCAAGAAATATTCTAGACAAGGGAAAAGTATAAAAAAAATCACATTATAAATGCTCGTGTATTCACTGCTCAGCTTAAGAAATAACAAAATGCCACACAGTTGCAGCACCCTCCCTGCCCTTTGTAAACAGGACCATGAGGGACAAGTCTGGGAGCAGCAAAGGCTGAAGGCAGCAGTTCAGTAAGTGAGGAAGAGCAAGGGTTTGGGGGCGAGGTCAACTCAAGTGGAGTCCTGACTCGGTGCCTCCTTGCTGGGCGAATTTGGGACAGTCCTATAAACTCTCAGAGCCTTGACTTGTTTGTTTATAAAATGGGGATAAGTGCATATGGTTGACGCCCAGAGTTGTGAAGACCAAATGGAGTCACGGTCTAAGCGCTCAGCCCAGCACTGGGCATGCGGGGAGGGCTTGGCACATGGGAGTCGTGGCTGCTGGCAGCTGTTGGGCTTTTATCCTCTTGGATTTGAACTACAGAGATGGGCCCCTGGGGAGCAGGGAGGCCTTACTTCAGAGGAGGCCTGGGGAGCTGTTTCTGCCTGGACCCAGGCGGGAGGGCAGGGACCCGAGCTTCTGTGGTGGGTGCCGTGGGCTGACTGACGGGGTGTTTGGTGCATTTCAGGTGCTCGTCCTGGCTGTGAAGCAGCTGTTTCCAGAGTTTGAATTCATGTGGCTGGTGGACGAGGCCAAGAAGAACCTGCCTTTGGAGCTGGATTTCCTCAACGAAGGGAGGAATGCTGAGAGAGTGGCCCAAATGCTCAAGCACATTGACTTCTTAAAGGTGGGAGGGGCAGGGCAGTGGAGGCAAGGTGGTCTGGTGAGAGAGCACAGGGAAGGCCTGTCCCTGCCCTGAACACTCCCCCTGCAGGACATGAGTGGGGATGCCCCCTTCCTGAGTCTTCTTTCCGAGGATGGATGATTTGTCCCTAGCGTTGCTCCTTAAAGCTCTTGAAGGTAGCATTACAAAGAAATGCCAAATGTGATCGTTGGCCTGTCAGTCAAACAGATGTTTATTGAATGATTGGCAATTCTGAGACATTGAGTGCTACCCAAGGGCCTGTAAGCTGGGTCTCTGCCTCCGTGAAGCATGGGCTGCTGCTGCTGCTGCTGCTGATGGTAGCTAACGCAGCTGAGCTCTGGCGCTGTTCCTACCATTATATGTATATTACCTCGCTTAATATAGTCAGTTCTGTTATAATACAACTTATGTTTTCCTAGAAATCTCCACAGGATGCAAAAATCACACAACAGAAACCACAGGGCTTCTTGGGGGGAAAATAGGGCTAGGCTTACCACAGTGCCAACAGCCACATGAAAAGGAATTCAGCATCACTCGTCATCAGGGAAATGCAAACCAAAGCCACACTGAGGTATCACCATGTACCAGTCAGAATGGCTAGAGTCAAAAAGACAAGAAATAACAAGTGTTGGTGAAGATGTGGAGAAAAAGGAACCCTCGTGCACATTTAGTGGGAATGTAAATTGGTGCAGCCACTGTGGCAAACACTTTTGGAAGTTCCTCAAAAAACTAAAAACAGAACTAACATATGATCTAGTAATTCCACTACTGGCTATTTACCCAAAGAAAAAGCCCACTAAGTTTGAAATGTGTTTATTGCAGCATTATTTACAGAAGCGAAGATGTGGAAGCAGGCCAAATGTCCATCCACAGATGAATGGATAAAGATGTGATACATGTATATGTACGGTACTTACATATATATATAGTCAGTATATAATATTACCAAATGATATATATACACACACACATCTATAATATTCCATTGTATATGTTATATACATTCCACAATATATATTATGTATATATAATATATATGTTATATATAATGGAATATATATACTATTATATATAATGATATTATATAATGTATAATACTATTATATATATACCATTATATATATTATATACATTCCACAATATATATTATGTATATATAATATATATATTATATATAATGGAATATATATATACTATTATATATAATGATATTATATAATGTATACTATTATATATACCATTATATATAATATATATAATCCATTATATATATTATATACATTCCACAATATATATTATGTATATATATAATATATATAACACATAATATATATATTATATACTGAAATATATAATATATATGCCATTATATATTATATATATATATTCTAGTATATATATTACATATATTTCAGTATATATTATATATTATACATATCCCAATATATATAATGGAATATTATTCAGCCACAAAAAAGAACGAGATCTTTCCATTTGCATCAACTTGGATGGACTAGAGTATGTAGTGCTAAGTGAAATAAGTCAGAGAAAGACAAACAGCATATGATTTCACTCATGTGGAATTTAAGAAACAAAACAAATAAACAAAAGAAGACAAAACAGGCTGAAATACAGAGAAAAAGCTGGTGGTTGCCAAAGGGGGGATGCGGGTGGGGGGATGGGTGAAATTGATAAATGGGATTAAGAGTACACTTATTGTGATGAGCACTGAGTAATGTATAGAATTGTTGAATCACCCACCTGAAACTAATAGAACGTTGTATGTTAATTACACGTCAGTAAAAAAAAATAACAAAAAGAGACAATTCGCAAAAGAGAAAATGCACATTTTAAGAAATGTCACCGGTGACCCAGAAAATAAAAGAAGGTAGGAGCCTAGTGAAAGCAGTAGTGTAGTTTTTGCACACATTAAATGGCTGAGAAGTACGTAAGGCAGCAGAACAAGGGCCTCTACCTTGACGTCTGCTTGTGAAACTGGGCATCAGAGGAGTTGTTGGAGTGTTGTTCTGAGGTGTGGACGGAGGGTCGTCTGAAACCGGATGGAAAGTGATGATGGCGGGTGTATGCACGTGGCGACATTTAGGTGTGCGTCTGTGTGTGTTGTGTGTGCCCATGTCGTGCAGTTCAGCTGAAGCAGTTTCCTGAGGTCGTACAGTGCTTCCTGTGGATGACAGCCCATAGAAGCAAGTGCAAAATTTGGATTAGGATCAAACTGACCCCTGGTAGATCAGTCACGTTGGAAAAAGTTTGTGTTTTCAACTACTGTAGAACTGCCTATATGGTGACGGAAGACTCCTCCTGAGGGAAATGATATCGAGTGATACGAAGTAGCAGCTCTGTACGAGGTCCACTGGTAAGTGTTCTAGAGATTTAGGAGAGGGGACTCCTGTGGTAGGGAGTAGGGTAGGGTAGGGAAGGCTCTGCCGAGGAGGTTGCCACTGGCGCTGGCCTTTGAGGACTGGCCTGATGGTCCCCACGGGCTCCATGGGGGTTGGGATGAGAGAGATGCACGTCACCGCCACTGTTCTCAGAACGCGTTAGGTCTGTGGCGGGGTGTGGACCCGTTTACCCAGGGGCTCCTCTTCATGGTGCAGGGGCCGGGCCCCTCTGGTAGTCTGTATAGAGAGCTTGGCTTTCAACTCTTTGAAGAAATCAGGCCCTTCTCTCTTCACTCAGGAAGCGTGGAGCAGATGGGAAGGGAGGTCACAGAGCCTTTAGGAGCTCCAGGTGCTTGTTCCAGAGCAAACAGTCAAGCAATGCTCTTTTGGGGAGGAGGGTGTTTCAGTGCATTGAATGGGAAGGTCTTTTGCTCTGGACTAAAGCATTCGTGGCTTCTGAAGACATCCGAAGAAATGGAGGTAGTGTTTATACTTCTATCCAGATTAATTAACAGAGATGGGGAGACTGAGGGTGTGTTTCTACTAGCCACCTGAGAATCCTGAAGCTCAGCTCATGGGAGGGAAAGCTGCAACTGTGGGTCAATGTAGTGTCTTGACACTGATTTTGGTGAAAGATGTAGCCATTGGCAAAGTTTGACTCTGAGTGAGTTGAGAGCCAGGTCTGTCTAAATGCATGCTGGACGCTTGACTGGTTTTTCCTTGTAAACCTGCGTGTACAGACCCTCTTGTGCCTGTAAATCCAGATGTGCAGACTAGATCTGGTAATCCTGCCCCAGCCTTGAAGTTCAAGCCACCAATAAAATAAAAACCTGGCTCTCTTAGACAAGGAGTGAGACTAATTAGCATAGTGCTGTGGAGTCTAAACTATGTTTGCTTCTACTTGCATATCCCGTTCCTTCCTTCCTTTATCTCACATTTCCTGAGCTTGTTGCTCTGCTAGGAGCTAGGGGTCCCTGGATGAGTAGGAGAGGGTTTGGCTTCTACCTGAGCAAACTTCCCATCTAGCGGGGACAAACACACTGTTGCCACAGTGCAGGTCTGTGCCATGCACATAGGTACATACTGTGGCAGAGACTTTGCTGTGTTTCTGTGGATGCCCAAGAGCAAGTACTTAATTCTACTCGGGATAAAGGAGCTCAGAGCGGGGTTCCAAGAAGTGTTGATTGTACACAGGGATAGGCAGTCCTTACTAAATGTTTCTTCTGCTGCCCTGAACACTTTGCAGGTACCATGACATTGAATCCTGCCAGCAGCCATCATCCCCTTTTACAGATGGCAGTCTTAGAGTAGAGGGGCTAGGGCTACAACCCAGATTTTCTGATTTCATCTCTGGTGCTCTCCTGAGGACATTCTGTTGCCTCTTACCCGGCAGGGGTGCTCCTCAGCACCAGAACTATGAACCTGACAAACAGAACCATCTCCTTCACCGTTCCCATGGAAACAGCAGATCGTCCTCTGGCTGAGGCCAACTAGCGCCTGCCAGACCAAGACATGTAATAATAATAATAACACAAATTTTTGAAATGAGGATGCCAAATGGGTAAATAATTAATGTAACGATTCAACCTGCTGCTTCTAAAACCCACACACTGTTCCTAAGACAATGGTGCTACTAGGGCTCCTGAGTAATTAATTTTGCTTAAACACATAACAAGTGGGAAGCGAATTTTGCACTGTGAACCCAGTTCAGCTCTTAAAACTGGAGATAGATTGCTTTTGCACACTGGCACCCCATCACAACATCTGTGCGTAATTAAGCCTCAGTGAAGAGTTTACCTCTCAGTGTGTGAGGCATCTTCCAGTGGGGTTTAATAACCTCAGCCCCACGCCATAAATCTCGGAGCCTCAGACGAGCTCTGAATGCAAATGTGGTGTCAGGGAGACTGGGAGAGGGCGAGAGGGCAGCCAGGCTGAACGGTCAAGACCAGGGCATTTGTGGATTTGTAGTCAGAGTGTGTGTGTGTTATGGGGAGGGGACAGAGCATGCGGAGAGGTTTGTGACTAACCCAGGGGACAGCTGGGGACAAGGTTGGAGGGAGAAGCCTTATAGTCATGGGGTTTGAGGCCGGAAGACATGAGAGTGCACCTGCACATGTCAAGGCAGGGTAGGTAAAGTGGTCGTCTCCAGAGCAGGGCCACTCCAGGGTTCCTTAGTGCAAGGTTAGGATCCTGCGACTCTCCAGAAGTTGTGGGCAGATCTTGAGGGATGTGTATGCTTTTGGAGAATAATTTCCTACAAATAAAGATTAAGAACCACTGATGTATGATAATTAGTGTGAGTTAATAATTTTCACATGTCTATGCAATGTTAGACACCTTTTTAAAAGTGCTTTGTGTATATTTACTTTTTAAAAAATGTTTATTTTTGAGAGAGATACAGAACACGAGTGGGGGAGCGGCAGAGAGAAAGAGGGAGACACAGAATCCGAAGCAGGCTCCAGGCTCTGAGCTGTCAGCACAGAGCCTGACGTGGGGCTTGAACTCATGAACCGTGAGATCATGACCTGAGCTGAAGTCAGATGCTCAACCGACTGAGTCACCCAGGTGCCCCTATTTACTTTTTAATGTTTGTTTATTTTGAGAGAGAGAGAGGGACAGGGAGGGGCAGAGAGAAGAGGGAGGCCCAGAATCTGAAGCTGGCTTCAGGCTGCTGTCAGCACAGAGCCCGATGTGGGGCTTGAACTCACGAACCATGAGACTGTAACCTGAACTGAAGTCAGAGCTTAACCTACTGAGCCACCCAGGTGCCTCGTATTTGCTCTTTAATCCTTATCTAGCCATACGAGGAAAATGCCATGATTAGCCCCATGTCAATGGTGTGGAGATTAAGGCCCAGAGAGATGAAACCATTTGCCTGAGGTTACACAGCTTCCTGTAAGGGGCAGAGGCAGGTTCTGGATGGAGGCAACCTGGCCCCAGGGCCTGCATGTTAAATCACTGTGCTATTCTGCCTTCATGATAATTCATGGGGCACAATAATTTATTGTGCTGAACTGTCTGTAGTATTAGCTCTTAGCCCTGGTTGTGTATCAGAACCACCTGTGATACTCTACACGCCTGTCATATGGCAGCTGATGCTTGTCTAGCAGGTGCTAAGTGTGTGCTGCTGTGTTGAGTGCCAGGACTCCACACATGCTAGTGGGAAGTTGGGGATGTTGCTTCAATGTCATCGCCTTTTTTCAGGTAGGAAGCTGGCACTTGGAGAGGTCATGCAATGTACCTGCAGTCACATAGCTTGGAGGTGGCAGAACCAGGGCTCCAGCCTGACGATCTGACTCCAGGTCTGTGCTCTGCTTCCCTGGGCTCCCTCAGGTGATGGACACTGGCCCAGACAAATTGGGGCCTGCTTCACAGTTGTGTTCACCAAAGCGCAGGAACAAAATAGAAGCATGAGGTCAGGGCCAGATTATGAGGTTGAGGCCCAAGGTCTTGAGCTGGAATTTTCCATAATCTGTGCCTTCCTTCTTTGGATCAGGACTGGCCCCAGCATGGGGGTATGTGGAGCCCACGGGAGTGGGGCCTATGATCTTTATTAAGGAGATAGATTTTGGATCTAGAGTCCTGATGGCCAGGGTGTGACCCTTGGGCCTCGCTGGCCATGAACCTCCCTAGGTTCAGTTTTGTTTGGAGGAGGTGGTGGGTTCTTCTCATTGCCTCTTTAAAATGATTCTCTTTCATCTTTCCCTACTGTGATGGGAGGAGAAGAGTAAGGCATGGGGATGAAACACTGGTTTTGGGGTGAAGGGAATTTCACCTTACACTTCAAACCCTCTTGCCCACAGGGTAACTTAGGAGCAAGTTGTCTACCTTACATCCCACTGTCCAGCCAAGTTTCTCCTAACTGTGCAGGGAGCAGATCTGCCTTTTGAAGTCCTTTCTGTGGTGTCACCATCAGGGGGCAGTTGCCATCCTCCCTGAACTCTCATGGCAAAACTCTCTACCTCCCGGTTTGGTATTCTGTCATCTGAGATCTAAGCAGGTGCCGCAGAGGGCCATCGTGTTGTCAGACAGGGATGGTTGCATCTGGGGGGAGACCGGGGAGAAAGGTGGAGGCGCAGGGAGTGCAGCCTCCCACTGCCCTTATTAACAAGGCCAGAGTCTCCAGTCTTTGGGTTTTTCTCTTCCATCTGTGGCTCTTTCAAGCTGTTTTCCATGTTGCCCCAGGCAGACCCAGATGGGGGTTCGACCTCATGTCCCTGGAGCCCCTGGTGTCCACTGCCAAGCTTAGGTTTCCAAACAAACCTGGGGAAGAACTTAACCCCAAAATGTGTCCCTTCCCTTTGGAAGCCATGGTCAAGGACAGCAAACTTGCACTCATATTTTTAAAGGTAGCTTTTGAGAAGTGCCAAGCAGGACTGAAATTTCAGTTCACAGTCCTAGAGAATCACAGATTTCTCTAGCCCAGATTTTCAAATGGCCCAAACTGTAGGAAAGTAGCAAACCCAAATGACACCTTGACTTCAGTTGGGACCCTCGTTCCAGGAAGCTCAGGGTGTTTTACTGGTATGCGCAGCCCCCCGTTATCCTCAGAGCTCCTTGCAATGGGGCAGGAACAGTCCTTTGTAAGGAGGAAAACTGAGGCATTGGAGGTTAAGTGGCTGGACTAAGACATGGCAGAGTTAGCAGAAGTAGGAAGGGAAACAGGTTTCTTGACTTGAGCACTGGGGTCTTGCTGCCAGATGAGTTTTGGGGGTCGAGATGAGGGAAGTCCTTATTCCCCAGAACCCTTGAATTAACTGCCCTAGTTTCTTTATTTGTATGTGGAAACGAGCCCATCAAGTTGTTGGGGAAACGTGACATGCTAAATATCCCAGTAATTCCTTCGTCCTGGCATTGGTGGCACTCTTGGCTGTCACTCACTCATATGGCAGCCCAGCAGCCATTGGTGCGGTCTGACCTCCTGCCTAATCCTGGTGAAATCTGTTCTTTTTTTTGGCTATTGGGTGTTCTTAGAGTCCAAGGGAGTTGGAGAGCATATCAATTAGGAATGCATTTGTCTACAGGTAACCAATAGCCCAATTTAGAGTATCGTAAACAAACAAAAAAGATTTATTTTCCTCACATGGCAAGAAGGCTTACAGCAGTTGCCTGCTGATATTGTTAGTGGTTTGACCGTGTCAGGGCAGGCATCTCTGATTTTCTTGGACTTTTCCTCATGGTTGCAAGATAGCTGCTGCAGCTCCAGGTATCACATTCACTTTCAAAGTAGGACAGAAAGGTAAGAAGAGCTGCACCATTTACAAACATCCCTTTTTATGAAGAAAATAAAAACCTTCCCAGAGCTTCTAGCAGACCTCCACTCATAAGCCAGAACGGTGTCCTGTGGCCATACTGATTGCAAAGCAAGCAGGGAAAATATTTCATTTTTCCTATCTCTGGGGAAGAGGAGGATTGGGAATAGGTACTGGGTTAGGATCCAGCATTGTCTGCCACAGAAGACCTGTAGGAACAGGCCTGAGAAAACTCAGGACTTCCTTACTGAAAAATTTATCATCCAGTAAAAAAATGTGTTCTTTGGTTAACTCATTCATAAACATATACATATAATATATCCATTGCACAGGTGTAGAAGCTGAGGCAAAGGGATGAGATTCATGTAAGGAGCTTGCAATTGGCCTAGTGAGAGAGGGAAATAGCTTTTAATGCCAACTCTGGCTCAGGTATGGGGGGTTCCACACCTTTTCCCCTAAGTCTCAATTTTACTTTTGGCTCTTAATTGTGTCTGGAGGCACTGAGGAGGGTGGGGAAGCTGTTCTATGGTCCCCAAGCAGGAGGGGGTCTCTAATGGAAGGACCAGAGGCCTTGCTGGCAGAGGAGGCAGCCTGGCCTGCCCTCCTGTCTTGGCCCGACCCTCGCTTTCCCCACCTGTTACTGCTCAGGTCCCACTCAGGCTTCGTCTCCTGTTCCTGGCAGGAGCATCTGTCCTTGCCTGGCTCACTGTACCTTTCTGTGGTCCTGGCCCCTAGCTTCTGGCCCGCCAGCCCTTCTGACCTGCTCTTTCCCATTTCAGGTCCCCCGCATTTACTGGGAGCTGTCCACCAAGCGGGTCCTTCTGATGGAGTTTGTGGATGGCGGCCAGGTCAATGACAGAGACTACATGGAGAAGAACAAGATTGATGTCAACGAGGTGAGGTTGAGCTCTCATGGCTGTGGTGCGAGGGACACGGGCTTTGTCGGGGCTGCCCACCGAGGGTAGGTATGTCCCGGTGAGGTCTCACTGCCTTGAAATGGACCTGTTGACCGAAGAATTACAATGTCGCTGAGCACCAAGCACCCTTCCAGGGCGTCCAGTCCAGTCCTCTGCCTTGTCTCCTAAGGTGGGGGTTGGGAGCACACAGTGGGGTGCAGGCACATGCTGAGGCCCCGGTGGTAGCCCCTGCCTGGACAAGTGATTACCATGTGTCTTCTTGGGCCATCTGCACCCCACGGAGCTGAGCGGCCCCAGAGAACAGTGATGTGAAATCTGTGGGACTTACTTCTTCTGCCCCTGTGGGGCGTGGGCACAGCTTCTTCCCACATCCGCCGTCCCCTTTCCCTGCCACTCCCAGGCCTCAAGGGATCAGGCCAGCAGGGGACAGCAGGAGCCAACTGCTTCTACTTCAAAGAGCTATGAGAAAAGTGAGGCTTCTGTCTCCCACCTCGTGCCCTGTTGATCTCAGGGAAAGAAAGCTGGCCAGTGGGGTGGGGACTGTACCCCATTTTCCTCTTCTTGATTGCCATAGGGTCTTACAGGTACGGGTGGAATTGTACTTTTTCAACAGCGCCCATCATTTTTGTAGTCCCTCCTATGAGCTGGGTATGTGGGTTCAGAGGGGACCACACATATTTGCCTTCTTTAAGGAGCTCCCCACCTAGTGTTGCAGTCGGGTGCACAGCTAAATCCTTGCCGCCACCCTGCAGCAGCAGGAGGGGTGTGGGCGAGATCCCAGAGAGCGGCAAGGAGGAAGTGCTGGCCTCTGCTGTGTGTGGGCTTCCCCAACAGGATGAGTAGGGATCTGCGGGGTAGAGGAGTTGGGGGGGGGGGGCAGCGATGGCACTGCAAGGAAGGGGAAGGGAATGGTGAAGTTTGGCAGGGTTTCCAGGGAGAAATAGTGGAGGAATAGGGTGGGCGCAGGTAGTGAAGACCTCCGGCAGGACCCCGGAGGTCCTGGGGAGTCACAAAGGGTGTTAAGGATCGTAATGACGTGATCTAGCACTCTGGGTAGGTGAGAGGAGGGAATGGAGAGAGGTGAATGCTCTTCCTTTCCCTACTCCAGGCAACATATGAAGATGAGCCTGTGGTCCCAGTGGTGGGATGGCCCAGAGGAGGAAGCCACGCCCTGGCTCAGCACATGAGCCAGTAGAATGGTAGGAGAGTGTGTGGTTTGGGAGCCCAGGCCTCCGGGTGTCTGTGTGGCCTCTGTCAATGGGGGCAGTGACAGTACCTCCTTCTACGAAGGTTATGAGGACCACACGAGTGCTTAGCATGGTGCCTAGCATGTACTTAGTGCTCTGATTTGGAAGCAAGATTGTTGTTTTCATTCTTTTTAAAAAATTTTTTATTTAAAATTTTTTTATTAAAAAAATTTTTTAATGTTTATTTTTCAGAGAGACAGAGACAGAGACAGAGAGACAGAGTGCATGCAGGGGAGGGGCAGAGAGAAAGGGAGACACAGAATCTGAAGCAGGCTCCAGGCTCTGAGTTGTCAGCACAGAACCCGATGCAGGATTCGAACTTACGAGCCATGAGATCATGACCTGAGCTGAAGTTGGACGCTTAACCACTGAGCCACCCAGGCACCCTTATTGTTGTTTTCATTCTTACCTTTGGGCTCTGCCCTTTCCTCCTTCTTCCTTTTCTCCTTCTTCCTTTCTTCCTTCCTCCTTTATTTCCTTTTGCCATTAATGTTTATTGAATGCCTAACTCCCTGTGCCGGGCCCTTTTCTCTGTTATAAACTTGGGAGGAAGGTCTTAATGTCTTCATTTTGCAGATGAGGAATCAGAGATTCAGAGAGGGGAGGTAACTTTCCCAAGGTCACACAGCTAGTAGAGCTAGGATTGAGACCCAAGTCCCTCTGACTCCACTGTTTTTTAGTTCATAAAAGGAGGGGCTTTTCTGGAAGAGATCTCCCTTTGGGGGCTGGGAAAAGATAAGAAAAGGACTGTTTTAATTGAGCTCTCCACTTTACAGATGGCAGGGAACTCAGAGGAAGGGCAGGTGTCTTTCCCTAGGTCGCTTGGCCAGTAGCACAGCTTGGGTCTTCTGACTGCTTCTGTCACTGTTGCCTTCTAAGGTGGGCCTGGGGAGGGTATTTGGGTCAAGCTCCCGCACAGGAAGGAGGGAGGAGACCTGCTTGCCCATCTCTTCCACTATTGGTTGGGGTGGGGTGGGTCCTGTGTCTAGCCAGGGATCCTCTGCCCACCAGGACCCTCTAGTACAAAGTCTTTGGCTCTAGTGGGGAGGGGAGGGAGATCGCTTCTGGCTTTTCCTGAATAGCTTTAAAGGGAACAGGGTCTCTGCCTGCTGATCAGGAAAGATGCCAGAGGCCCATGCCTTCCCTTCCCCCACCAGGTTGCTGGCATTTACTTACTGCCAGCTGCAGTGGGATTTTCATTGCAGCAGCACCCCCAAATCCATTAATCTCTTTGGATACAGTGAGTTCAGGGCTGTAATGGTGTTTTATCAGAGGCAGCTTTGATTTTCAAAGACAACTGCAAACAAAGATGTGCTCTGCTATAGTTCTTGCTCTCGTGGCTGAGTGCTGTCCTGGGAGGACAGGCAGCTGGGCTGGAGGTGGCCTGCAGGAGCTGGGCAGGGTGATGCCCTCTGAGAGCCTGGGCTCATCTGCCCCTGCCTCTACCCCTCTTTAAATGGCCTTGCAGATAAGGCCAGTGTTCTGTGCAGAGCAGACGCTCAGTGGACGTCCTCTGAATTAGTGGAGAACAAATAAGCCGGCCTCATGCCCTGGGTTAGCCTCTGTGAGGCAGGGCTGGGGTAGAGCGTTGGTGTTTTGTTCTCTGTGGACATGCAGAGTGGGGCAGGCTGATATCAGAGTGATTTGGGGAAAACAACAGCAGTAATAATAATTATAAGCAACTAAGATGTGCCAGGCACGTGACACACATCGTCTCTACTCCTTACAGCTGTCTTGTCAAGGGTGAGATGAGAGACCATAACCCCATTTATGGATGAGAGAGCTAAAGCTCAGAGAGGTCAAATGACTTGTCCAACCTCACACAGCTAGTGGGGACAGAGCCCAGCTGTTTGAACATAGTTCTGTTGGACATCAAAGTCTTTGCTCCTCCACCTTCTCCCTCCCCCTCTCGGGGATTGGCCTGGGGCTGCGGTGGAACCAGGGCCAGCCGGGTGACGGCCGCATCAGTAACTCCTTGGAGAAGGAGGTGCAGAACTGACTGAGAAGCTCTGTCCACCACACCGGCACTATCTGAATGCAACCCTTCTCCCTTTAACTCACGTCAGGCACGGTTTTTTCCATTTCATGTAAACATTCTTCCATTTTTAGAGAGATGAGGAGGAGATAAGCAGTGCGTGAGCAGGGCTGAGCATCACGCCTGATGTCTGGTTGATGCTCCAAGTTGGTAGTTGATTATTACCATCATGGGGCGCTGTCCTTTCTTCCTTTACCTCCTTATACCATTAGCGTTTACCATCCCTGTGCCAGGCCCTTTCTACATTGTAAACTTAGGAGAGACGGCTTAGTGTGTCTGTATTTGCAGGTGTGGAATCGGGAGACCCAGAGAGGGAAGCTCCCAGATCTGGATGGCACACTTCCATCGTTTCCACATGGATTTCCCATGTAATCTCCAGCCAGATAAAGATGCAAATTGTTTCTAGCCCTCTGGCAGGCTCCCTTACCCTCACCAGAATTGCCTTTCTGACTCTGTCAGCAGAGGTCACTTCCACTCACCGCTGAAGTTCATATACACGGAATCACACAGTGTAGTCTTTTGTCGTCAGTCACCTGTGGGTCTTTTCTGGAAGCTGTGTTCTCTTCCATTGGTCTATTGGTCCATCCTTGCAATAGTACCACACTGTCTTATTTACTTAATTCCTCAGTCCCCTGCCCCTGGCGTCTGGGGTCTGCATGATCTGGGAGTCTCTTTGGTATTCTGAGATGATGTCATTAAATACGTCTCCAGAGAACTCAGGCTGGGCAGTGGGTGGTGGCCCATGTGCTCTACTGTGCTGTCACTGACCATCGGTGATATTGGGAGAAGACTGGGGACAGGCCCTACTTTACAGAAAATAATCTGTTGTGTCTCTTACCAAGCAGCATCAGAGCCACAGGCCGCATGGAACACTAGTGGGGGTGAAGGTGTGTGTGTGTTTGTAGTGCATGTGGTTTGAAGACTCCACATTCCTGAAGCCTCTTCTAACGGACTTCTGAGGTTCTGAAGTCTCCTGAGGACTGTGGGGCTCCGTGGGCCGGTCCTGGAGTGAAGCCCTCCATAGGACAGCCTGGCTAGGAGTGTTCCTCGGACAGGGAAGTACAAGGGACAGACAGAAGTGATACGGGGCAAACATCTCACTCCATATCCTGGGCACTAGGGTGTTTAGTGGTGTCTCGGCTGCCACAGGCAGGTTCCTCAGCTTGAAGTTGGGGCTCAGGAAGTGGCTGTAGAAGGAATCGCTTTGCAGGTGGATGGGGATGACTCCAGACCCCCAACCGCTTACCGGGTCAGCCCCACTCCACTTTGGAGAGGCCCCTCACCCTGCAGCATCCCAACCTAGCTGAGCCTAGCATGTGACAACCTGAAGACCAGTCTTAGTAGCCAGTATCCGATAGACTCAGGTAGAGAAACACCAGGTTCGGAGGCAGAAGACCTAAGTCCAAGCTCTAGCTCTGCCAGTGGCTTGCTGTGTGACCTTGGACAAATCACTTCCCCTCTCTGGGCCTCAATTTTCTTGCGGAAGGCATTGGATTAGCTGGGCTTGAAGGGTACGCCCCGCTTGAATATTTTACACAGCAGTGATTCCTGGCTTGCTGGGGAGCTAAGACTTCACCCATCTATTTCAGAATCACCAGGGGGAGCTTATTTTACAATACAGATTCCTGCTCCACCCCAGATTTATTCCAGAATCTGGAGTGGAAAGGGTTGCAAGAATCTGCGTTTTAGTAAACTTCAGGTGGTTCAGATGCTGACTAGAGCCCAGCAGCCACCCGCCACCCGCCACCAGGCCAGCCTCCAGGCACAAGGCAGCCTGCCCAGGTGTGCTCACTCACCTGGCGAGCATGAGGCCTTGGGGGGCCAGCAGCCTGAAGAGGCCCTCTTTTGTTTTAGTCTCTGCACTCGGAAACAGCACATTACTGAGGGCCTGACCTGCTGATCATATTTGCCAGTCACATTAAGAGCTGGTGACAGTGACTGTCATTGATTTTATTAAAAGTAAAGGTCGAGCAGGAGCATGCTTTCCTAGGCTGGATGGAGCCTCCTCAAACCAAAGGATGACTATTGATTGCAGACCTTTTATCGAAGGTTAATTGGATTTCAGTGAGTGTGTGTTTAAGACTCTGCCTGGGCTGAGGCTCAATTGAATTTGTGTGAAATTAGCTGAGAGAAAGGTGACAAAGTTGGGAGGTTGGGGGTGGTGGGGATGGGGCGTGGGGGCCCGGCAAGCAGATGTCTTCTGTCTGCCAGGAGTGGAGGTGGGTGCAGGGATGGGGGGCTTGCAAGAGATGCCTGGGAGCCAGCTGGGGGAAGAGGGCAGGAGGCTCCCAGTGCTCATTTTGTTGACTTCGATTCAGTCCTCTGTCCTTGGGATGGCCCTCTGGGTATGTTGTGTGGCCCCCAGAGCCTGTCTTTTTGCCTCTCCAGAAAGTAAATCTTGCCTTGAGTCAAAGGTGGTGGGGTGGGTCGGGATCTGGGGTTCAGCTCTCTGGAAGCCTTCCCACAAATCCTCCTTTTTCAAGACCCCCCAACTCCTGTTTACAGAGGTGTCAGGGGCCCTCAGTCACTGAGCCTCTGTGGGCTTGGGGCAGACATCAAGTGCCCCCCTTGCCAGCTTAGGGTCCCTTGTTGTCCTAAGCCCGTTCTCAGTAGCTGTCTGCTCCCCCTCTGGCAGCACAGTCTTGCTCATCTCCTTTTCTCTGCCCTGTTGTTGGGGGCTCTTTGTATGGTTCCTGTTAGTCATTTTAGTGGGGTTGGGGATGGAGTGGAGTCAGTGCGCGGATTCAGTCTGCCACATTTAGCCAGAACCCCTGGCCGTGCTTCTTCCTTCCAGCAGTTTTAAAACCCATCCCCTGTCATGCTGGGAGCCGTGAAAGGGTCTCAGCTGTGTCTTTCGGCAGACGTGTATCACGCACCTACTGTGTGCAGGTACTGCGCATCGGTGCTGTGCCCGAGGTGGGCACAGCGTGTGGGAGAAGGTGGTTCTGGGTGAGGCCTCACTGAGGCTGGGCGCTGTGGTGGGAGGCGCAGAGGGTTTCAAAGTAGCGGCACCCCGGGGTTGTGCCTGGCTCTACCATTTGTTGGTCAGGTGCCCTTGGGTAAGTTACTTAAACTCTGATTTTCCACCTCTGTGCAGGTGGCGTCACACCGGTACTTACTTCGCAGGGTTCTCGTGCAGACAGCAGGCTGTGAAGTTTGTAAAAAAATCATTTATAATTTATGGTATCATTATTCACAGAGGCATGTCTTCCTGAGAATGTTCTTTGTGCCTCTCCTTTCCACCTTCCTCTGTTGTCCTGGGTATGTAGACTTGGAAAATGAGTGGTGGTCATCGACTGAGCAAATGGTGACTCCCCATCTGTAAACGCCAGACTGCAGTTAGTCCCCCAGTTTCCCTGTGGTGAATACCACACTCAGTGGACCTCCGGCTCTATGTTAGGAGGTGCTTAGAGGACCAGGGAAGCAAGGCTGAAGAGGCACCAAGGACCCTACTTACTGAAATGACTAGAAAGAAATCATCTCCTCCCATCATCCACATACAGAACTCCATAACTTGTCAGACCGAATCTTGAGAAGCATAGGGGATGTTAGAGAGATACAGGTGCATGAGACAGGTTCCTGGAGATTTCTTTCCCCAACAGCAGGGGAGTTAGGAGTGGAGTCGGCCTTCCTGGATTCTGATACCAGCTCTGCTACTTACGAACCATGCTGCCTTGGTGAAGCCAGTCACCCTTTGGAAGCCCCAGCTGCCTCTTGTAAAGTGGGGTGCAGGAGAATAACCCATAGGATTGTTTGATGATTGAAACATGAAGCGTTGGGTGTAGTGCCCACAGCACATGCTCAATAGAAGTTGTTTTTATGCTGGAATTCCAACCCTCAGCCCCCTCTGTGGCACTAGTCGTCAAATAGTTGCCGGAAAGAGGAAATGTGTAGGGAAGAAACCCTTTCCCCATTTCTTCTATTGACACAGGTAAGGTGGAAGGATGTGGAAATACTTCTCTGGAGTGCGCTGTGCCCAAGGCAGGGGATGTCAGATGTCGACAGCTTTTCCTTAACTGTGTCTTCAATAGTCCTAGCCCCTAGGACCCAGTCCCTCTGGTCGCTGTGATCATTTGAACCTGTCTGGCCAGGAGACCCTTATTGGCCTTGGGGATACCCCCTGTCCTGGCTCTCAGGTGATGTGTAACCCAGAGAAGCTTTTGCCAGGCTCCAAAATTAGAGTAACTCCCCCAGCTGCCTCTAATTAACCCACTCGCCACCTCTGTGGTTGGAGAGGCTCCCCATGTCTTCACATTTAGGGATTTCATCTCAATGTTGGCTCGTCCAAGATGGACCCTCTCCATGGATAGATTTGGCCTCACTGGGCAGCAGCAGGTAATCTGAGGTTTATGGGTCCCCAGGGAGGTTCCCAGGGCAGCGTAAGGGTGGAGAGTAAAATTCTGTAGGCAGTGGTCTGGTCTGGTCTTTCAGGCTCTCAAGAAGCCTGGCCATAAACTGACAGAGAGCAAGGAGAGTTTGAATTATTAACCTCTTTATAGTTAATATTGGGCTACTTACATGATTATTAATATCCTGCAACACCAGCCTCCTGTTTCTTTGAGAGTTCTTGGCCTTGCTTGTATGACACCCCCAAGAACATAAATAGACGTTCCCTTGGGGGTGGGAATAAATTAATCCTTGCAATTATAGAATAATTAAAGCACTTTCAGCCAATTCAAGTTTTGAGAAAAATCCAAAAATAACTCCTTGATTTAAATATTATTTACTAAATTAATTCTTTACTCAGCCTTTTTATAGATTCCTGTTTTTTTTTTTTTTTTTTAACCTCCCCACTGTCAGGGAATAAAGGCATTGAGTAATTACTAAAGTCACTTACATGAATGGACATTCTTTTTACATGGAACAATTAAAAGACTTGTCACTGACTTTTTTTCTAAAAAGAGCTATACTATGGCTTTAGTTAACAGTTTTTTGGTTAGAGAAGCAGTCCTGGATTTCCCTCTGAGACTCTTTTCTCCAAATGGAATGCCTTCTTGGATGCTGTGAGGACCTTCAGAGGGTTTTGCTGCAGCCCCTGCCTTTAGGGGCTTCCCTGTGAGTGGAGGAGGAGTATAGCGAGGTGATTGACAGCTTGTTCCCTGGACCCAGACCACCTGGGTTTGGAGCTTGGTTTCACGAACTGCTGGCTGGGCGGCCAAGCTTCTTTCCTTTTTTATGTATTTCTTCCTCCACTTGTCTCCTACAGAGGATGGCTGTGAGTCCATGGAAAGTGCCTGGAATGGTGCCTGGCACAGAGTGTTAGCTGTTACCATTCTAAGAAGATGGCATTTCCTTGTCTTTATGCAAATGCCACTGTCACAGGGCAGGGGGCAGCCTTAGAGGAACTGAACATTTTTGCAAAGGAGACATACACGTGGCCAACTGGTACATGAAAAAGGTGCTCAGCATCACTCGTCATCAGGGAAATGCAAACCCAAACCACAAGGAGATATCACCTCACACCGGTTGGAACGGGCATCGAGAAGCTAAGAGAGCGAAGTGTTTGTTGGTGAGCATGTGGAGGAAAGGGAAC
This sequence comes from Panthera tigris, assembly GCF_018350195.1. Classification (NCBI taxonomy): domain Eukaryota; kingdom Metazoa; phylum Chordata; class Mammalia; order Carnivora; family Felidae; genus Panthera; species Panthera tigris. Next base: position 121,887,060 of record NC_056665.1, read on the forward strand.
GCTTGTACGCTGTTGGTGGGACTGCAGATTGGTGCAGCCACTGTGGAAAACAGTGTGGAGGTTCCTCCAAAAAGTAAAAATAAAATGACCGTATGATTCAGCAGTTCACTTCTGGGTATATATCTGAGGGAAATTAAATCAGTATCTGGAAGAGATACCTGCATCCCCATGTTCAATGCAGTATTTATATTTGTTTGCTCTTAATCACAAGACATAGCTAAATTATTATGGAAAGGGGATGGGAGAGAGGGTTGTGTGCCCAGCGATGGCCTTAGGTTTCTTCTGGGATCCTCGGTGTCTCTGAGTAAGAGAGGGGCTGGCTGCCATTCTCTGGGCAAAATGGTGCCAAGGAAGTATTTACTGAAACTCTGACAGATGTTAAGAAAAATTACCCAAAATTTAGAAATTAAGGGCAAGAGTGTGCAATGTGTCCTTTCACAGTCCTCCTTGGGTATTGTGCAGGCAGCCCACCGAGGGCTTTTTAATATCTAGAGAAATGTACTTTTGTTTGATTCTGCTATTGACAATTAATTAGGGGCTCAGATTGAAGTCGTATGTCAACCTGTAGATCTTATCCTGTAGAGATATGCAAATAATTTCTGCCCAGTGGAAAAGATAACCTCAAAGGTTACGATTTCCTTACTGCTCTGTAGAGCAATAACCACTTTTATATCTAATCCAGGAATCTCAGTCTCTTATTCCTGTTTAAGTTCCCATAAATACCCAGTCCCTCGAAATTCTCTGAACCTGCTCTTTTTATGTGCTCCTCTTTTGGCGAGGTGAACAATCTTTGACATGTATTCATCCTATATTCTTATGAGTTATGTTTTTAGCCTTTTGAAAATGAAACTTTGATCAAAGTGATAATGGTTACGTTTTTTTCTCCAAGTCTTAGATCATAAGCTGCCACATCACAACAAACACATTTGTGTGTCTTCTGTAGTATGAAGCACCTTGAGGTCTATGCAGATCTAGCAGACGCATAGTGTATGGCATAGTATACAGTGTGGTATACAAAGTGCTTTCCCAGATGCGGTCACATTTTGACCTTGAACGTCGAGGTTACCCTGGGAGGAAGCAGAGCAGCTGGAATTAGTTCCACTTGACAGCTAGGGGAACTTAGACCCGGACTGAGAAGGCAGGTGACTTGTCCTCAGGTCACCCATGCCATGAGTGGCAGTGCCAAGAGGGCTCCAGAGCAAAGCTGACGGCATAGGCTGGTCTCCCCTCTTGTCTGTCTCTGTTGGTGAAATCTGGTGAGGGTGAACATCAGGAACAGCTCCCAGCTGCAAAGACACCCAAGGAGGGGCAGCTGGCTGGGGTGTCGAAATGGAGGGGGCCACTTGATGGCTTTGCCTGCATGTGTATGAGCTTCAGTTGGCAGTGCCTCTTGCTCCTCCTGCTCCGGCAGCAGCTCACTCCTCATGGGCAAGGGCTCCCCCGTCCTGAGTCCCCAGATCCCCGGGGGCTATCTTTCAGTGTAGTAATAGGGGGCCCAGAGCGATTAGCAATATTTCAGAGAGCTCAGGGGAGATCATACATCTCCCCATGACAGGTCTGCCCAGACTAAATGAAATGTCATTTCTCTGCTTTTGGCTGGAATTCTGTCAGCTCAGTCTGGCTGTACTGCTTATCTTGGGCTGATCAGGAGCCCTGATTGGACCTTATATGCATCCTTGACAAATAAAAATGAATTATTACTTAATAAATGCAATTGGTTTGGCAAATGCATCCTTTCAGAGCATGGCTCCATGGAGCTCCGAAGAGCCTAACAAAAGGGCTTCTCAAAAGGGGACTTGCCGGCTCAGCCGGGACCAACTCCACTGGGCCCGCCTCCGAGGAAACAGAAAATGGTGGCCCTGGGACATCTGACATCTCAGCCTGAGGCTGAGCACCCGACCTGGGGCAAAGTCCTCCAAATGCCAGCAGAGTACCTGGCATTCATTTCCCCCAGCATGACATCGGATAGGTGTCAGGACTTGAGACAACCTCTTTAACCCCGGTGTCTTCATCTCTTAAAAAATGTAATGGACCCTGGTCTGCCACTCTCCCAGGAGTGTTGAGAGGAGTCAGTAAAAACGGGGCTGCCAGGAGGGGTCACTGGGCTCCAAGCACCTGGATGTTCTCACTTGTGAGTGGCACTACTGTTGTTTCCGTTGTACAGAAGCCGAGAGTATCAGCAACCCGTTTAAGGTCACAGAGTTCACTTGAGAAGTGCAGACGTTGTCATGAGCCTGCGTGGTAGAGTGGTTACTAGAAGGCTGCGGGGTCACACCTGGCTTGGGTCCTGGCTCCACCTATCTGTAGTCCTTAGCTCTGTATAAGTTGCACCCCGATGAGTCTCAGCTTCTTATCTGCAAAATAGGGATCATAATTGTACCTACATGTAAAGCTGTTATAAGGCTGTCAGCTCTTGTAGGGTGATTCTTGATGATTTATTCTGGAGCCAATTACAATTGATTGGGATTCAGAAGAGATGAAGGGGGTTAGGATAAGCATGAAGGCAGGAACCACAGCATCTCAAAAAAACATAGGCAAGGGTCTTATTCATGTTGAAGACAGAGTCCTATATTCACATGTTTGGCTTATTATAGGCAAGTGGATGCTGAGTAGAACCAGTCTATGGTATGTAAATTATACCTCAATAAAGCCATTTAACAAAATAGAGCCAGTCCTTGCCATCTTAGGAGCTCATAACAGTGAGCTACATAGTCATTAGTCAAATAATGACATAAATAGTGTGCTAGTACCATGAAAGAATAGTACAGAGTTCTATGAGAGTTTATGCCAGGAGAACCTCATCTAGGCTGGGAGGTCAAGGAAGGCATCTCCAGAAAGGTGATGCTGAGCTGGGGTGGGGAGGAAGACAGGGGTGAACCAGGTGAAGGGAGGGAGGTGGGAGGAAGGCTCTTGGCAGATGGACTATCATGTGCAAAGGTCCTGAGGTAGGAAGGTACAGGGTCATTGGAGAAGAGAAAGAGCACAGACGTGACTGTAGTATCGTGGCATGAGATAAGACCGGGGAGGGAGGCTGGGCCTGGTTGTGCAGGGCTTTGTAGGCAAAGGAAAGGAATTGAACCTTCATCTTAAGACCCCGCTCCTTATGTTTCCCACCCGTGGGCCCCAGCTCCTCTCCTCTGGCTAGGACATATTTGCTAGTGACCATGGGGTCCAGCAGGGACTGAGAGAAATGTCAAGGGCAGTGTGTGTCCTGGGGCATCAGCTTTGTGAGTTGAGCCTCTCTTTGTCCTCTGGAAACCCATTGGCAGACCATCTGTGGGCCCAGGTCTGGTGCTATTCAGCAGCTGTTCCCTAGCTGGGAAGAGGCTTTTTTAGCTTTAATAAAAAGGGAGTAAAGATAAGAAGACCGCCTCGGCATGGAGGGCAGCAGTGACAGGATGATTTAAATGGCCTCTCCAGTGTCATTTCTTCTGTGCAGACACCATAAATCAGATTAGCCCTGGTCTCTGGCGGGGAGGTGTGAAGGGAAAGGGGCCTGAAGGAAAGGGGAGCAGGGCTGTGACTCTGGGTCCTCCTGGGACTGCCTCAGAGCTGGTGGGACAGCTCTAGGGGGTGCCAGGGTAACGTATTCCTGATCCACAGCCCTCTAGACCTGCTTGTTGGAGAAAGGGAAGTTGGGATGGTGTCACAACCACTCCAGCTCTCCAGCTCATCTTTAGCTTTGGTGGGAGAATGAAGATCCTGAGAAGAGAATAGGGAAGAGAAGGATTGGGGAAGAGTGGAGGGCAGGGGTTGGGGGTGGGAGTTATAGCCTTTGGGCATGCTTGAAGCAGTGGTTCTACCTCGTTCTATATTATGGTCATCTTGGGAACTTTAAAATAAGTGCTGATGCCTGGGACCACCTCTAACACTTCTGAGTTCTCGGTGATTCTAATGTGTGGCTGAAGTTGAGGATAACTGGATTAGAACTCAGCTTCTGTCTTAAACTCAAGAACTATACAATCACAAGCCATTCGTCCCACCATGACCACTCAGGCCCACCCAGCACTGCTGGCCTTCCTCTTGAAAGTGACCAGATTGAGGGGCCAGTGTCGAAGTCTCTGAGATAGGTATTCATGTGGTGTAACTCCCACCTGCCTCCCTTCTCTTTCAGATTTCACGCCACCTGGGAAAAATATACAGCGAGATGATCTTTGTCAATGGTTTTGTGCACTGCGACCCCCACCCTGGCAACGTGCTGGTGCGGAAGCACCCGGGCACAGGAAGGGCAGAGATTGTCCTGTTGGACCACGGGCTCTACCAGGTAGAAGAGGCCTTTTTTACCCAGCCAGTCCAGGGTCTGGTCCTGGGATCAGAGGTTGCTGATCTCCCGATCGGCCACAGACATGGGAGGCAGATATCCAGGGCAGATGGAGAGGCCCTGCCCTACCCCTAGAGCTGTTGTTCTGTGTAAGTCACATCATACGAGCTCTCTCCAGTTGAATGAGGTTGGTAATGCTTCCTTTATAGGCTGCTGTGGGAAGTAGATGGGGATATGCCTGGGTATGTGCAGGTGCTTTGTCAGCTGTAAAAACCTTGCTTCCCAGGGAAGCCTAGGCCAGCCCACTGGGAAATGAGCTGCCCTTGGATGAGCTGGGAATTCAGGGTAAGGAGGTAACTCAGCCCCAGGGAGGACGTAATGTGTAGTGGGAAAGAGGGCTAGGAACTGATAGGGGCTGGATGCCCCCAGACTCTGTCCTCTGGAACTTGGGACTCATCTGGGTTCAGGTGAGCCATGGTCTCCTGCCTGGAAGTTGGGAAGTTCACTGCCAGTCCTGGGAACCAGGGCCTATCTTGAGTTCATGGCAGATGGTCCTGGGGAGGTTTCCCCAATGACCTCTTACTCCTCCCCTCAGGGCCTTGATCCCACCTCCCAAAATCTTAGCCTCCTTCGAAAGACTTACTGACATTGGGTACGTTGGTTTGAGGTAGGCCAGCTGCTGCTGTCAGACACAGCCCCCCAAACAAATGATGGCCCAGACACAACAGACATCTTATTGTTGTCTCGGGTAGGTGGAGGTGTCTGAAGGCAGGGGCTGACTGAGGCTCTGCCCCACAGGCTTCCCTGGGGGTGGGCTCATCATCCTCCAGCAGCAGGGGTGGGGGCTCAGAGCAGTATGCGTGGGAGAGTTTTTGGCAGCTGGATGTGGAGCTTCTGCCACATTCCATTGGTCAGAGCTCAGGCAGAGGGCCACATCCAAGTAGGAGGGAGGCGGGGAATGTGATTTTAGTGGGCAATTGGTAGCTTCTGGCCCTCAAGACCAAGGCTGGCCAGATAGTAGCTTTGAACTTGGGCCTTCAGGGATGGCTGAACTTTGGGAGAGAAGCAGATGTCATGCCCTAGTTCCCCGGTCTTCCCCTTCACTGTGATCATACCAGCCAGGGTCTAAGTCTTCTGTGGGGAAAGGAGGCTCAGGTCCTGCCACATTGTCCCCACACAGGTGCTTACGGAGGAGTTTCGGCTGGATTACTGCCACCTCTGGCAGTCGCTGATTTGGACTGACATGGAGAGAGTGAAGAAGTACAGCCAGCGCCTGGGAGCCGGGGACCTCTACCCCTTGTTTGCCTGTATGCTGACGGCCCGGTCTTGGGACTCGGTCAACAGGGGCATCAGCCAAGCTCCAGTCACCGCCACTGAGGTGGGTGGTCCCTTCCTGGCCCTGTCTTCTCCTGAATGCAAGGGGTGGGGCCAGGGATGGTCTTTGGACCCCTGCCAACCCAGGGCCTGAGGTTGTGGGCTGGTGGGCTGTGGCAATGGGACTGTGGGCAGCACTGGAGATATACTGGAGGAGAAGCCGCAGCCCTGGATGCAAGGAGGGAGAGGAAACGGTGTCTCACTGTATCCCTCCTGGCCTTACCAACTGGTCGTGTTGACTGTATAACCCAGACTGCTGTGGCTTTTGCTCCAACATGCTCACATGCGATTTCAGGCTTCCACCAAGTTCTCCTCCAAGACTTGTAGAAATCCCCAGGGACTGTCTCATCGATACGTCTAGTTCCACTTGAGCTGCCTCCTGCTGGGCACGGTCTCCCATTGCAAACTTCCTGTAGGGCTCCCTACTGGGGAGAGCACCTCAGTTCCCCACGCGGCCACTTGTCCCATTGTTCTCCCTGAGTGTGTAGCAAAAACAGCTTTGTAGTTCACTTCTCTGTTGGATCTAGATGAGAGTCCCATGGAATCTGGGCTGAGACTGGTCCTAGGAACCCCTCCTCCCTGTACTCACTGCCACCTCCCTCCCAGGCTTCTCATTCTCTCATGGAATTGGCTTCTGTCTTCCCAGCTTGCTGGACCCATGCACACTTGCCCATAGCTGTGTGGGGACGGGCTTAGGCTCAGCCGAGGCCCCTGCTCAAGGTTCTGCTTGTGCAGTCAGATAGACCTGGATTCTAGTTGTAGGTCCTGCTCTTCCTGGTGGCATGGCCTTGGATAGTTCTCACCACCTCTTGGAGACTCACAATCCTCCTTAAGCTGCCTTGTGATGGGGGCCTTTAGGAATGGCTGGATGGAATCTCAAATGTCGTCACCAAAGAGACCACCTCTCCTGTCTCTTGGCTCTGCTTTCCTGCAAATTGACATCATTCCCCCTCAAGCTTGGTGGCAGCATTGACTGCCAGCTGCCCCAGGCTTGTGTGGCTTTAAAGCTCATTATCTTGGAAGTGAGACCATCTCCTTCCTTTGTTAAATAGGGATGATAACTTCAGGGATGCTTTATTGATAATGCATGTAAAGTGCCTGCCCATAGTTCCTGAAGTTTGTTCATTGAACAAACATTTGTTTTTGCTGGAACCTAAACTAGGTGCTGGGGATCCAAAGATGAACAGACAGGCCTTCCATGTAATTTGCACTGTGATTGAGGGAGACAGTAAACAAGTGAACAAACAGGTAAATGGAATAATTGCAGGTTATGGGTACGGGAGGCAACAGGTGGGGTGAGTAATGGGGGTGCTGTAGACTGGGTGCTCAGAGATCTTGCTGGGAGCTGACATCTGAGTTCTGGAGGACAAGAAAAGCAGCAGCCAAGGCAGAGCTTGGAGAAAGCATTCCGGGCAGAGGGCACACGATGCCGCAGAGCAGGAGGGGAAAGCGTCAGCATGGTCTGGATTGTGGGGAGGTGGGTGCTGGAATGGGAAGAATTTGGGGTGCTGGGCAGAGAGAGCATCACACGGGGTCTCATAAGCCATGGGAAGAGGTTCAGATTAGTTCTCAGTACAAAGCAAAGCATGTGTCAAGCAGGAGAAGGATGTGCCCAGAGTTGTTACTTTAAGTACCTCTCTGGACGGGGCAGGATGAGCACAGGGGCAGTCGGTCAGAAGGCTGGAGGTGAGGGGGGCGCAGACCTCACTAGCGGCAGCAGAGCTGGAGGGAAGCAGACGGAGCCAGGGTGTACTTTGGATGGAAGATTGGGAGTCCTTTCTGTCAACTTGGATGTGGAGAGGAGGCGAAGGGCGGGCAGTCAAAGTTGCATCCCAACGTGTTGGGGTCAGGCGTAGGGTAGGGGGTGAAGCTACTTCCTGGCATAGGGAAGACTGGGAAGGACATAGTTAGGGGGCAGGAGACAGTAGTTAGAACATTCAGATGGAGGTGTCATGGGCAGCCAAGCTTGGAGCTCCAAGAACAAGTCCAGGCTCAAAATATAAATTTGAGAGTTCTCAGGGTATACTTGGTATTTAAAGCCTCAGAGATGGGCAAGATTGCATGGTGCACAGTAGGTACTTGGTGTATGATATGTTTTGTTTTTTTTTAATTTAAAAATCTTGTTTTTGTTTTTGAGAGAAAGAGCACGAGTGAGGGGAAGGGCAGAGAGAGAGAGGGAGACACAGAATCCGACATAGGCTCCAGGCCCTGAGCTGTCAGCACAGAGCCCTATGCAGGGCTTGAACTCACGAACCATGAGATTGTGATCTGAGCCAAAGTTGGACTGAGCCCCCCAGGTGCTCCTGATATGTGTTCTTATGAATTACTCACTTATAAAGACCCAGCATAAATGCTATGTATTAGTCTGCTTGGGTTGCTGTAGTAGAATACCACTGATGAGGTAGCTTGAGCAACAGAAATCTATTTTCTCACAGTTCCGAAGACCAGAAGTCCAAGATCAAGTTACCATCAGGATTGGTTTCTGGTGTAGCCTCTCTTCCTGGCTTGTAGGCAGCTGCCTTCTCGCCATGACTCACATGGCCTTTCTTCTGTGTGTACACGCTCCTGGCTTCTCTTCCTCTTCTCTGAGGGACATCAGTCCTATTGGGTTAGAATATAAAGTCACACTTCACCCTTATGAAGTCACTTAATTTTGTTGACCTCTTTGAAGGCCTTGTCTCCAGATATAGTCATACTCGGGTTAGGACTTCAACGTATTGATTTGGGACACAATTCAGTCCATAGCACCAGCCAGGAAGCTCCTGTTCATCACCTTTGCCAAACATGGCCCCTTAATACTTGTATCACTCACATGCACGCCATCTTAGACTCTGAGAGTGGCTGTTTGTATACTTCTGTGAATTCTCCAGCTGGGTGGTGAGTACCTGGAGGGCAAGAATCCTTTCTTGCACATCTTTTTAAAAAGGCCTGCAGTCCTGGGACCACATCTAATAGAGAGGTATTGGTGTAGGTTCTGGAGACATGGAATCCATTTCCTCACTTTGGACGAAAACCCAGAGAGAGAATAAACTTAGCTGCTCCAGACCAGCCCCAACCCAGTCTCTGAGATGTAAGGGTTCCATTTTTCTGAGTCTTAGTCTTATTGAGAATGAGTGTAACCTCCAACATTGTGTCAGGGTAGATGTTTTTCCAACTAAAAGTGGCTTAAACATTTAAGCATTTATTTTCTTCATAACAAGAAGCCTGGAGGTAGGTGGGTCCAGGTTGGTTAACTGAGTAGATCAGCAATTCAGGGCTCTGGGCTAACTCTTGTGGTTCTAAGATGACTGTGGCAGTTACAAGCTTCATACCTTTATACCCTGATTGACGTCCAGAGGTGGGAATTAGGGGCCATTTCTTCTCATATATTGTTCCTTAATAAGAAAACCTTTCCCAGAGGGTTCAAAAGACTCCCCCCTAGGTCAATTGGCCAGAATTGTGTCTCATGTCTATGCCTGAGCCAATCACTTGGCAGAGGCATTCCGCTCAGGGCACACCATGGCTGAGACCAATCAAGATCCCCCACCCTGGGACTCGCCTCCCTGAAGAACATGGCCCCAAGGGGTCAAGCAAGCAAAAATGGGGTTCTTTAGAGAAAGGAGAATGAGGAATGGCTGTTGGGTAGGCACCCAACAGAGTCTACTGCAGACACTCACCAACAGGATAGTCCAAGCTTGAAGAGATGCCCCCTAGAGGGAGCCTGCGTGGGTGCAGGTGCTCTGAGAGGGGCTGTCTCCATCCAGGTCAGTCCCCACCTTGCTGAGGGGGTCCCTCTGGTGAGCAAGGCCTTGATCTGGCCTTAACCCTCGGGCAGGGTGGCCTGTAACTATGGTGGGAGGCGGTGGGGAGACAGACAGCCTCAGTGTCTGGCTTGGTGTTGAGATGTTCCAGTCTGATAGCTCCTGCCTGAGGGACATTTCGAGTTTCACAGCTACTCAGTTATCAGCAGTGCACACGTATTCCGGAAAGGGCTGAGAGTCCTGCTTTTGCTGCAGAAGGCGGCCGCGTGGGGAAGCCTTTGGCAGCATTGCTGCGCCCCTTGTCATGACTTGGATTAGCAAGCACCAAGCATCTCCCCGATCCTTATCTCTGCTGTCCCTCTTGGTCAGACTGGGAGGTGGGCCCAGGGGGCCTCAGCATTCCCAGTTTTTAGGTGAGGACCCTGGGTTCTAAGAGATGAAAGGACTTGCCCAGGGTCGGGGTCCCCGCTGTGAGGTGAGAGGAGGCAGGTCCTGGTGGTGGTGGTGGCCTGGGCTCTGCAAGGATTCCAACCCTGACTCACCACTTACTAGCTGTGGCCCGCAGGCAGGTTGCCTAACTTCTCAGTCCTTTGGTTTCCTTTTCTCAAATGGGGGTGATACATTTACCTGATAGGGTCATTGTGAGGATTAAATGAGCTAATGCCTGCAGCCATTTTCTCTGGAGATTGAGAAGAGGTCAGAAGTGCACCATCATGCTCAGGGCTCTGGCTGGGGGCAGGTGTTTGCGCAGAGCCCTGCAGAGTTCAGGGGCAGGGAAAGAAGCCAGACCTCACACTCAGACACCAGCATGGGGTAAGCCCTGGCTCCTGCTCTTTGGGCAGCGGGACCTCAAGCACTGAGGGGGCGGCGGGGCTCTGGGTGTGTCTGGTGGGGCACAGAGTCAGGCAGGGGATAGAGCTAGACTTTGGAGTTGGGTTAGGGTCAGGAGCTGAGATCTATGAACTGCACCAGCCTGGGCTTGGCTGAAGGGATGGGGGACATGACTCAGCTGGCACCAGCTTCCAGGGCTCCTTCCAGGCCTGTCATCAAATTGGTGGCCAGTGAGAAAAGCCTTGGTTCACCTCACACGGGTGAACCCTTGGGCCAAAGGCTAGCTAACTCCAGCCTCATCAAATGGCTGATGAGGAAGTAGACTTCCTGCACCAGTCAGTACTGGCTTGTGGGCTCGGAGGATCGGTATTGGTGACCTTGGGGAGCCAAGAATGGCAGAGGTCCTGTTGATGTGCTCCTGTACTGCGTCCAGTGCTAGGCCAGAAGTTGGGGTGAGACGTCATATCCAGGTTTGTCAGACTACAAAGCCCCCGTGTTAAGCTTCCTTCTGGGGAGCTCCCTAGTGGCACCGAGGCAGCCATATGCTAGAAGCTCCCTTCTGGAGCCTCCTTGCAGCCCCTCAGCCATAGGCACCTACCACCCTGAGCCCCACTTCCCACACCAACTCTCCATGTCTGTCTCCCTGTTGCTGCTTCAGGACTCAGAGATCCGCAACAATGCCGCCAACTACCTCCCCGAGATCAGCCAGCTCCTCAACCACGTGCCTCGCCAGATGCTGCTCATCTTCAAGACCAATGACTTGCTCCGTGGGATTGAGGCTGCCCTGGGCACCCGTGCCAGTGCCAGCTCCTTCCTCAACATGTCACGTTGCTGCATCAGAGCGCTGGCCACGTGAGTGTGGGCTCTGGCCTCTCCTTCCCTCCTAGCTCCCTGGCCTGCTCCAGGGGTCTCATTTGCCTCCACTTTCTCCCACCAGTCCCCAGGGCCTTGCCTGAGCTCCCTAGTCTGCACCTGTCCTTGGAGGAAAAGTTAGGGGCAGGAGACAGCTCCGGTGAATTCGCTGATTCCGGGCTGTGTTTTTGGGCAGTCCAGAGAGCCACCTGTACTTTAAAGTATGTGGATTTTAGGACCTCACCTCCTAGTCAGGTTTTCCAGGTAATTTTTTTTTTAAATTTTTTAAAATGTTTTATTTGTTCTTGAGAGAGAGAGAGAGAGAGAGAGAGCGAGCCTGAGCGCATGAGCAGGGAGGAGCAGAGCGAGAGAGGGACACAGAATCCGAAGCAGGCTCCAGGCTCTGAGCTGTCAGCACAGAGCCCAACATGGGGCTCTAACTCACAAGCCATGAGATCATGACCTGAGCCAAAGTCGGACACTTAGCCAACTGAGCCACCTAGGCACCCCTAGGTGATTCTTACCTTCACTAAAGCTTGAGATGCTTTCTGAGAGTCTCAGTCCCATCCAAGTGTCCCCTGGGCTTGGAATCAGGACACCCTGATGCATGCATCCCATCTCTAACTGGTCCCAGGACCCGTCTCCGCAGGATTGGCTAAGCGGCAAGGCCAATGTTCTTTTCCCTGCACGTGTGGCTCTGACTCAGGGAAGTGTCGCCAGCAGGTTCACTTGGGATATCAGATCTTTTTAGATGCCTCAGTGCCCTTGGAGTATTGGTGAGGGAGGGAAGGTACTTCCTCAGGGAGGTATTGCTAGAGAAGTGAAGGTTCTAGGCCTTTCTCCCTGAGTGTGCAGATACATGGTAATGGCCATGCTCTGGCTGAATTTTCTCTTCTGAGAGAGGAGGCCTAGACTGGTGTCAACTCCCATCCATCCAGTGCAGGGAATGGGTCATTTTGGCAAATTGATGAAGGGAGTGTTGACCACATACATCATGCAACCATGATCAGATATTGAATTAGATTATAGCAAAATAGACTGCACACAGGTCTGAGCATGATTTATTCTTTGAGGGTTCTGGGAACCAAGTCTTAAAGGGTCATTATCATAACACCAATTTTTGTTATGTTCTTTTGTTAACGCACAAGGGGTTGAGCTGGGTTGAATCCATACTGGCCTCAGCCTCTCAGGGCCACCTGACCTAGTTTCCAGGTGATTCAGTCTCAGAAAGTTTGGGAAAGCTTTTATACTGAATTTGGGGGATTCAGGATTAGCATATATTTACTAACCTTCCAGAAAAAGGGACACATTGGAATGTTCTACCCAGTGGGTCCATTAGATCTTTGATGCCCTGTGAAACCACTGCTTTTATTACCCCACTTATCTGGAAAGTTCCTTTGGAGTAGTTGAGTCCCTCTGGTCTCTGGGTGGGTGGGCAGTGCTATGATCATGTAACCAGGAGTTATCCGCTAGGGCAGGGGCCTGGTAAGTTGACTAAGTCAGGATCTTCTGTTGTTGTGATACTGAGTGCTTCTTGCCTCTTTATCTCTTGTTCTCTCCTCCCTTCTTGTCTGTCCTGCAGGCACAAGAAGAAGAGTACCTGTTCGTCCTTCAGAAGGGCCCAGATCTCTTTCAGCGAGGCCTTCGACTTATGGCAGATCAACCTTCATGAACTCATTCTGCGTGTGAAGGGGTTGAAGCTGGCCAGCTGGATCTTGGCCTTTCTTTGCTGGCTGTTGCCCACTCCATACTGAGTGGACTTGCTGTCCCCTTTCCCTTTCCAGTGTGATTCTGTGGTGGGCAAGCTGACTTTTCACTCCACTCCTCTGTCATGTCTCCACCCAGTTGCCCTATTTCTGTCACATGGTGGCCTGGGACCCCACGATCATTGTCCATGGCACCACTATACTTCACACCTCTGGAATCCCTCCCCTATGCTGTAGCCCTTGTCTCTGGGCCCACAAGCTGTCCCCTGCAGTAGGCTTCTCCCCTGATCCAGGGAGATGGCCCACCACTCTAGGTGGGTGCCATGGGGCTGGATATCACCCTACTTCCGGTAACAACTCCTGTTGTCAGGATGGACCATGAATCCCACTGACTTCCTACATGAATTCCTACATTTAACTTGTGGGCACTTTGATTTTGTTGGAAGAGAGCATTGTTTCTGATCTTGCTGGGAACAGATTCCCTCTCCTTGTCCTGTCATTCCCCAGAGGTGTTGCACCTGAGCAAGGTGGCTCGGCATCCAGGGCATGAGTTCACTGCTGTCACGGTGACCCCTTTGGTGTTTTATATACTGTGTTTCAATAAAACCCCTTGAGGGTTGCAGGGAAGGGCTTTGTTGATGGGATTTTTATTCTAGGTTGGGGGTGAGTCCACATTGGCCGTTAGGTAAGAGTGGACCTGGGTGTCTTGTGCCACTGTGTTCTGCTTGGCATCTTGCCCCTGTCATCCTTCCAGCCTTTCCCTGTGTGGCCGCTTCCTGCCGCATGTAGGCTTTTCTTACTTTCCAAGACTCTGAGGCTTTGGTCAGAGGAGTTAAGAAGCCCAAGGCCAAGAACTCAGAGGCTCATCTGAAACTTCTGCCTTTGGTTTCTCTGGGTTCTCCACCTGCTTTGTTCTACTCATTGCTTTGTTCTACTCATTGTTCTACTCATGTCCTGACTTAGCCCTTCGGCTCCTCATTTGACGCCCTCAGTCCTGGAGACTGTAGTGTAAGCCTCAGTCACTGTGGCTAGGGTTCCACTCTGGAGCCTCCTTGTCTCCTGTCTGGACTCCATGCTTCCATCTGTTGCCCATGGCCAGGGCTGCCCCGCCCCCACTCAGTCATCTGCTCCTGTTTCTGGGTCATCCCCATAGTCCTGCTCTAACTCCAGGTCCCTGAGAGACTCCACATTTGGCAGGTCCTACTATTACCGAGCACCTGTGCTCACCGGCAGTAATTGTGTTTGAGTGTCTCTGATCTTACTTCATCCCATTCACAGGGGCAGAAAACCCCTGAATCCAACTCTCATCTTCTCTTTGTTCATGATACAACAAGCAGGTTTTCCGCTGACCAGAGATGATTTTCAATCCCTTTATTTCCTGAAAGAATTAATTGTTCTTAGTGACCAGTTGGATGCACCCGGGGACCTGAGAGAATAATTTGCAAGATCTGTTATTAATCATGAGGATGCATGCTGCATATTATATTTTATGGTGTCTTTTATAGCCACTGAAGTAAATATATAATGTCCTTTTTGTTCAAGGTAATGGTTACTTCTCACTTTTAGTTTAATGGTTGGCTCCCTCCTGCCCTGGGATCTAAAACATCAGCATGTTGCCAGTGGGCCCAGCACCCAGAACAATTATCCAGGGAGAGTAGATAATCTGGGAGAGTTTGGGGTATAGGGAAGTTTGAAAATAGGAAGAAAGTTGGCTGATGATAATATTGAGTGCCTTCCATGGGGAGAGACCATGCTAGGCTCTTCATAAATAAATTACATCATTAAATTGTCCTGTCAGCTCTATGAGGGGGAGAAGTCATTAGTCTCATCTTCCAGAGATGGGGACCAAGGCTCAGAGAGGTTGACCTACTTCCCTGAAGTCACAGAGCTGCTAAATGGTGGTCCATTGTGGAACTCCATTCCGCAGTGCTATAGTTCTAAATCACACTCACTCTTTGGCCTGTCATATGTGCCTGAATGGAGTCTCAAAAACTTTGATTTCAGAAGGAATTGGATTTTCAGTTGAGATAGGAGAGTCCAGCATGTTCCCTGGGGCCTGAGGCAGGGTGGATCTGGACCACTGTGGCCTGCATGCAGTTCTGACACTGACCACCCAGAGCTAGTGCAGAGTCCAAAGGCTTCAGGGCATAGAGCCTTTGAGACTCATGTCAGGCACAAGCCGCAGGTTTGGAGCTTCGCCGGGCCACATGAACTTCTGACCGGCTGACTACAAATTTGGGTGTCCCCATACCCACCCTCCCGCCCCCAAATTCTATAATTTGCTAGAATGGCTCACAGATCTCAGGAAAGCAAGATACTTGTGATTACAGTTTTATTATAAGGGATACAAATCAGGACCAGCCAAATGAAGGGACATGTAAGGCAAGGTCTAGGAGGATCCTGAGTGAGGAGCTGCCGTGGCCTCTCCCCTGGGGTCAGGCATGTCGCCCTCTCAGCGTATCCGTGTGTTCACTGGGCTTCAGTGTGCAGAGTTTTTCTCAGGGTTTCCTTGCATAGACACGATTGAATCATTGATCACATGATTGAACTCTGTCTCCAGCCCTCCTTTCTCCCCACTCCCTGGAGAAAGTGGGCTGATCTTGCCCTCACCCTGGGCCATCTAGTAAAAACCCGGGTGTGATACAAGGGACACACTCTGAAAAGGATACTCCTATCACCGAGAAATTCCAAGGAGTTACAGTTACCTTCCCAGAAGCCAGGACAAAGACCAGACAGATTATTATATAATAACTACTCTGGTGTCTTCTTGTCCTGTGCCCTTGACCCGAGGTATATCTCTATGGACTGACCGCTGGCTTGTGCTTTCTGCTCGGCCTGGGTGGAGCCATATCTGGAGCCCAGAACTGTAGGAGATCATTCTCTCTCCATCTCTATTCCGTGGTTCAGCGATAGCATGGCTGAGTTTCTATGTAAGACCTTGCTCTGATCCCTTCTCTGGCCTGTGGAACTTGCCGTAAATTGATTTGGGTTTGATGCTTCCCAGTAAAATCCTGTGATGTTTTTTTCTCCCAGCAGCGACAGTGTGTCAGGAAATCACCAGCTCACTCTGAAGAATGTTTTACCTTTTAACACTTAAATTCTTATTCAGTTTAGGTGTTGGCTTCTTTGATTTGGGCAACATGGATATTTCCTCCTGCTTCCTCTTTTCGGTGGAGTAGAGAGAAATTCCAGCTCTATGGCCATGTGGTCTACATCCTCTCAAGTATGTGCTCAGTTCTTAGCAAGTTCAGAATCCTGGCTTGTAGTAAGTGCTAAATAAACATGTAAGTATTTTCTTTTTCAAATTTTTGAGAGAGAGAGAGAGAGAGAGAGAAACAGAGAGGGAGACACAAGATCCAGAGCAGGCTCCAACCCCTGAGATGTCAGCACAGGGACTGACATGGGGCTTGAACTTGTAAACCATGAGATCGTGACCTGAGCCGAAGTTGGACACTTAACTGACTGAGCCACCCAGGCGCCCAACATGCAAGTATTTAGAATTTCAGAATACTTTATCTTCAGGGCTCCTGAAATCCGTACATTAAAAATACACTACATGTGTCGCTCATCCCCTGCATAAGGAATATTGCGTTGTCCGATAGACAGGTTAATTTCCGCAGAGCTCCAAGCCTGCTCCCAGGCCTCCAAGAATGTGAACAGCCAATGAATGACCTCTCAGAGAGCCAAAGTGGTTCCTAGAGGCACCTGAGCAAATCCTTAGCGGCAGGACTCATTGGGAGGTTGAGAATTACCCTCTGTAAGCAACTGAGAGAAGAGGTAAATGGAGCCGTGCAAGTGACACTTGGGCTGATGTAGTTTCCAGGTATAGCCATGAGGGCCTGGGGTCTAAAAGTTGGGAACTGGTAAGGGGTCAAGATCTTAGTAGGCAGGACAGACAAGGCCACAGAGAGTGGCATGTTCTTTGCAGCCTGACATTTTGGGACGGTGGTGTTTGTCGGGCTGGATCAGGAAGGCCTGTATTCAACAAGAGGCCTTGAATGCCAGGTATCCTGGTACCCACTGCTTGCAGGTAACTGGCCAAAGGGAAACTGCAGGAGGCCCAGTCTCCTCAGCCTTAAATCTATAAACATTTTGGTAAAAGCTCGTTTGTTCAAAAAGGCTATTCTCACCTCCTCTCTTCCCTCCTTCCTGTAAAGTAAAGCCTCTTATGAAGCTGCACAGACTGGCTTGGCACTCTCTCCTTTTTTGGAGGAAAGATGAGGTCAGCCCTCAGCAGAGTACATGTTAAACCTTGGGTTAGCTGTGATGTCCATTTTCCTGTGGTGAGTGCCTCCTGGCCTGCTTTCTCTGGAGGCTGCCTCAGCCGTGCCATCAGCCAGGTCACTGTGCCCCTGGCAGGCACTGCTGGGGGCAGAAAGCACTCTGCTCAGTTCTGCCTTCAGCTTAATAGTTGCATGGTTCTGTCGATGTTTCTTCCTGTTTTTCTTTTTCCCATATGTGAGAGGCAAGGACAAGCTCTTAAGACTGGTGAAGTGCTAGGTAGGAAGCCCTTGACCTCTGCCTTTTCAGCTCCCATGACTTCATCCCCTCTCCCTGCACTTTCATTCTAGAACAGTGTGTCTCAAAATTTTGTGTAACAACCATTAGAACACAGGATTCTGACTCAGTGGGTTTGGGGCCTGAGAGTCTGCATTTCTATCAAGCTCCCAGGGGATCTCTTGCTGCTGGTCCACAGTGCACACTTTGAACTGCAAGGACCTAGATGGTTCTGAAGGTGTGGTTCTGCCCCGGCAGCCGCAGCATAACCTGGGAGCTTACTGGAAACGCAAATTCTCAGCCCCCACCTCAGATTTGCTGAATCGAAAACTCTGGGGCAGGGCTCAGCAATCTTTTAATAAGCTCTCCAGGGAATTCTGATGCACATGCTCATGGTTGCAATCTCAGGTCTATGGTTCACAACCCTACCTGCACACTGGAATCACCAGGAGAGAGCTTTGAATGCCCAGGATTCTGATTGGATTGGCTTGAATGAGGGCTAGACATTTTTTATTGTTTTTTGTATTGTTTTTATTTAAAAAAATTTTATTGTTTATTTATTTTTGAAAGAAAAAGAGTGAGCTAAGACAGGGCAGAGAGAGAGAGAGAGAGAGAGAGAGAGAGAGAGAGAGGAGCACAGAGGATCCAAAGCGGGCTCTGTGCTGACAGCAGACAGCCTGATGCGGGACTTGAACTCACGAACCTCGAGATCATGACCTGAGCCGAAGTTGGACACTTAACCGACTGAGCCACCCAGATGCCCCTGGTTTTTCTTGGGGTGAGACTAGGATAGGATGAGGGCTCCTGTGTGTGGGCCGTGGTTTCCATAATTTGAACTTTTCTAGTAGTATCAATGGAGGGAACACTTGGGCATTCATATCAGTTTGCCCAGACTTGTGGCCAAAAGGAAAAGAGAAAGGTGGGGCTTAGAAGCTGTCAGAGTAACCTCAAAAATGGAGTCAGACTCTCTCTCCCCTAAGAAAATCCAACAAGCTGAGGATAGCCCACCAGAAAGATGGAAGGAGCCTGGGTCTTAGATGAACCCCTGCTAAGGCCCCTTGCTAAGTAGTGAGTGTGGTCATGTGTATTCGTAAGAATAAACATGATAAATATTTGTTGGAGAAATTAATGTGAATGGGGTTCTTTTAGAGTATGGGGAGGCCTTCTTCTGAGCGTTCTTCAATAAAATGCTCCCTACACCCATGCCTTAAGGGTGGTAGTCAGGAGCCCCATGCCAGGTCATGGTGATGCTGACCACCGAGTGGCTTAAAACAACGTACAAGTTCGTTATTTTACACTTCTGGAGGTCAGAAGTCGAAAAGCAGGGTATCAGGTTGCATTCTTTCTGGAAGCTCTAGAGGAGGATTCTTCTCCAATTTCTAGAAGCTGCCTGCATTTCTTGGCTCATGGCTGTATCACGTGTACCTCTTCTTCCTTTGTTGTGGCTTTCTCTGATTCTGACCCTCCTACCTGCCTCTTATAAGTACCTTGTAACTACTTAACCATCCCCCAAGGTAATCCAGGAATCTCTCCCCATTCTCAAGTCTTTTTATCACCCCTGCAAATACTTTTGACCACCATGTAAGGTCACATTTCCAAGTTCCAGAGACTAGAAAGCACACCTCTTGGGGGAGGGGGAGATACTATGCTATCTACCACGCAATTGAATTCTGTGGGTAGGCTTGGGAATCCTAAGGTAGAGTTTGTTCTGAGTAGAAGAATTAGTTATCAATAAATGATAAAATATTAGCAATAATAATAGCTAATTTTGAGCCCTGACCATGTGCTGGCCTTGGATTTGATTTCACTTAGTTTACATGATAACCCAATGAAGTGTAGGGGCCGCTATTATCCCGTTAGTACAGGTGAGTAAACTGAGGCACAGAGGGCTTAGGTTGCTTGCTAGAGGCACACAGGCAGTGAATGGTGGAGGCAGGTTCTGAACCAAGGTGGTCTGCAGCCAGAGCTTAGGCTCTCAACCTCTGACTTTCCATTTTCTTCTGTAAGAGTAGACTGTTTCCACCAAGCCTGCTAAGAAGTTGGACCCTCCCAGCCTTCCCACAGCCTCCTCAGTCTGGAGCTGGGGAGGCTCTCGCAGTGGGTTCAGCTGGGCAGGGACACCTTGTGAACAGCCATCTCTCTGTGGAGGGTAGGCCTGTGTGGCCCAGAGCTCACCTGGCCAACAGCGCCTCAAACATCAAGCCCCTTAGGCCACTGTGGACACTGGGATATGCCCCCTTCTAGGGAAATCCTTGTAAAGGGAGCTAACAGTGGCAGAGATTGCAGTGTGCTCCATGGAAAGTAGGAATATAGAGGGGGTCTGCCTTTTTTACCTTTTCCTCTCCCAAGTATGCAGGGAGAGGTGACAAAAGATGGGGGAGGGGGAAAAACCACCAATGTGGGACATTTATTTTTTAAAATTTATTGAGAAAGAGAGCAAGAGAGAGTGTGGGGGAGGGGGAGAGAGAGAATCCCAAGCAGGTTCCACACTGTCAGCACAGAGCCTGGTGCAGGGCTCAATCCCATCAGCTGTGAGATCATGACCTGAGTTGAAATTGTGGGGCGCCTGGGTGGCTCAGTCGGTTGAGCGTCCGACTTCAGCTCAGGTCGTGATCTCGCAGTCCGGGAGTTCGAGCCCCGCGTCGGGCTCTGTGCTGACAGCTCAGAGCCTGGAGCCTGTTTCGGATTCTGTGTCTCCCTCTCTCTGACCCTCCCCCGTTCATGCTCTGTCTCTCTCTGTCTCAAAAATATAAATAAAGGTTAAAAAAAATTAAAAAAAAAAAAAAAGGAATTGAGTCAGATGCTTAACCAACTGAGCTACCCAGGTGCCCCCAACGTGGGCCATTTTAATGAGTTTGTTAGAAGTGACTTCTGACTTGTAACGGTTAATGTCTCTAATAATCTAATGGCAAGATGTGCCCAGAGCAGATCTGGAACTTCTTCCTACCTTTGGCCTGGACCAGCGTCTCTGCCCATACTGGGCCAGGCAGCTGGAAGTAGTCCCATCGCCCTAGTTCTGCTACCAGTGGACAGGTTGCTTTGGTCTTGGAGCTTCTGCTTCCCCTGCTGTGAAATTGCCTGGTTTTCCGTAGGTTGCCCTTCTCAGAGGACTGTGGTGAATGCGAAGAGTTAGTGCTAGTAAAAGCGACAGGGAAAAGCAAACATAGATAAACAGCATGCACATAGACAGTTTACCCAGTAAACCTTGCACTTGTACAGATTTCCCCTTTCCTGCAGGGACACCCATTCCTGCAAATGTGCTGATCCAGGAGCTCTCACAAACCATGGGGGTAGACAGATGGCCATCTCTCTGGATGCAGAGGTTGGTTCCGGTAAGGGCTCATGACCCGAAGGACCTTCCTGTAACTTTAGCTAGAGATATGGAGAATGACTACCTTCCCACTGGTTGCTAAGCTCTGGTGGCTATCTTGCCTGCCTCATCCTTTAAACCCCTAGATCAAACCATTCCTGTAGGTCAGATCCATCCTTGATTTTTCAGTTACTTGAGCCAACAAATCTGCCTCCCCTTTTTTGTGTAAGTTGTTTTAAATTGGGTATCTTATGTTTAACCAAAAGGGTCCATATCATTGCAGCTATTATCTTTAAGGGCCCTGGACTCATGTTTGGAGGATGTGGAGAGCCTCGAGGAAATCTAGAGGAAAATAACAGACACATCCATAGAAAAAATAGAGATGATTATAGACTGGATGCTCTCCGTACAACTGAACAAGAACAGACAGAGTTAAATTACAGTAGGTTTTTTATTGCCATTGTTGAGACAGAGTGAGGGCTACTAGTTGGTTACTTTAAATGCCATTTTCTGGTCAGAATGAACACAGGGACCCATGCCGTTCTGGCTGGATGCCATTTGTGTGGATGTGCTTTTTATAGTAGTCCTGCCTGTTTTCTAATGACCCGTGGGGTTCTCAGAAGCTGGCTCTTTGGCTGAAATAGGCTTGATTTCTCTTATTGATTCTGCTAGTTGCTGTCCACAGGTCACCCCCAGAGAGCTGGCGGGAGCTCTTTCTTTAATCACACTGTTAGGCTGATAGAGACGTCCCTGGGAGCATTTAAGATAAAGACAGGTGTTCCCTGTAGACCTGAGAGCTGCACAGGCCAGTTCACGGAACTTGAGCTTAACCAGGGACAAGTTTAGGAACGGGTCTGTGTGTGTGGAAGCTTCTGTCCCTGCTCCGCTCCCTAGTGCCACATGTCTGGCCGAGTGAGATGAGGGCTCACATGAGGATTGTTACCTCTCTCTCTCTCTGGGTTGTGGGCTTCCTAAACAGGCTGATCTCATTGTGTTACAGACACCAGGCTCACCCATCTCCATGGCCTTGCTCTTGTCCACTCTGCCTCCTCTGCTTGTCCTTATATCTAAGTCCCCTTTGCTTTCTGCTCATGACAGCATTCAGGCCCTGCTTTGCGTAGGGAGCCTCCCAAGACCACTGGGCCCCTGTGGCTTCTTTCTCCTCCCAGTTCTGACCCTTCTCTCCATTTCCACTATCCACACTCAATTTTCTACCCTCTGTCTGCAGGTCTTGGAGGGGGAAGAGCACTTCTTTGTCTCATCTGTGACAGTGGAGGCCATAGCAGGCCCTTTACTGGTCACTGTGTGGCCACCTACACATGCCTCAGTTCATGCATATCGCATGTAGTCCCTCAACACCTATTTATTGGGGAGGGAAGGGGAGAGACAAAATGTGACCTGTGGTCTCTCTGACAAAAGGAGATGGCTTTGGGTAAGGAGGGAGGCTATTGCTGGTGGAGGCAGTGGTGAGCTGGGAGTCTGTGGCCTGGGAGGAGAAAGGGATTTAAACAACTCATGGGGACGAGTGCTGCCAGTCGGCAGCTCCACCTGAAAGCAAGATTTGATGAGACTATCTCTAGGTTCTCTTTTGGGCTATTATTTCTCCAGATTTCATTTTGACCAAAGGGCCCACTGTCTCACTGGATGGTGCCACCCGTAGTCGCCCAGGTCGAGAGCCAGGCATCAGCCTGTACCCCTCCTTGACCTGCAGAGCAACCCCTCCCCCCATATTCAGCAACTCTCCTCTACCTCCTTACCACCACCATCCTGGTCTGGATCTGGTCCCCTCCCTGTCCTCCGAGTCTCCCATCTTGTCCCACCAAACTGGCTCTTGTCCAATTCACCTAAGGCCAAAATGTCTATAGTCACATTGCCAAAAACCCATTTGCCTAAGGATGGGTTCTCTCCAGAGACAAGTTTATCTCAAATTAAGTGTTCTTGAATGTTTACAGATCCATTTGACCTTCCTATTGTTTCTTGCCTTTTTTTTTTTCATTTGTAAGATTAAAAAAATTTTTAACTTTATTTTGGGAGAGAGAGTGAGCAGAGAGAGAATGAGAGAGAGAATCCTAAACAGGCTCTTCCCTGTCAGCACAGGGCCTGACTTGGGGCTCAAAGTTACAAACTGTGAGATCATAAACAGCCAAAATCAAGAGTTGGACACTTAACTGTCTGAGCCACCCCGGTTGCCCCATTTTTAAGATTTTTAAAACCAGTTCACTTAAGAGCATTTGACTTAATTTTGTATTTCTTTATATATATATATATATATATATATATATATATATATGATTTATATACATTTATATATATGATTTATATATATATTTATATATATATATGATTTATTGTCATATTGGTTTCCATACATATATATACACACATATATGAGGTATATATGATATATATATATACATATATATATATATGATTTATTGTCATATTGGTTTCCATACAACACCTAGTGCTCATCCCAACAGGTGCCCTCCTCAGTGCATTATACAGGCAACTTTTTAAAAAATGTTTATTTTTGAGAAAACGTAAGAGGGGGACAGAGGATCTGAGGCAGGCTCCATGCTGACAGCAGTGAGCCTGATGGGGGTTTGAACTCATGAACCAGGAGACCATGACTTGAGCCCAAGTCAGATGTTTAACTGATTGAGTCACCCAGATGCCCCAGGCAGCTTTTTTTGTCCTGTCTGTGTCTGTCTGTCTGTCTATCTATCTATAATGTATCATCTATCTATTGAGAGGGAGGGACTGTGTGAGTGGTGGAGGGGCAGAAGTAGAAAGAGAGAGAGTATCTTAAGCAAGTCCCATGCTCAGCCCTGAGCCTGATGAGGCAGAGTTGGGGGAAGGAGGGGAGATCAGTCCCACGACCCTGGGATCACGATGTGAACCGAAATCAAGAGTCAGATGCTCAACCAACTGAGCCACCCAGGAGACCCAGGAAGCTTTTTAGAATGATCATTTCGTGTTCATCTAGCTGTCTTTTTTCTAGGTCACCTACTTTCATTGACTTTAAAGATAACCAATATTTCTGGGGGTCCCTGGGTGGCTCAGTCAGTTAAGTGTCTCTTAATTTCAGCTCAGGTCATGATCTCATTGTTTGTGAGTTTGGCCCTGCATCGGGCTCCTTGCTGACAATGTGGAGCTTGCTTGGGGTTCTCATTCTCCCTCTCTTCTGCCTGCCCCACCCCTGCCATTCTCTCTCTCTCTCTTAAAATAAATAAACCTAAAAAAATTTAAACATAAACAATATTTAGCCATTCTGTCTAAAAGACACTTGTACTCAAAAGATAGTTGTCCTAGCAAGAAATATCCAAGGCTCTAGTTACAATCAGTCATT
Organism: Panthera tigris; assembly: GCF_018350195.1. Lineage (NCBI taxonomy): Eukaryota > Metazoa > Chordata > Mammalia > Carnivora > Felidae > Panthera > Panthera tigris. Next base: position 121,910,980 of record NC_056665.1, read on the forward strand.
ATGTACTGTGTCATCTTGATCCCTTACCTAAGGGTACATTAATTTCAGGTGGAAAATGGTGGACACTCATGTTGAGTTTTGTGTGATGCCTATTACTTTATGAATTCGGGACCTTGAAAAAGGATGATTCTTATGTGCAACGCAACAGGCTTGCCAATGACTGGTGTATAACACACTGAGCTTGTGTGTACTGAGTGAGGGAGTGAGATTCTGAGGCAGGGTCCTAGTACCACCACTCATAGCAGATTATCTCACGATTGAACCGTGTCAACCATCAGGATGGAGATATTTGCCTGAAATTTTAAAGAATTAAATGGAATGAAATAGACTGCCGTTGGTAAAACTACTGAGCGTCTGACCTAGGCAAGTACACTGGATTTGTCTGGGGTTCGAAAACAGGTATGGCAATACAGCATGGTGTTGTCAACCCCTACCATGGCCAGTGCAAACTCTGAAGTGATCACTGCATCCTTTTGGTTTGAGCTGGGATGTGATTCTAGAACGCTTCTTAGCATAGCATACCAGTCAACTGCTACTGACGGAGCAGTGTTGGCAAAAGCCCAGTTGCTACTTTTGCTCTCAAAGCTGGATCCTTTCTTTACCTGCGATAGTTTCAGGGCTCTCATTAGCAAACACAGGAGGACAAACAAGTTAACTTCTCCACACTGACAGAACGTTCCTAGCTTTCTGGTGATGGGGAAAGAGACATCTTGGGCTCATTTGGACAGATTGATTTAAAGGCATTGTGATGTCATTCCCTAGCTTAGAGGACTTTATCAACACTGCATGACAGTGTTTTCTTTTGCAGGGAGTTTGATCTGGGGTTTGCGGAGCCATCCTGAGTTTCTGCATTGGAACCCAAAGGATTTCTGAGCAAAACCTGGATCTCCTCTGACCTTGTTCATCTTGGGGAGCTGCAGCAGGGAGCCAGGAGGGATCCTGCAATGGGAATCCAGAGACCTGGAGTGCTGCTGACCAGCTGGTCACTTAGGGCAAATCTCCCCCTCCTCCACCTCTGACTTCTCACTTATATATTAAGGAGAACGGGTTATAATCAGTGGTTCTCAGTGGGGGTGCTACTACCCCCAGGCACTTCATGGAAGTGCTTGGAAACAGTTTTGGTTGTCACAATGACTGGGGGGTTGTTACTGGCATTGAGCTGGTGGGGTTGAGGATGCTAGATGTCTTCTTGGGGGCATCACAGCCTCACTCAACAAAGAATTTTCCTTTGACCTTGTGTGATTTCCAAATGTCCCATAGGATATTCGTGTGATGAAAATCATATATAATGAACTGAGTCTACAACCTAACTCAGTTTTACATGTAAAGGTAAAGCATTTTTTTTTTGCATGGTTTTTAATACCATTACATTTTCCAGAAATGTAATTGCCATGAGAATTGAGGGCTGATTGGTTTCTTTAGGAATTATTGTTCACCTGCATTGGACCTGCATTTGAATGGTCATTACAACTCACCTGTATCGATCTGACTTTGAAAAAATCATATATATAATTATGTAGGTAGATTATAGTTTCTATGGATTTCATTTCAGATGGGAAGGGGCAATACAAAATATTTGTTGTAAAAACGCTGTGTTAGGTCTGACTGGGCTAAAAACCATTGTTCTAAAGATTCCCCCAAAGATCCTTCTTTAGTTCTAACACCCTCTGGGGCTGTGAGAGTTGAAAAGAAATTCACATGGCATGAAAAATGGAAAACATGCAGCAGTAGAAATGGATCAAGGCAAATTAATGTCCCCAAATTAAGCAGAGTCCATAGCAGAGCGTGCCCACAGCTCCGTAAGCTTGGTATTGTAGCATAGGGCTTGATTTTGGATTCTGCATCCAAATGGGATTCAAGATCAGAACCCCCTAGTTACATAGCTGCATGAATCTTTTATTGCTGGCAAGGGGGCCAACTCAGCCTGCACCATACTGTACACGGAAGCTTCAGTCACAGCTCCTTTCTATCTGAAATCCTTCTACCAGCCCTGTTTTCATGATGTAATTTTAGTAGAATTAAACCTGAACAGCCCAAAATCATATAATTAATTACATTCAGCTTCAATTACAATTACTAATTGATCAAAGCCTGCTAGCACAACACTTTCATTATTTGGCACACAATTATTGAGCGCCTACTTTGCGCTAGGAATAAAGTAGGAAATGGTCAATTTCTCCTGAGGTGGGAGGATGGGGTGGGGGCTAGGGTTGTCATGAAAGGCCCCCTAGGGACATGGGGTAGGGGAAAGGGGTAGGTGGGTAAGTTCTGCTGGCCTAGTAGTTCACTTATGAATGTTTATATGCTAAAAACCTTACATGTGCCACACTCGGGGATCAGACAGGCTCGTTTGATGCAGGTGACACATATTCTATCGTAGGTATCTCTGGTTTTTTTCTTTGTCAAATAATAATTAGTTAAGAAATTAATAGATGCTATGAAGATCTGCCCCCTAAGGTACTCTTAATCATGGCACTGGTCTTTCCATTCATAACCCTCTCCTCTCTCTCTCTCTCTCTCTCTCTCTCTCTCTCTCTCTCTTTCTCGGCTCTTTTCTGTCTGTCACAGAAGGCCTTCCTACGGGAACCTCGCTATGCATTCTTGTTAAATGCAGAGTCTGATTTAGTAGGTGGCCACATGTGTCCTCTGACCTCACATCCCTCTGGAATCCTGAGACATAAAATAGCAAGGAAGAGGGTTTAGGACTCCAGTCTGGGACCCAGTGATAACTCAGCTTTTATAATTTTTTCTTGGCCATCTCCCCTCCTACCGGACTGGAATTTTTTTTTTTTTTTTTTTTTTTTTTTTAATTTAGTCAGGGTTGGGTTGGAGAAAGTGGCAGAGAGCATAGAAGGGTGGGGGAGTCTTTCTCTTACTCCAAATATTTCTCCCAGATCCTTCGCTTAAGTTTTGAGTCTATTACATTCCCTGAGGGAAGATCCAAATAGCTTGCTGTTTGAAATCGAATGCCAGGAAGAGATTCCCTCCCCAACCACCCCTTCTGGAAGCCTTAACTTTTCCCAGGCATTCAGCAGAGAGAAGCCTGGTGGCCCCTAGATGGTGACCCTGGGGAGGAGGAAGGTGGACAGGAAATGGGAAAGGGGACGATCCCATCACTGAAGAGTGCAGATATCTTAATCTGCCACAACTCTGCCACGTCTTCCATTTGCTAAAGCATCTATAATATACTTCTAACTTTTTTCTCTTTTGGCTTGCTGGGCCCTCCAACTGTCAAAGGGTGCCTGTCCCTTCCTGTGCCCCTTCTTCTCCCCCAGAGGCCATGCCGCAGGCTCATCCTAGCTCATAGCAGAGCCTTGTGCCGGTGAAGCAGGGGTGTGCAAGATCTCTCAGTGGGAAATCATGTCTGCTTTGTTTGTTTATGGTGGTTTTGAAGTTTTAGGCAATTCTCTGCCTTCCAGTTATGCCGGGCGTGTGTTTCTGTGTAGCTTGAATTTCTTGTTTTCTATTGTTTCTGGAGGGAATCTGGGGGTGGGGTGGGGTGGGCGGGATACAGATAAGGGCACACATCCTCTGGCAGGTGGGGGTGAAGGGGATAGGAGGCGAAGGGGCCATTTAATATCCTGACAGATGGAAGGTGTTTCACAAAGTTTATTTGCATGGAATTTGGGACACAGAGCTGGATTAAAATTCTGGGTCTGCCTTCTATTACTATTATTCTATTACTATTATTATCATTACTATTACTAGTATTCACTCACTATCTCAAGCTCATCCTTGACAAGCATACACTCTGATGAGCATGACTTCAGGAGGTCTGATATATTTTTTAAAGTTTTTATTTAAATTCCAGTTAACATACAGTGTAATGTTAGTTTCATGTGTACAATATAGTGATTCAACATGTACATACATCACCCAGTGCTCGCCACAAGTGCCCCCCTTAATCCCCATCACCTATTTCACCCATCCCTCCCACCCCTTCCCGTAACTTTGTTCTTTGTAGTTAAGAGTCTGTTTCTCGGTTTGAAGGAAGCCTTATATTTCAATATTAAACATTTTCCCTTTAATTTTCTTAGGTGGTAGCAGTAATAAATTTCCAGTTTTGGTTTCAAATCCTGATTAAATTCCTAGTCTACTGCCTTGCAGACAGTGAGTAGGTGCTCAGTAAATAATGAATGATAGTCCATACTTAAAAAAATTTTTTTTAAATGTTTATTTATTTTTGAGAGAGAGAGAGCGAGTGAGCCGGGGAGGGGCAGAGAGAGGAGACACAGAATCTGAAGCAAGCTCTGAGCTGTCAGCACAGAGCCCGATACAGGGCTTGAATCCATGAACCATGAAATCATGACCTGAGCCGAAGTTGGATGCTTAACCGACTGAGCCACTCAGGCACCCCAATAGTCCATATTTTTTATTATGATCCCAAACTAGTGGGACCATCTTTTAAATTTTGAATGCTCTTTCTCTCTAGCATATGCATTCAGGCACACCCCATTTTTAAACCAAATTCAGCAAGGCTTTGAGTAGATTTAGAAAGTATATTAACTTTCTACTCTGTGTAACAAATTACTACAGAGAGAATAAAGATAGCAGACATTTTTTCTCACACTTTCTGTGGCTCAGGAGTCCAGAAGCTTAACTGGATGCTCTGCTCAGGGTCTCACAAGGCCACATTCAAGGCTGGACAGTGTCAGCCTGGCTGTGTTCTTTTTCCAAGCCTGGGGTCCTCTTCCAAGTTCATTCAGGTTGTTGGCGGAATACAGTTCCTTGTGATTAGAGGATTGAGGCCCTCAGCTCTCACAGGCAGTTTCCACAGGCAGTTCACAACATGTCTGTTTGCTTCTTTAAGGCAGGAAAGTGTCTAACTTCGGGAAGGACTCCGCCCCCTTAAGGGCTCACCTGATTAAGCCAGGCCCAGCAGGATAATCTCTATTTGGGTGAGTTCTGAATCAACGATACTGCAAAAATCCTTTAACATAACAGAATTATGAAGTGACATCATATTCACAGTCTCACCCACATCTAAAGGAAGGGGGTTATACAAGACGTGTAGGGTTGTATTGGGGGTGGGGGAATTTTGGGGGCCATGTTAGAATCAGCCTATGACATCACGTGATTTCCACATGCCTAGGGCAGTCCGGTAGATATTTTTACAAATACTCCAAAATACGTTTACTCCAAAATGCGTTTCTAGGTTGGAGTTGAGATACTTTGGGCCTTGTTGAGGGCAGCCCCTCATAAACACTTTGTGGTGCTTATGAGCACCATAAAGCCGATGGCATTAATAGTTTCTAAATGCCAGGTGCCGCGCGGAGGAGAGCTGGGGTGTGGACCTGTGCATTCCCACTCTGGGGCCTGTTTGCTTAACTGCAGTGTCCTAAACAGAGTTTAGATAGATATGCACTGACAAACGAATGCATGATAAATGATTTGAAATGACGATTGTGATGGCAAATTTTATGCCGGGCTTGATTCCTCTCCCTCTCTCTCTCTCTCTCCCGCTCTCCGCGCCCCTTCCCCCGCCTGCTCTGTGACATAAATGCTTGGTTACTCAAGGCCACAGTAACAGGATGCTAGATAAACAGTACACCCCCACCCCCACCCCCCTTTCTTTCCAAGACGTGAAAAGGGAACAGAACGTTAGGGGAGGAGGCTGTCGCGGCGTCTCAGAGGGCTGGCGGGCCTGTGTGGTGGCCGTGAGGTCGTGCGGACGCCTGGCCCAGTCGCTGGCCGGCGATCGCGATCGGCGGTCACGGCCACCCGGGCTGCTCGTGTCTCCGAGGGGACGCTCCACGTTGCTCTGACCGTGAGCAGTTAGGTGTCGCCCGAGCCTCTTTCTGGGGGCTAGGATGTCCCTGGCCCAGCGCGTGTCCGGAGTAGACAGTGGGACCCTCCGTAGCCCCTGCAGAAACGAGTCTGAGGCACAGAAGACGGTAGGTCAGCCAGCCGGGGCTCCGCACTGCCTCCCCGCCCTTCCCACGCCACCGTCTCCCCTCAAACCAGGGCTCGGCTTCTGACCTCCCCCAAGCCGCTAGAGACCCCATCTGGTGGGCTTTCCTGCCCGCCCCCTCGCGGTGAGTGACTGCAGCACTGTGCCTGCTCGCCAGGGGTCGCAAAGTCCCGGCTCCAGGGGTCAGGTGGGTTCCATCTCTGTGCAGCTACTCTGGGAATTTGCACACATACACATAGTGTTTGCATATGAAACCAATAGAAATAATTTTTTTTGTTGTTGCTTCTGTAAAGAACTACGAGCTCTCCTATTTTTGGTAGAAACATGCAGCTCTTTTATTTATTTCTTCTGAGCACACTCAAGAACTAGCCCTTTCTCTCTCAAATTCATTGCAGGTGGTTTAGATAGAGCTAACCCCCCCACCCCCATACACACGAGTCTGCACACAACCCAGCCCTCATCAACTGGGTCATCTCGTTCCTCTGACCATATTCATCGGGTAAGACATGGTTGGATGAGCTGTGCCGGACCAGTCGGAGTTCTCCCTGAGACTTTCCTCCTCCCAATTTCTGGGGAGAGAAGCTCTAACTTCTGAGGCTAAGCTGGACCCTGACTGCTGACAGCTAATTCCTATCCCTAGAGAAATCTTGTCTGAGAAACAGAAATGCAGGCAGAGCACTAGTGATATCAGTTGAGCTCCTGGATACCATTATGCTTGAAGCCTTTTCAGCTTCACTTTGTGAGTATATACAAAATACCACCCCGCCTCCCTTTTTGGCTTAAGTTGGGATCAGCTGGTATTCTGTCACTTGTGACTGAAAAGTTCTTATATAGGAACCAACATTCTGGAAAGTTCTACCACGTGCCAGGCACTGGGCTTTAAATACTTACCTGTTTTACTCTTTTGTTCAAATACCTTGCATGGTAAGCATGATTAGTCTTACATCAGCCTTACAAGCTTGGAGAGGGACAGAACAGTTAAGTAATTTTCTCATGACCATACAGCAGGTGGCAGAGCAGATATCCTGTGCTTTCTGCCCTGAACTCCTATGATATTTATCATCTTTGCTATTCCTTGATATTTGGGACGTACTACCTGATAGCATTATTTCACTTCTCCATAAACCCATATCTGACTAAACTGTCTAAATTGTAAGATCCTTGATGGCAGGGATCATGACCTATGCTCTGTTTGCTGACCCCAGTGTTATTACCACCATGCGAGGCAATAGCACCTACCGTTGGGTGAGCTACATCATAAATCTTGAACAAACTCTTATTGAACTCATGACATGTCCACGGCCCTTCACTAAAGCCTTGTCATAATCCAAGTCATGGAAAAGGAGGCATGGAATGTACAGTTGCACTTTCTGAGCTAAACAGATTCTGTGATCACTATAACTGATTTCCCCCAGGAGTTGACCCCCATGAGTCTCTATCTGATTCATTCATTCAATATCCATCCATTCTTATTTTTAACAAACTTTTTTATGAACACTTATATACCAATCATAAGATTTAGGATACTGAGTGAATAAGACATGACTCCTGTCCTCAAGGATCTTAATTGTAATTGCCTTTTAATTACCCTGAAGCACACTTCGATGGTTCATCACTGGGACTTAAGCATTATCCAGGAGGAAAAAAAGCAGCCCCTATAGTGGACTTCATCAGCTAACTAAGCCCTACATCAACTAACAGAGCTGCCACAATGCACAATTCCAGGGGGCACCATTCTCATAGACTAATGACATTTTCAGAAGTTGAGCAGTACACAGCCTATACAGCTGTACATGGCAGCCCTAACCAAACAAGACCCTTTAATGATGCCCCTTTCTGTTCATAGTCACATTGGTAGAGCACTTTTGCAGTTTGTAACGAATTTTATGTACATTATGTGAGTTGAACTAAGAAATTATATTTTGGTTCCCATAATGCAGTCTCTCTACCCTTCACCCCGTGGGATTCTCCGTTGGCTCCATGAGCTTCCTGTAGCCCCCTCTCAGCTGGTGACAGCTCAACTGAACTGGTGACAATTACCAAGCACCAAGTCGCATTGCCAGCCCCAGGCTTCCTTCCACCCTACAGCACTTACCTGGAATTAGCTGCGGTCGCAGCTCAGCAGAGGTGACTGTGCTGGTGATTACGAACGTACTTCTTGTTTGTCTTTTCAGCCCCGAAATCCTGTCAGTGAGGAGAAGTGATAATAGCATGTTATTAAGTTCTTTCTGGGTAATGTAATTCAGGAGTCAGGAGGCAGCTTGGTCATTTATGTCTTTGAAAAGCTTAGAATAATTTTCAGTGTCATTATCCCCCATTTTAAAGAGCCAGGCTCCAATAGAAAAATATATACCTGGCCACTCCTATGGGTATATATAGACACACATGTTCTCCTAGGTGTGCCCGTGTGGACATGTGTATGTGCACATGTGCATATGCACAGATTATGGACAGGTGTGTGGAGAAATCAACACAAGCTTCAGCTTATTTTTTTCTTTTTAGGTTTTAACTGTATTTTCCTCCTTTTTAGATTTATGTTTTCTACAATCCAGGCTTTCAGGAATTAAATTTTATTCTTGGCCTCTCCCCTGACATGTTGTAGAGTCTCCAACATTATTATTTTTACTAATAATTATAATGCCAAAAAGAAGAAGAACCCTAGTAATGAACACGCATCCAAAACGTGCAGCGCCACCCTATGGGGACTACATTTTAGCTGCCCAGGCTTCTCCATAGCTCCCTTTTCCAAGGCCCTAGTTCTTAGTAACCTTCTTAGAGCTGTCGATTCCATCAGAAAAGTCTGTCTGGCAGGCCCCAATTATTTATTGATTTTTCCCTTTGGCCTTGTAGCTGGTGTTACAGAAAAGGTGCCTCTGTCCTATGTGCTTATCTCCCTTGACTCTAGACTGTGGAATTTCCAAGCCAGAAGGAACTCGAGGGATTATGTGAGCCAGCCCACTCTTTGCACAATGGGGCAGGGGACAGTCAGAGTGTTCAGTAACCAGGCCAAAGGTCCAAAGAGTTAGTAGCAAAGCCAGGCCAGGAACCCATGCTGGTCCTCTGCCCAGAGCTCGTTCTGGTAACGTGTTTCTGCCCTTCAGAAGGCCACATTGCCTCGCTCCATGTATGTTCTTCCTATATTTCGTGGTGAGCACAGAGATGGAGACTGGAGATGGGATCGTCCACAACCTTGGTACAGTCCTGATCAGCTCTCATCAAAGAAGTCATAGTAAAAACACAAAGACTAAAGCCCAGCTTCAGACCCCAGTTTTGCCAAACGACCCCGGGCAGGTCCTTAAACCTTTTGTACTCATTTAGTTGTCTGTAACATTAGGAATAGTAACGGTATTGAACACATCGGGTTGTTGTAATTTAATACATACAGGGTGCCTGACGCGTTTTATGTGTCGGCTGTTACTCTTAACTGTCACCTGCTCTACAGCATTTTCATCCTGTCCTCACTAAACTCTTCATCTCCAGGTTAGACACTTTGCACGGCTTGTGAGTTCATATTTCCCGTCTGTAGCTTTACCTCCTCCCTCCAAGGTAATTTCATCCACTCCCATGGCTTCCCAAAGCTACATCTCCTGGTTCTGTTTACATGAGTGTCCTCTCGGCTATATATTAGCTTTATTCATTCATTTATTCACATAGATACTTACAGAGTGCCTGTTATGTGTCAAGCACCATTCTAGGTGCTAGGGATTTAGCAAAGAATAAAATAGCCTGAAATCCTCATTCTCACAGAGTTTACAAACCCTGTTGGGAAGGGAGAGGTTGTGGTGTTGGCCGACAGGGGCTCAAATCTTGTCATGCTGTGATGAGAAAGCAGGAAGAGGGGGTGGGAATTCCTGGAGGGAGGGCAGAAGCGACTAGGTTAAATAAGAAAGGCTTCCTCAATGAGATGGCATTTGAACCCCTAAGAGATGAGGGAGCTGGCAGCTTGGCCTTCTAGGAGATCATTCCAGGCAGAGGGAACAGCAAGTGCAAAAGCCCTGAGGCTGGCATGTGCTTGGTGGATCTGAGGTACAAGGAGGCTTGTATAGCTGGAGTGGAGAATAGGAAAGGGAAAGCAGTAGCAGTAAGATTGGAGACTTGTTAGCCAGGAGGGCAGATCAAGAAGGGCTTGGTAGGCTATTGTAAGAGCTGGAAGGTACTTAGAGTAATATGGGAATCCAGTGGGGTGTTTTGACTAGAGTGACTGGATGTGACATATGTTTTTTTTTTAAATCTCTATTTATTTTGGGGAGATAAAGACAGAGCACGAGCGGGGGAGGAAGAGAGAGAGAGAGAGTGAGACACAGAATCCGAAGCAGGTTCCAGGCTCTGCTGTCAGCACAGAGCCCAACGCGGGGCTGAAACTCACAAACAGTGAGATCGTGACCTGAGCCGAAGTCAGATGCTTAACCCACTGAGCCACCCAGGTGCCCCATATGTGACTTATGTTTTAGTGGAATAATTTTGGCAGGGATGCTGTGAGTAGTTGGTAGGGGGCAAGAGTGAAAGCAGGGAGATCATTTGGAGGCCACTACAATAAGCCAGGACCCATGATGGGACTGCAAACATCCTGTTCTGGATAGACCTTTAAAGTAGACCCAGTAGGTTGCCGAGGATTGGATGAGGAGTAATGGGGGAGAGGAATCAAGGAGTCCTGGTTTTTGCCTGGTTTGTGGCCTGGGTGTCTGGTGAGAAGGTGCTGTGCTATTAACTGAGAACAGTGGGAGGTGAAGGTTCTATTTTTTTTTTAATGTTTATTTATTTTTGAGGCGGGGGGAGGAGCAGAGAGAGAGGGAGCCCAGAACCTGATGTGGGGGTCAAACTCACAAACCATGAGGTCATGACCTGAGTCAAAGTCAGACACTTAACCGACTGAGCCACCCAGGTGCCCCATAGTTTCTATTTTTTTGTAAGGGAGGAATTGAGCTTGGTTTGGACATAGTTAGTCTGAGATGACTTTTAAACATCAAGTGGTCATTTCGAGTAGGAGAGGTTGGAGCTAGAGATATAAATTTGGGACCCTCAGTGTAGAAATGTTGAAAGTCATGAGCCTGGGCAAGATCATAGATGATTGGGTATCAACCAAGAAGGCATGAGGCCTGAGAGGCCCAAGGCAACCAGATAGTACAGAGCTGGGGAGATGAGATGGAACATATAAAAAGAAGTGTGAGTTAGGAAAAGGAGGACAGTATGAGCTCTGGAGGCCATGGACAGCAAGTGTCTCAAAGAAGAGGCACGGCCATTTTTGTTAAATGTTGCTAGTAGTATAAATAAAAGAATCAAAGGTTGGCAACTGGATTTGGCAACGTGGAGGTCTTTGGTGACCTGGTGTGATTAGGGGCCTGGGGTCCAAGCCTTGAGGTTGCAGCTGTGTGACAGCAAGCTAGTGGCACAATGCACAGAGAAAGCAATCATCATGGCTTCTTTTAAAAAAAAGTTTAATATTTTTTTAATGTTTATTTTTAAGAGAGAGAGAGAGAGCATGAGTGGGAAAGAGGCAGAGAGAGAGAGAGGAAGACACAATCTGAAGCAGGCTTCAGGCTCTGAGCTGTTAGCACAGAGCCCGACGTGGGGCTCAAACTCACAAACTGTGAGATCATGACCCGAGCTGAAGTCAGACGCTTCACCGACTGAGCCATCCAGGCGCCCCTAAAAAAAATGTTTATTTATTTTTGAGAGAGAGAGAGCACAAGCAGGGGAGGGATAGAGAGAAAGGGAGACAGAGAATCCCAAGCATGTTCTGTGCTGTCAGCGCAGAGCCTGATGCGGGGCTTGAACTCACAAACATTGAGATCATGACCTGAGCCAAAATCAAGAGTCAGATGCTTAACCAACTAGCCACCCAGGTGCCCTTATCCTCATGGTTTCTAAATACATGGAAAGATGTTCATTGTCACTGAATGAATGAAATGGAAAGATGTTCATTGTCACTGAATGAATGAAATGCAAACTAAATTGCACTAAGATACCTTTTCCACCTAAGACATTAGTCAGAAGACAAAAAGTTTAGTAATACACTGTGTTGCTTAGGCTATGAGAAAAAGTGGCAGTTTCCAACTTTGCCGATAGAAATGCAAATTAGTATAAACACTATGGAAGAGTTTATCAGTCTTCAAGGAATCAGAATGACTTGAGGTATTTCAAGCAGAAAGGGATTTAATAAAGGGACTTAGATGATGGCGTCCACTGGATGGACTAAAAGAACCAAATTTAGGATGATAGGATTATGCAATGATTTTTTTCTCTTTTTTTGGTCACACTGCCCCAAGCTGCCATCCAGAGACTAGGAAGTCACAGCTCAAGTCACAGCTGCCTTGTAGTCCTGAAGCCAGTGATAGGCTTACTATTGCAAAACTCACAGTGGCCAAAGCCTATGTGTGTTGGCTGCCATCAGAACCAGATTAAGAACAGCTTCTATCCCTTTAGTCTTTTGTGTTTCACTGTGAACACACTTCATTGGCAAAAACTGATTGTTTGGGAAACCAAATGCAACTTCCAGTTGGGAAGAAAATCTGGGAAGTGTAGTTCCTGAGTTTCTAACCCCTGTGTTCTATATCATATCTCCCTGTGGGAGAATATAGGAGGGCATTGAAAGGGGTGCTGAATGACAGTAGATAGCATCTCATATGATCCAGCCCTTTGGCTTCCCAGTATCCATATGTACCCTTTTGTCCATATTTAAATTTCCAGAAGCAACAATTCAACAACATGCTTCCATCTAAAAGAAAGCATAGTTACACAAAATAATGCAAACAAGAAGGTAGCCACTCTGTCGTCAGTCACGGTGCCCATCTCTGGCTGAATGTTTTTTTCCCCTTCTAGTTCAGTCACAATCCATCTGATATTCTAAAGACTACATTATAAGGTCAGCTACCACTAACACCCCTTATGTAAAATAACAGGGGGAGGAAAGAGGAAGAAAATACTTAACAAAACCAGGAAGAATATATATGCATGTTTACTACGTTTTGGTCATTATAACTTCCTGCCTCTGCCATCTATTCCTATTCCTTTTGCCCTCAGCCAGCATTCAGCTAGTCAGGGTATTCTATCTGGTGGAATGATCCAAGCCTGCCTTCCTGAAGGATGTACTCTTTTGGTGATTCTGCCTGTATTTGGTTACTATAGTTTTCCATTAACTTTTCCTAATGGACAAGTAGGCATCCCAAGGAATCCTGTCATTCCAGACATATGCCTCTCAGGTCACCACTGAGTAGCATCAGTCTTATTTTCCCTTGACAATCAAGATCAGTCAGAACTGAATTCCACCAACAACTTCAATGAGGTTAGAAGAGGAGCCTGGGCTCCAGATGAGAATGGAGCCTGCTGACACCTTGATTTTAGCCTTGTGGTACCCTGAGCAGAGAACGTAGCAATGCCATGCCTGACTTCCCACCTGCAGAACTGAGTTAATAAGTAGGTGTTGCTTTAAGTCTCTAAGTTTGTAGTAATTTGTTGCACAGCAATAGAAAACTAATACACGTTTAGAGATCAGAAAGCTACAGGAACCCAATGTTCAAAATTAGTATCATTAATAGTGGGACAACTAGACATTACCTAAGGATGTGATAAGAAGTTCAATGGAAAGTTCACAGCATCACTGTAAACTATTTTGACCAGTGGTGTAAAATCTGAATCAAACCAAGCTTTTAGATTACATGACTGTTTGCATTTGTCAAAATGCAAAGAACTGTAAAGTAAAAAGGATGATGTTTACAATATATAAATTATACCTCAATAAATCTGACCTGAAAAACCTCCAAGCCTTTTGATCTACCTCATTTTACAGGAAATACCAGGGATAACTAAACGACAGCCTAAGGAAATAGATGTATTTAGAATGTGGGACATTCTACATGACAGCAGGCCTGATCTCTTCAAAGAGTCAATGTCATGAGGGGGATTGTTCCAAATAAGACAAGACTTAAGAGGCATAACGAACAAATACATTGCATGAACCTATTGGATCCTTGTTTTCAAAGAAACAACTCTAAAATGTATTTTTAGGACAGTTGTAGAAATTTGAATATGAAGTGAGTTTTAGGTGGTATTAGTGAATTATTGCTACTTTTATTAGGGATATTATTGGTCTTGTTAATTGAAGAACTGTCCCTACTCTTTGGAGATATGTATTTAGGGGTGAACTGTCATGGTCTTTTTAATTTACCATAAAATGATTCAATTATGAGGCAAAAATGACAAAATATTAATGATGGCTGAAACTGGGTGGGATAGTACATAGGTAGGTGTTCATTGTATTCTTTTCTTTCCTGCATGTGTGAGACCAGAACTGACATTACATTGAAACAAAGAGCAGGTGAAAGCTCTTCCTGGACCTACCCAGCTGCCCTATACAGCCTGGAGATCCAAAGTGGGTGATGGATGGACTGCACAATGTGGAACCTTATAGCCAGTGCAAAAAGTCGTGAATGCTGAAACAGATGCCCCAGCAACTGCCACTGGCAAAAGAACAAGGGCGTTTGCCTCCCTTCAATCTTCCAAATCATGGGTGTGTGATTGATCAGTCTGAATCCAGAACCTTGCTGGCCAGGGGCATTTTACCATGCAGGTAAGGGAGCTGAGCCTTCAGAGCCCTTCACTTGCACAGGCATTGCCCCGGAGAGCCTTAGCATGTTCACATGGTCAGGTGCTCTTGTGACCATCTTTGCAGAAGTAACATATTCTAACTGCAAATGGCTCAGCCTGCTATCTATTTCTATTCTGCTTTTCCTTGTGTCACGCTTTCCCTTGGGTTGGCTGGCATTGGAATGGTCATGGGAATTTGGAGGACCCAGCCAGGAAGAAGAGGAACTGGGGTTGCATTTAGTTGGTGTTTAACTGGACACGCTTCTGTGGTTTGCAGTCATTTGCTCGTCATCCTTTTGTGGGAATGGCTTCCATGGAACACCCCTGCTGGTCACTGGGCCGGCTCCCCCTGCTTTGGATACCAAGTCATATCCCAATGTGAACGAGTCCTATACCCAGCATCAGAAATCTTTGGTAGTGGAAGAGGAAAAAAGGTTAAAATGTATGGAGCCAGAAGCTAGTCTGTGTAATATTCTCCCACTTAAAGAGATATACAAAATTGCAGGTGGAGAATTTGGTATTCACTGATGCCACATAAAATGGGAACTTTCTCCTATTGGGAACATGTTCAATAACTTAGCTTATACATTGATAAACACACCAGATATTTTTTTTTGATAGGCATTGTGAATCATAGACTTTATCAGAATTCCTATATTTGTAGGGCAAAATCTGTAGTAGTACTAGAAATAGTATGTGTCACATGTTTTATGCATTTCAACTATCAACAACAATGATAAATTTTAACGAGCTGTGCTGAAGGAAAAATTCAGTTACCTTTTTATTTATTTTCCAGGAGGTATTATAAAATCTTGTCCTGTGATAAAGTGATCAAAGATCATGTAGCCAAAAAAAAAAAAAAAAAAGTAAGGAAAAAAACCTATTATAAAGATATGGTGGGTGGTTGAGAGGTTATATTGTTTTTCCCAGATGTTGTGATGTTTGTGTTATTTCAGCTTTTAAGAATTTGTATATATTATTTTTTTCTCACTCTAAATGGGTATGTGTAATTTTGTATTCTTTTACTGAAAGAAGGCCTCCATAGTTGTATAAGCTTTGAATGGAGAATGGCACAGCAGAAAGATAGAATCCTGGTCCCTCTTGACATTTGGGAGTCCATGGCAAACAGATGGCCCACTGCCAGACTCCTTTTATTCGAGGGAGAAATAAATCTCTATCTTGTTTAAGTGACCATTATTTTGGTTTTTCTGTTATGAACAACCAAACAGAATCTGAGTTGATATGCCCTTTGTCTCAGCAGTTCTATTTCCAGGAATTTATTCTACAGATATACTGGCACATATACACAATGATGTATGGTCAAGGTCATTCATTGCAGCAGAAGATGGGACATGGTCTATATGTCCATCAATGGAGGCTGGTTAGATAAATTATGTGCATCCATACAGTGAGATAGTAAGCATTGTAAATTGGGAGGAAGCTTGTCATATCGATATGAAATTATCTCTAAACTGTACTGTGAAGAGAAAAAAATAAGTACAGAACAGTGTGAATGCTTATTTGTGTAAAATATAGTTGTACATACATATGTACACACACACACACACACACACACACACACACACACACACACACATATGTGTATTTATATATAGGCTGCCAGTTCCTGTACAGGCAACTAAGTGGCTGAGGACAGGAGTCAGAGGGAGACTTTTCTCTGTGTTCTTTTTGAATAATCATTGTGAACTTTAATCTATTTTAAAATAAGTAAAGTTAAAGCTAGAAAACATTCTTTTTTAAAGTATAATTTGTTGTCAAGTTGGCTAGCATAGTGTGTACAGTGTGCTCTTGGTTTTGGGGGTAGATTCCAGTGATTCACCGCTTAATACCTGTATAACAAAACATATTGTTTGTTATAAAAAAACCTCTTTTCAGATTGAAGAAAAAAATCCCTGAAGTCACCTATAGATAGTGATATCATATTCCTGGATTGCTCAGTACAGTCTTGCTTTATGCCTCTTATTCTGGTGTAATTATCAACATTGCCTGACTTCACTTTCAGTGGTGTCCCGGCTTGAATGATTAACTGTCTGGGAAGCTTACAAAGTGCATCACAGCCCACAACAAGTCCAGCCCACTACACTTACCACAGTGAACCCCGAGTAATGTACAGAATTGTGGAATCATTATGCTGTACACCTGAAAAAATATAGTATTGTATGTCAACTATATGGCAACAATAAATATATTAAAAAAATAAAAAAGTAGTCTGGCCCACCCTGTGATGAAACTGATCCCGCTTCTTTGGCTGATGACCAGATGAAGTGGCTGGCTTGAGTTTAGGGGCCTTGAGTGAAGAAAAATGTGGCTTTTTAATAGTGAACAAATGTCAGTCAAGCAGGCAATGATCACACCAAGAGAGATAAAGGCAAGTGGAATACATGGAAGGTACACTAGTTTCACATCCTAGTTCATGCCAGTGCTGGGGCATCGCTTAATGGGAGGAATGGTGGGTGAAGCACTGTATTGTTTATCTGATTTTCTTTCTTTTTTTTGCTGTATAATTGCATGCACAAATGTTACATGCATATGTCATGATTCAACTCTGTAGAACTTAACCACAGTGTGTTTGCAACCTGCTTCTATGTCATAGGCTGTGAGCTCTCTGACAGCAGAGAGCATGTGTGTTTTCTCCTTGTGTCCAGCTTATAGTCATACTCACTGAATATTGAATGAATCGATGAACTCTGTACAGACCTATGCTGACATCTGGTGCTCTCTTTTCCGTAGATTCTGGTTGTCAGATTTTGAAGACTATTATCTTTATGAAGACAGGAACTAGATTTACTTGAATCAACATTGGAACCTCACTACAGAACACTGATATAAGTGCTAATTAATATCAGTATATGCCTAGTATATAGTAAGTACTAAAAAATATTAGTTTGATGAATGAATGAATGAGTGATCCAGTTTTTGCAGCAGTCACCCGAGGACCAGTTTTTATACTGATCACTCCCATCACTGGTGTTATGGAATGAATGTTTGTGTTCCGCTCTGCCTCCCCAATCCCTATGTTGAAGCCCTAACCCCCAAACTGATGTTATTTGGAGCTGGCATCTTTGGGAGGTAATTGGAGTTAGATGTCATGAAGGTAAGGCCCTCATGATGGTATTGGTGGCCTTATCCACCAGAGAGGCATCTCTCTCTTTCTCTCCACTTGCACACACCAAGGAAAAGCCACGTGAGGACATAGCAAGTAGGTGGTTATCTGTAAGCCAGAAAGAGTCCTCACCAGGAACCCCATCTGCTGCACCTTGATCTTGAACTTCCCAAGCCTCTAGAACCCTAAGAAATGAAAGTCTATGGCTTAAGATGTTCAGTCTGTGGCATTTTGTATGGCAGTTGAGCAGACTGGAGCAGGTAGATGCCCCTGGCCCTGGGAGGGCTCTGGCCTTGGACCAGACAGTTCTCTCACACTGGTGGAGGAAGAGTTCATGGGGGATGCAGTGTTTGCATACCTTCTTGAATGAACACAGGGAGCATCTTACAAGCTGTCACAACTTCCTATTGTCTCAGCAAAGTGCCCTTTTGAGCCTGCAGTTTCTTTCGAGCTTCTTTTCCTAGCTGTTGTGTTCATGATGGATGATATTCCCTTGTCAGGGAGTATATTCCCTGGGGATACTCAGGTTTTGATATAGTCTAAAAAAAACCTGGAAGAAAGTAAAGTGCTGTAACAATTCCTAAATGCCACATTACTAATAATATAGCGGTCCTGATTATTCACTTGGATTGTGCCATATTCAGAATGGGTTGTGAGTCATGCACTTACCAGTGAACCAACTGCCATGCCATCCTCTCTCTTCCATCAAGAATACATACATAGCACGTTCAAGTCACTGTGGTGTGGTTTTAAGAAAGGTCCTGAATTTATTCCAGTTTTCCAGAACCTACCTAATCCACAAATTTTAGTATTTTCACTGCCAGTAGTGAAAATCACCTTACAACTGATGGGGGCATTCTAAGGTAGGGAATCAACTCTTCCTTTTAGTATTGCCTCCTTCTGCATCCACTTTAAAACTGCATGCTCTTGAAGGATAACGCATCCCTAACTCCCTAGTCACTTCTCTATATAATGTTGGAGTGGTGTCAGTTGTGTGTGGCTGGGGAGGTAAGGGGTTTGGGGTAAGGCTGCTGGAAAGGGGATGGATGGTACAGAGAAGGGGGCTGAGGGCTCTCAAGTCACATTTTGCTTTGGGCCCCAGAACAAAGCTCAGAGGCCAGCATAGGGCCATATGTGGTAGTCACCACTTCTCCTTACCTGTGTATCATCAGGCCTCAGCATCCTTTGATAATCTATTGGCTCTGGGACACCCATCTTCTAAAGAGATGTTGGTGCCTGGCACACACTTGGCCTCTCTTTTGGTGTCTAGGTCCTGGCTGATCTCTGGCAAAGGGTGAGTGGTTTGGTGATGGGAGGAAATTGAGAGCTTGGGATTGGATGGACCTGGGCTTGAGTTCCAGTTCTGTCACTTACTAGTTGTGTGGTCTCGGGCAAGTCACTTGACTTCACTGAGCCTCAGTTTCTTTATAAGTAAATGGGGTTTATAATAAAACTTTCCACCTCATACAATTGTTATATTAAAACTGATATAATGCTTAACATGGGTCTTGGCACATAATAAGCCTTTGATAAATGTGAGCTATCATTTTTTCTGTATGTTTGCTTATTCTCTGATATGTTTGAAGATCAGGTATAAAAAGATTTTAGGTGGGATGTTACCCAGTTGTCACTGACCATTTGCTGTTCAGCTTGGGATGAGGTTTGATGCTAGGACAAACCCCAAAATGGGTGGGCAGAGCCTAGTAAGTGTCCATTAGGGGAGGCTTGCCTTTATTGAGTCATTTCCAGATGCACAGAGCACCTGGGAGCACTGAGTTTCTTTGAGGAGTCCTGAACATGCAGGAGTAAAGCAAAAGTTCAATCCTGGGAAGGGTTGTTGGAGTCCAAAGCACAAATTCTAGAAAGGTGGAGTCTGGGTGGTCTCCCCAGAGCAGTCCTTTGGAGGGAGAAAGGAAATGTGGCAGTACCAGGCTACAAGGACAGGGGTATAGGCATCCTACACATCACTGATTGCTGATATAGAGCCTGAAAGCCATCTCTCCTGGAGAATGAGCTGCTCAAGTTGAGGACAGTGCTGTGGGAATCTGAGCCTACAGCCTGGAATGGACCAGCCTGAGGCTCTGGTTTTAACAAACAATGGGCAGTGAGTTCAGCATTTGGAGGCTTGTCACTAATCATAGGACCTTCACTAGAAAGCGCCTCTCTGGGTTTTGGTTTCCTCACTTGTGTGTTAAGAGGATAGATGTTTCCCGGGATACCTTCCATTTCTGCCTTTCTGTGGCTGGGAGATGGTAAAGGAGGAATAAATAGTTTGGTTTTGGTGGACTGCCTTTTTTGCATCTCATTGTGTATGCCCCCTGCCATTCTCCCCTGACCTCGGGGACATTCTTGCTGCTATCTGATGGACTAGGACTCCAAAATTTACTGTCATCTCAGTCACCAGTACTGGTTACTGTGAAAAATATCTCATCTGCCTTTCTCTGCCCATGCACAAGGATGAGTTTTGCATTTCTCCTCTTACCTTTCCTTCATGACAATGGTACCGTTAGGTCATTCATTTGTTCATTCACTCACTCATTCATTTATTGGTTCATTCACTAGGTACCAAGCACAGTGCCAAAGGCACAGGAGAGAGCAATGGGCATTGTCTTGTGCTTGTGGAGTGGGCATGATGTCGGAAGAGACAAATCTGGTGACAGGTGTAATGAGAAAGGAGAGGCTCTGTGTGGAGTGGAGGTGGGGAGAGTTGATGGGGAAGGGGGCAGTAAGATCTTTTTGAGGATGGGCCATTTGAGCTGAGACTTAAATGGTAAGTAGAAGTGAGACAAGAGAAGCAGGCATCTGTGTTGGGGAAGGAGAGGAAGGGGCACAGGAGGACGGATGTCAGCTCCAAGAGGGCGGGACCTTTGACTCTTGTTTGCTGACTCTTGTATCCCAATGCTTTAAATGGTAGGCAATCAACGAATAGTTGTTGAATGGAAGAATGAATTGAGCCACTGGGGTAAAGTCTCTGTGGCGGGAAGGAAGCTGAAAGAAGGTGAGTGTCCCTGCAGTGCTGTCACTCAGAAGCTCAAAGAAGTTAAGAGTAAAAGTTGGGGCCAAGTGTGTATGTGTGGGGGGCGCTCATCTAGTTTGGATTCCCTAAGAAGCAGATGCTGAGAGGGGGATTTGGGTGTAGGCAGTCTTTATTTGGGGAGCACAAGTGAGGGAATGGGGTAACTGAGAAGAAAAGGGAAAAGCCAGTAAATAGAGGGGGGGGTGATGAATGGGGCACCACTGTGGGCCTGGGAAGAAAGGCTGAATTTTGTGGGGGCCTCAGAGGAGTCTTGTGGGTATTGTCCTCCCAAGGGGGGGTGGTTACTTATCAATGAGTCTTGTTCTCATTGGTTGAGGAGGGTCACTTGGGCATTAAATCCGTAACACTGCCTGCTGCCCAGCTCAAGGGCTGAGCAAGCTATCGTGCTATGGAAGGAAGCCCTGGGGGGGGGGGGCGCTGCAAGCCCACCCCCACCCCCCCAGCTGCAGATGAGCCCGGAGGAGGCTGAGAGGGTCTGGGGTGAGTACCTACTGTGTCTGCTGCAAAGACAAACCAGGGGTTCCAAACGACAGAGGGTGCTGGCTTTGATTACGGTGGTGGCATTGCATGTGGAGGGAAGTAGGTAAATCTGGGGTCCTCTTTGGAGGTGGAAAATGATTAACAGTAAAGGGTCAAAGCTTTTTCTTTCTTCCTGTCTCTCCTCTTTCTTTCCACAAATGCTTATTGTTGTGGTTTGGCTTCCTGGCAAGTGACTCTGAGACTAAGATTGTGGAGTGGGCTGTTTAAGGAGTGTCCCTGGACCAACACCTGTGGAAAGCAGGGCAGAGATGCGGGAATGGGGCACAGGGAGGACGACCGATGCCCTCGGCCAACCCCACGTACCCCTTGGAGCTATACCTGCCCTCCGCTGCTGTCCTGGGTGGGGCCCAGAAGCTGCACCTCCATCAGCCCATGGGCCCCCCTGGGAAGGGCCTGTGTGATTCTGGGCCAAGCAGCTCTCTTCAGCTGAGGCGATTTCTATCACGGTGTCCACCAAGGTTATTAAGAGTCTCGCGGGTCGGGTACTGCTGCAGGTGCTGGGACCATAGCAGTGAATGAGAACGGCCATAACAAGGGAGAGGCAGTAACAAATATATATAACGTCAGACAGTGAGAAGCGCAAAGCAGAAAACAAACAGGGTTAGCTGAGTGATGGCTAGACCAGGAGGGGGAAGGTGGGGGTGGAGGGGAGGCAAACCTCGGAGAGGCCTGACAGTTTAGAGGCAGGACAGCCCCTCCCTGGAGCAGCCAGCTCCCATCTCTCTGCCTCTGTGTATGGGGTAGGGGCACCACCCCCTCCCATGGGAAATGTGCCCTGGGACCCTCTGCTTTCTTGTTTGCGGGCAACCTGGGGTTTTAGGAGTTGGGGGATGGGGTTCACACGGCGTCTCAATGGTGCTGCTGCCTTCCACCTGGAACAGCTGGCACAGCCTCGGGCCTGATCATTATTAACCCAGGGAGGGGGGTGGATTGGCAGAATGCACGCCTGGGCCCCAGCCAGGGCCGAGATTGTGTGTGTGTGTGTGTGTGTGTGTGTGTGTGTGTGTGTGTGTGTGTGTGTCTGTCCTCATGCGTGTCCTTGGCCCACCTCACCTGGGCAGGTGCCTGCAGGGAGCCAATCGCCTGCCCCCTATTGGAGGCCAGGGATGGGGAAGGACCCCCAGCCTGCTGCCCTCCCCCGACCCAGGCCCTTGGGTTTGCAGAGGAAGGTCGAGCAGCGCAGCCAGCCGCTGGGGGAGGCCAGGAGCCGGTGTCTGCGCGGTCACGGATCATTAGGGCCGCGCAGGCTGGCGCAGTCTCGGCCTGGGCGAGGGCGGCCAGTCAGCCAGTGGAGGGGCGGCAGGTGGCGAGTCTTCCTGGCACACAGCCGACCCCGGGCGGTGTGGCAGCTCCCGGCAGGGGAGGGTGCTGTCCAGGGGGTGCGCAGCTGGGGCCCGGAGGGCGTCAAGGGCCTGAGAGTGTAGCCCAGTCCGGGTCTTGGTCCTGCTGCGGGTTTCCCATAGGAAGCCACCGCCACTGCCCCCTCCCCATACCCCCAAATGGCAACCAGCCCCTCTGTTTCAGATGCCTCGGGTCGGTTCCCTGGTGACCGCAGAAATGAAGCCGTGGGTGACGACTTTGGAAGACCCAGCACTTGCTCACATTAGCTAATAAAAACAGTACTGACTTGTAAAATAAATGTAGGGAAGACAAAGTTTTTAACTGTTGGTGCAGGTGTGTGCAGTGGTGGGTTGGCTGTTTTGCTGTTGTCCCCCTGCAGCCCCGGTGTGAGGGCTTCCTCCTCCTCTTTTCCCTTCTCTGGCTTCCTTGGGGCTGGGCTGGCAGAGGCCAGGGACTTTTTAGCATTGCAGCACTTACCAAATAAAAGTACCAGTTAAATTTGAATTTCAGATAAAGGAACTTTGTGTGTATGTGTGTGTGTGTGTGTGTGTGTGTGTGTGTGTGTGTGTGTAAGTATGTCTCATTCATTATTTGAAACATGCTATACTAAAATTATTCATTATCTGAAATTTGACAAATTTGTAAAGTGTAAGCATGTCCCAAATAATACATGGGATATACTTATACTAAAAATATGGTCATTTATCTGAAAGTTATCTGAAATTCAAACTTAATTGGAATCCTGGATTTTATCAGGCAACCCTAGTCTGAGAGCCACATCTCCTGTGTCCCACCATGTCCAGGAAACAAGGAAGGATGGTAAGAGCCCTCATCGCACCGTACCTCACCTCACTCCCAACATTGTGAGAGCTTCCCGAGCTGCTTCTGAGTTCAGGCTCTGGCTCAGAAGTGGCTTGTGGGTGTTGAATTAGGAACCAGAAGGCCTGGGCTCTGAGTCCCTGCCCTTCCAACACGGAGTTAGGCACGGTTAGCGTCCCTGAGACCCGCTTCCTCAGCTTTAAGAGGGTGTAATAGCCGATGATCATGTGGCTGGAAGGTCACCCATCCTAGCACATTCACTCTGTGCATTTGAAGGAGCAGAGGGCAGGGGTCTCAAACTCTGAAGACGATGGGTGCTGTCTGGGTAGGTGGAGGGTAAGTGAAGTAAGAGCGGTTCCTCAAAGAGCATAATCCAGGGAGGGAGGGAGGGGGCAGCTGTGGTCTGGTTCCAGCTGGTAATTGTCACATGGTAAAGTGAGGTCAGATCCTACAATTTTTCTAAACAGCCTAGATATCGGGACTTTTACACAAAAAAATGTGATTTGAAAATATTGGCAACCAATTAATATTTTTGGTTAAACATTTTAAACACTGTGTAGTCCTAACAAATGCAACCTAACAGTTGTGCCAGATACTACTCTGAGAGCTTCCTGTATATTAATTTGTCCAGCCACCCTAGGAGATAGATATTATTACGATCCCCATCTTACAAATGAACACATGGAGGCACAGAGAGACTAAGAGCTGATGCCATATTTGGTCTGAAGGCAGCCAGTTGGTTGTCTTTGAAAAGCAGTCCTTTCTGAGCCTGCGGGCACTAGTTATACTGAGCCATGCTGAGGGCAGCACAGTGGCTAAAAGCCCAAGCTTAGGAGTGAGAGAGACGTGGGTTCAAGGCCCAGCCCTTCCTTCTTTCACCGGCTGTGCCATGCTGTGCCGGGAAATGACTAATAGTGGGCTCTCCAAGGTGTTTGCCCATTGCCATGGTATAAATACTCCCACCACTTTTGATCTGAAGCTACCAGGGTGCTGGCTGTTCCGTTAGCGAGAGAGGCGCACAACTCGCTCTGCTATGCTACTGCTGCTGTGACCTTAGACAAGCTGATTCATATTTGCGGCCTCCTTGCCTGTGACACTGAAATCTGAATGCCACCTTTCAGCGTGAGAAGTGAAGAAATGATGTGAGTGATGTGCTTTGGCCTCATGCTTGCACACCTAGTACGTGTTTAGCAAAGATTCAATGAATCTTTTTCTTTAGGCTCTTGACTTACAAAAATCCTCCTTCTTCTTCTTCTTCAAGCCCAGGCACCTTCTAGGCCTTCCATGATGCCCTCCTGCCTTAAATTGCCCCGGTTAGGTGGGGAGGTTTCGGACTCAGGAGATGGGGGCCCAGGGCATGGGCGCCCCCTTGTGGCAAAGAACAGCAGCAACTTCTAGGGGGCAGAAGGCTGGCCTGGTTGCAGATGCTAAGACATGTGTGAGGCCTTAGGAAATCTTGCACCTTCTCTGGCCCTAAATTTCTCTGCCTGTAGAATCGTGGTGGTAGTGCTTTTACTGTTCCTGCAGCTGAGGGGCAGATATGTGCCCCCTGAAAGGAAAACGCTTTGAAAGTTAATTCATCACATCTTTTAGCACCAACCCCTCCCGCCTCTGTGTGCTTTCCAGTTTTGTCATCTGTAGAATGGGAATAATAACTGTTGCGATCTCATAGAGTCCTTGTGAGGATTAAATGAGTTAATTAATGTAAATTAAATTAGAATGGACCTGCCACATATTAAACATTACGTATATTAGCTATTCTTAGAAATAAAATATAACATTGTAAATGATATTGAGGGGTGATAAACTGTCAGTTTCCCTTTCAGGAGCCTGAGGGGTTCTTTTGAACAGATTCTGCTGGTGTTTCCTCCTTGCTGGATGCTCAGAACCCAAAGCCACGGGGCACCTGAATTTACTTCTTCCTACTCTGCACGCAGAACCCTGTGGGCAAGCGCACACACCTCACACATGCTGGTTCCTGAGAAGTTGTAGACATAGCAGTGAGCTGGAAAGCTGTCTGTGCCTGTGGATGCAGAGTGGAGATATCTCCATCCTACCTTTCCCTTTTAGCCAAAAATATTTTTTTAAGTTTATTTATTTATTTATTAAAGAAAGTGCACGCACATGAGGTGGTGAGGGGCAGAGGGAGAAGGAGAGGGAGGGAATCCCAAGCAGGCTTCACACGGTCAGTGCATAGCCCAACATGGGGCTCGAACTCATGAACCATGAGATCATGACCTGAGCCAAAATCGAGAGTTGGATGCTTAACCGACTGAACCACACGGGTGCCCTTAGTGAAAAGTAGTTTTTAAGCCCCGAGGAGGTCCAACGCCTAGACTGCACTGGTTCTGATCTCAGGGGGGACAATATAAATATCATAAAGTCAGGACTGGAGTCAGAAAACCAGACTTTGCCTGAGTGCTCTTGGACAAGTTATTCAGCCACCCTGAGCCTCAGTGTTCTCATCTGTGAAATGGAGGGATTGATCTCTGAATATTCCTTCCATTTCTAGAACACTGTGTGTTCCTTGGTTGTCTTCTTCTCTTGGCTGTGGAGGTCGGTAGGGGTGGAGGAAGTGGGAGATGTCAGGACTCCTTTTTTGGCTCTTGCTCACCCTGGATGCTGGCATCTGACCAGAGTGAATCTGTAAGGGAGAAATTGTTGAGTAATAGGGAGGATCTTAGCCCATTTGTGAGGAGCAGTGTAATGGTGGGTGAGAGCTCATGGCAAGAGAAGGGGGGGTGGTAGTGGAAGCTGAAGAAACCTCTGGTGCATAACTACGGTGCTCATGCGGGTCATTGGTTCCTTTGTGGTTTGCTCTGCCTCCCTTCCTTTAGGAAACTGTCATTCCCCAATACCTGTGTTTCAGGTGACCAGTCCCTGACCTGCAGTGGGCTTATGACCCAAGCTGGGGAAAGCAAATCCTTTTCAAGGACCAATATGGATGGTGAGGGAGAGAGGGGCAGACTCCTTTCTCTGGCGTCGCTGCCTGTGTGACTGCCTGGACCATCTTTGTTGCCACATGGAGAGAGCCTGCCTGAAAATGGAGCAAACTCAAGGGAAGGCAGAATAGCAGCAGAAGGTCCTAGGGACATAATTTGAGCTCCTAGATGCAGCCATGCCAAAAGCCAGTCCCACCCTTGGATTTCCCATTTACTTGTACTTATAAATTCCCCCTTTTTATTATTCCAATTTGAGTGGGGTTTCTATTGATGACAGTTGACAGAGTCCTGGAAAATGTAATGTCCGATAAATGTAATAGCACTTCAGGATGATATGTTAGATCTTTTCTACTCAAAATGGTCCATGCACCAGCAGCACGGGCATCCCCTGGAGGCTGAAATGCAGAATCTCAGGCCCATTTCAGATCTAGTGAATCAAGATCCCAGGATTAACAAGATCCCAGGATATTCACATACACATGGAAGTCTGAGAAGCATTACTCTAGACCAGTGGTTCTCTGCTCTAGCTGCATACTAGAAAGTCTCAATACCCTAGCTATACTCCAGGCCAATTGAGTCAGAATCTCTGGGGGGGGGGCAGACCCTGGCATCAGCATTTTTGGAAGTTCCTCTGATGGTAACAACATACAGTCAATGTTGAGAAGACCTGCTTTGGTGTGATTTGCTTGGTGGGAGCAAAAGGCCTCATGTTTTGTGATTTAGCCTGGAATGGGAACCTGCTTTTGTGGAGGGTATAGCAAAGGGACTCCCTGGTAGTGATGGGATCCCTTTGGAATGACATGGGAGCTGCCCTTGTCAAGCAGAGGGGCCAGACCGGACTGTACCCCATAGGCACCCCAAGGGGGGTTTACCCAATCTGGGAATACTTTCTTTTTCTGTCACCTCAAAATGTCTTCTTTTCTCTGAATCCATAACCCAGGACTACATGAAAAGCTCTTATGCTTTAAAAATCCAACTTCCTCCGACACAGGCACTTGAACATAAGTACAACCTGAATCCCAAACTGAACCCAAATATTATTTTTTTATTGAACCGTGAACTACCCCCAAAATATGTTGTGAGTTTTCATTTTCCTTCTTAAAAATCATTGTTGTGGTGAATCAGTTCACTCTGGAACTAATCCAGATGCTTTCTAAAGCCAGTCAACTGGAAGAAAATGGGGATATCAAAATATTCTCTGAATTGAACCTGAGGGAAATTCTTTGCATTGGGGACTTTGCTACGACTGGTCACTGTGGGAATTTGGCCCTGTGGCCTCATCTTTCCAGTGACTAGTTGGATGCTGTGTTCTCCTGCCTTTCCATCTCTCTCTGAGTGAGGACCTTGCCAGGACCTGTGGGGGCACCTGTGACCAATTATGGATAGGTCCAGGTGGCCTCATTAGGATGTTAGCAGGTGGCAGAGGTTGGTGTGCTCAGAAAAATGAGGAAGATGGAGGTATCCTGTTCAGGAGGAGAAGAAGGATGGGCAGGGAGTTTCTGGGGCTGCTTTGTGTTTGTTCTTTATGGTCTTAACTGCTGGCAAAGAACCATTTCCTGCCTGGAGCTCTGCTTGGAGCAGGGAGAGGGGTGGGAGTGCTGGGGAGAAAGCTGGAAGCCCTTCTCCTACTCACCTAGTCAGCAGCGCATTAGGATTCTAATCAGGCAGAAATAGCTTCCCGTCAGCTCATTACAAACTCTTAACAAGGTCCCAGCTCCAGGTCGGGGCTGCTTTTCTCCTGCTGGGGACAATGATGAGCAGCTTGTTGGAACCTTTGGTAACTCATTTGTTACAACATGTGATTCACAGCAGCAGGAGGGCTCTAGGGTGGAGGCGGTGGAGGAGGGAACAGGGGAAGAGATAGAGACAGGGACCGCCTCACAGAGGACGGGAAGGCAAAATTGTCCAGTGCTTTAGGGAAGCCAGGACCACACCCTAATGGACAACTAGAATCTTCTGTGAATCTGGGCCCAGTTATGTGTGAGGTGACAAGTGTGTGTGGGAGCAAGTGGCATCATGACCACTTGCTGGCAGAGACAAGGCCCAGTTTTTTATCCAGTGGGGACAGCACTCAGGAGCTCTGCTTTGCATGCGCGCATAGCCTGAGGCCAATCCTTGAACTTACTCAGTGATTTGAAAAATATTTGCATGCCATAATTTTCCAGCTCAAAAACTATCAAGGGTTCCCAAATTCCCATTGTCTTACATTTAAACTTCTTTATTTGTCTATCAGGACTCTTCCTAAAACAACCCTACACATACTAGTCGTATTTCAAGTTTTTACCCCTATCCAAAATCCTCTATTGGAAACTCTTGAGGGCCTGATTTCTTCAGTATCTCATAGAAATAGTTAATTTTACCTTATCCCTGGTTTTCCTTCATATTCAAGTTCTCTCCATTCATCAAAGCTTAACCAAAGCATTATATCTTCTATATATCTTTTCATGGTTATGCAAACGTTCACTGGATGCCTACAGCATGGCTTAAAACAGGAATCAGCCAACTACAGTTCGTGGGCCAAATCTGGCCCACTGCCTATTTTTATAAATAAAGTTTCATTGCCACACAAGCCATGTACTGCCGTTACTTATTGTCTGTGGCTCCTTATCTACCATAACAGCAGAGTTGAGTAGCAGAGACTGTATGACCTGTGAAACCTAAAGTATTTACTATCTGCCCCTTTGCAGAAAGTTTGCCTACCCCAGCTTAAACTATAAGACATAGAACACGCTTCCTTAATTTCTTTTGAAAAGCCTCACCAGATTCTTCTGTACTCCTCCTCTCCCTATAGAGTGCCCACTTCCCATCTTTTCCTGCTCTGAATGTCCATCACGTTTTACTGTTTGTTGCTTGTGGTACTTTTCTCTAAAACTTTAAGTAGTCACCTATTGAAGGGCATGTTTTGTGTGATCCTCTAATCTGTAAGAGCTTTGAGGACAGAACCTGTTCAGACCCACCTCCACAACCCCTTGGTTCTTAACACAAAGATCAGTAAGTGGGGAGAGGACCTTGTTGGTTGAAGTCTGCTGTGGCTCCTGAATGGCCTCCTTGAACTGTCACAAGGGCATCACCAGCTTCTGGAAGGTCTGTGTAGATCATGGCAGCATGGTGACTGCGTTCCCACTGGGCTATGGCCATCTAGTCCCGCCCTTTAACTGGGAGCCAGACCCTACATCCTTAATATTGAGACCAGCATTTCAGGGACGGAGGGATGTTCTGCAACTCTGAGGATGATTTATTGGATGCTACTAATCCTGGCCCATGTCCATCCCTCCTTCCTTTAACTTGAGCCTACATTTTAGGGAATTCTAGGTGTAGGACCATCAATTCCATGGAGATATCCAAGAAAAATAAAGGCTTCCTGTCTCTCAATCCTTGTTGTAAAATCACAGTGTAACTGTGGTAGGCAGAATAATGGATCTCCAAGATGCTCATGTTCTAATCCCCAGATTTAATGATGGTATTAAAAAAATTTTTTTTATTGCATTTATTTATTTAAAAAAAAATTTTTTTTTTCAACATTTTTTTATTTATTTTTGGGACAGAGAGAGACAGAGCATGAACGGGGGAGGGGCAGAGAGAGAGGGAGACACAGAATCGGAAACAGGCTCCAGGCTCCGAGCCATCAGCCCAGAGCCTGACGCGGGGCTCAAACTCACGGACCGCGAGATCGTGACCTGGCTGAAGTCGGACGCTTAACCGACTGCGCCACCCAGGCGCCCCTGCATTTATTTATTTTTGAGAGACAGCACAAATGGGGGATGGCAGAGAGAGAGGAAGTCACAGAATCCAAAGCAGGCTCCAGGCTCGAGCTGTCAGCACAGAGCCTGATGTGGGGCTTGAACCCACAAACCGTGAGATCATGACCTGAGTTGAAGTCAGACGCTCAACCGACCGAGCCACCCAGGCATCCCTAATGATGTTATTTTAAAGTGCCAACGTGAGTCTGAAGCTGTGATTAAGTATAAGAACTTTGAGATGGGAGATGACCTTGGATTATCTGATTGGGTTCAATTCAATCACTTGAGTCCTTAAAAGGAGAATAGGCAGGAGAGGCCAGAGAGCTGCCATGTGAGAGGGATTTGACCCACTGTTGCTGGCTTTGAAGATGGAGGCAGGGAGTCATGAGCCCTGCGGTGAGGTCAGCCTCTAAGACCTGGAAAGCTAAGGGACAGATTCTCCCCTAGAGCTTCCAGAAAGGTAGATGGTCCTGGCAACACCTTGGTTTTCGCTCAGTGAGACCCATGTCAGGCTTCTGACCTCTAGAGCAGTCGGCTAATAAATTAGTATTAAGACTGAATTTGTGGTAATTTGTTACAGCAGTAGCAGATGACTAATACAAAATACTCCCTACCCCGCTTTTCTTTTTAGCCTGGAATGGCTGACCCTCCACTTGCACCAAATGGTTCAGTGACTCAGAGGCATACTGGGGAGGTGGAGGTCAGATGGGCATTTGCCCATTCATTACAGAAAAAAAGCCATGTTGTCCTGGAGCTAAAGCTGCACTGGTTGTCTTTGAAGTCATGACCTTTGCCTCTAAGAATAGATTGGGCAAACATGAATGACCTTTTGCTGGCAGCCTATCGGGGAAGGGATGGACCAACCTTGTGGGTTTTTTGTTGTATGTGTATATAAACTTTAGGTTTTTAGCACTAGCTGGTAGAACTCTGGTCCTCAGAGAAGCAGGAGCCCTAAAGTTCAGGGCCTGAGGTGCTTTCCTCTGGGCACTGCTGTGGTTACAAGAATAATCGGATGAACCTTGTATCTGTGATCTGGTGACATGATGATACTATACAACCCACCACCCACCGAACCTTACTGACTTAGAATGATAACCCTTTATCATAGCTCACAGGTTTATGGATTGGTTAGCCAACTCTGCTGATCTGGGCTGGGCTCAGCTGGGCTTGCTTATGCATCTGTGGTCAGTTGACAGGTTGGCGGCAGGCTGATTGGTCTAGGGTGACCTCAGCTGGGGAGACTTAGCTCTTCTCCATGTGCTCTCTCATCCTCCAGAAGGCTAGTTGCTCTTATTCTCATGATGGAGACAGAGAGGGGGTGTGGGGAGTGGGCGAGGTCTCTCGAGGCCTAGGCTTGGAACTGAGACATTGCTGCCCACTCGTGCTGCTGCAGTCTGTTGGTCCAAGTAAGTTACAAGGCAACCTAAATTCAAAGAACAGGGAAATAGACTCAACCCCTTGATGGAAGGAACTACGGAGTCACATTGCAAGTGGTGTGGGAAGGATGGAGAATTAGGGCCATTTTTGCATTCAATCTGCTACAAACTCTGGGGAGGAAATAATGCCCTTGTTCCAAATAGCTCCTGACGGCTGAGGTGAACTAGGCTCCTGCCCACTTCTGGCTCCTCTCTGTAGGCTGTGAGCCATCAGAGCCTCCAGACCCTCTCTCCTCTTCACTACCTGCCCCTGCCAGTAGAAGCCATAATTCTCCCTGTGAATTGCCACCCGCCAGCCCCTCCCTTCTATGTCTCTCTGCTTCAAGCCTGAGGGCTGTCGTGGGCGACCTGCTGGCTTGATGAATGCAGCTTCTGTAAACCTTCCCCTGGCCTCTGTCGCAACATCAGCGTGAAATGAACTTGCTAATACTCCGAGAGCCACAGTCCTTTTCCTCTTCCCCAGCGCGACGCATCAAATCCATCTGGCCGGGTGAGCCACGACAAACCCCACAGAAAAAAGCATCAGCAAATTTAAAGCCTCGTTCGAGGTCTTGATTCACCATAAACTAAGTTGCCGGCAGCAGGCATTGACACTTCTTCCACTGAGGTTGATACTGGGATTTATCGACTTGCCGTAAGATGTTGATATTGACCAAGACTGAGTTCCAAATGAAAAGGCCCATGGCAGTATATCTTCATTGCTCAAGTAATCCGAGGACTTGCTAATCCTTCCTTGTCCCACTCAATAATGTTTTGCAGAAATTCTTTTGGAACGGAGAGACTATCACTTAGACACAAGATGCTCTTTCCCCACAAGCACTCCTGAAAGAGGGATGGGGTACAAGCAGTGTGTTGAGAACACGACCAAAGTGCTGGAAAATCTATTCATGCCCACACCCCAAAACCTTTCACTTTTTAGAGACTCAGTTCTATCCTCCTGGGAAACTGCCCAGAAAAAAAAACACAATAGGACTTCACACGGGACCTGCTCACGAATAGTGTCAGCTTCCCTTTCTCCACTGGTCCTCGGGCTAATGGATCCCGATCCCAGGGGATGCTCTGATGTCATCCTTAGCCCTGGTCCCTGACAGTGAAATTAATGTGACATTTGGTTCTTGCTAATTTCAAGGCCCACTAGGAACACAGAGAAAGAAGGGAAAATTTATTACCTGCTAATTTATTTTCTCATTGAAATACAGTCTGCAGCCCTCACTTTAGGGGAGGATATGTTTGCAGTAGAATCATATACAGTGAGTTTTGAGTTATTTTAGGTGGCAGGGTCCCTGGGGAAACCAGCAAAGAGAAGATGAGCAGACAGAACAGGGCCAAGGAAGTAGCCCGGAGAGGCAGATAAAGGAGTGAGCCAGAGGGGCAGAATTTCCAGCCCAGCTTCCTTACTCAGCTCTGTTCCGCCTGATAGTCTCTAAAGGCCCATTCAAGGGGGGGAAAACAGAGGTCAGCAGGGAGAGGCCAAGGAAGAGCCACAGGAAGATGGGGCTTTCACAGATATGCGGTCAGGGAGGCACATGCAGGATGCCCAGATGTTGATCCACAGTGGGACCCTTCCTCCATGTTCCATGCAAGACCTTTGATGTCATTAGCAGTGCGATCATGACTAGCCCTCCAGCTTGACACTCCAGGGAGGGAAGGAATTGGTCACTGCATCAAATGCATCCCAAAAAGGCACTGACACAGAGATTCTGAGCACAGGCTTGGCAGTCGGACAGTACTGGGTTTGAAACCTGGCCTCAGCATTTACCAGCTGGGTGACCTTGGGCAAGTCTCTTATCCTTTCTAAGCCACAGTTGCCTCATCTGCAAAGAGGAGGAAATAATAACACTGCCATATGGCAGACACCATATATTGCCTCCTTTCCTCCTCTGCCAACAGAAGATCAGTTTTGTTCAGGTATCAGTTCAGGTGTGATCTCTGGGGAGGTGGGCCCACTTCCTGATCCAGGAACGAATGTGTGAATGAGATAAAAGGGAATATTTCTGGGTGATTCTGAGAAAGATGTTCACTCCCTGATAAGAGAAGTTTTGACATGTGCTTCCTTCCTGATGTGGAGTAGGTAAGGGAAGAATCTCCCTGATTTTGCTGCCTTCTGCTTCCTATGGTGGAAATTTGAAAAAAAGTTTTATTTATTTTTTTGAGAGAGAGACACCGCGAGTAGGGGAGGGGCAGAGAGAGGGGGAGAGAGAGAGAGAGAGAGAGAGAGAGAGAGAGAGAGAGAGAGAAGAGAGAATCCCAAGCAGGCTCTGCACTGGCAGTGTAGGGCCCGACGTGGGGCTCGAACTCACAAAACTGTGAGATCATGGCCTGAGCTGAAGCCAAGAGTGGGATGCTTAACCAACTGAGCCACCCAGGTGCCCCAGAATGTAAGTTTTCATTTCTTTAGGATAAGTAACTAGTAATGGGATTGCTAGTATGTGTATATTTAACTTTTTAAGAAATTGCCAGATTGTTTTCTGGAGTGGCCGTACAATTTTGCATTCTTACCAGCAAGTTCAGAGAGTTCCAGTTATTCTACATTTTCATCAACACTTGGTCTTTGAGGTACTTTAAAATTTATCTTTAGCCATTTAATAGATGTGTGGTGGACAAGCCACTGATTTTTAATTTGCATTGTTCTAATGGTTAATAATGTTGAACATTTTTTTCAACATCCATATATCCTCTTTGATGAAGTGTTTATTTTATTCCTTTGTCCATTTAAAAATTGTATTATTTGTTTTTGTATTGTTGAGTTTTAAGAATTCTTTATGTAGTCCTTTGTTGTATATATGATTTGAAAATATTTTCTTCCAATCTGTAGTTTGTCTTTTCATTCTCTTACCAGTGTCCTTTGCAGACCAAAAGTCTTCCATTTGGAAGAAGTCTGATATTCAATTTTTTCCTTTATGGATTATATTTTTGGTGTTAAATCTAAGAATGTTTTTCTAATTTCACATCTCAAAGATTGTCACCTGTTTTTTCTACAAGTTTTATATTTTATACTTAGATCTATGATTTATTTGAGTGAATTTTTGTGTAAGACATGAAATTTAATTTGAAATTCATTTTTTTTTTTAGCATATGGCTATCCAGTTGTTCTAACACCATTTGCTGAAAAGACTGTCTTTTCTCCACTGAATAGTTTCTGTACCTTTGTCAAAAATCAGTTGGCCATATTTGTGTGGCTCTATTTCTGGACTGTATTCTATTTCACTGGTGTGTGTGTGTATTTTTTTTTCTTTTTAAAAAATGTTTATTCATTTTTGAAAGACAGAGAGACAGAGCACAAGCAGGGGTGGGGCGGAGAGAGAGGGGGACATAGAATCTGAAGCAGGCTCCAGGCTCTGAGTTGTCAGCACAGAGCCTGACATGCGGCTTGAACTTTGAGCCTCGAGATCTTGACCTGAGCCGAAGTCGGATGCTCAACTGACTGAGTCACCCAGGCACCCCAGTGTGTGTGTGTATTTCTTTGCTAGTACCATGTCTTGACTTACTGTACCTTTGTAGAGAGTGTTAAGATCGGGTAGTTTGATTTCTCCAATCTTATTCTTTATTTTCCAAAATTATTTAAGCTATTTATCAGTTTGGGCTGCTATAACAGTACTGAGTAGCTTAAGTAATAAACATTTATTCTCAGCTCTAGAGGCTGGAAGTCCAAGAATAGGGTGTTGACATGGTTGGGTTCTAGTGAGGGCCCTCCTCCTGGTTCATAGATGACTGCAGTCTCACTGTATCCTCACATGGTGGAGACAGAGAAGAAGAAAGCTCTCCTTTGTCTCTTCTTATAAGGGCACTAATCCTGTCATGAAGACCCCACCCTCATGACCTAATTAGCTCACAAAGGCCCCATCTCCAAATACCACTACATTGAGAATTAAGGTTTCAACATATAAGTTTTGGAGGGGACACATACATTCAGTCCATTAGCACCGTTTTGTTCCTTTGCTTTTTTGTATACATTTTAGAATTAGCTTGCCCAAATCTATACAAAAATCCAGTTGGGAGTTGGATTAAAGCTGTATTGAATCTATTGATCAATCTGGGAAAAATAGACATGTTTACTGTATTGATTTTTCTACTTCATGAGCATGGTATGCCTCACAATTTATTTAGGTCAAATGTGAATTATTACACCAGCATTTTATAGTTTTCAGGATACAGATTCTACATGTATTTTGTTAGATTTATATCTAAGGATTTAATTTTTTTAAGTTATAAATGGTATGTATTTTTGCTAGTATCTGAAAATATGATTGAGTTTTCTGTGTTTATCTGGTAGCCTGTGATCTTGCTAAACTCATTCTTGTTTCCAGGAATTTTGTTGTTTTCTTAGGATTTTCTACCTTGAAAATTGTGAATAAAGTCAGTTTTATTTCTTCCTTTCCAATCTGTTAAGATTTTCACCTGAATGGGGCTGGTGAGAATATGTTTTCTTCCCAGTCTAGGGGAAAAGAATTTGATGTCTCACATTTAACATGATGTAGCTGTAGGGTTTCCCTAGATGCCCTTTATTAGGTTGAGAATGTCCTCTTGCACTCCTAGTTTACTGGGATTTTAGAGTGATTAGATAGTGAATTTTGTTAAATGCTTTTCTGCATCAATTGATACAATCCTAAGGGTTTTCTTCTTTGGGCTGTTGATATTGTGGATTGCATGGATTGATTTTCCAGTATTGAATCATCCTTGCATTTCCAGAATAAACTCCACTTGTCCTTCTATATTTTCCTGGACTTAATATGGTAATATTTTTTTGAAAATTTTAAATCTATATTTATGAGGGATATTGGACTCTAGTTTTCTTTCTTTTTCTTTTTACCTTTTTTGGGGGGAAGAGGTGATATAGTCTTTGGTTTTTGGAGTCAGGGTAATCGTAACATCATAAATTGAGACTAAATGCTCCTTTCTTTTCTATTTTCTGGAAGACATTGTCTAGAATTGGTATTATTTATTCCTAAACGTTTGGTAGAATTTGTTAGTGAAATCATCTAGTCCTGTGGCTTATGTTTTTTGGGAAGGTTTTAAACTGTAAATTAAATTTCTCTAATAGTGATAGTACTATTTGGGTTATATATTTCATTCTGGGTGAGTTTGGGTAATTTGTGATTTTTAAAGACTTGATCCATTTCATCTAAATTTTTGAGTTTATGTGTGTACAATTGTTCATAGTATTTCTTTATATCCTCTTAATGTCTGTGGGGTTTATAGTGATAGCACCTTTTTCAATCCTGATATTGGTAATTTGTGTCTCTTCTCTGTTGTTTTTTGTTTGTTTGTTTTTTGTTTTGGTTGGGTTTTGTTTAGAGGTTTTCAGTTTTATTGATCTTTTCATATAACCAGCTTTTGGTTTTTGTTGATTTTTTTTAATTTTCAATTTCATTGATTTCAGCTCTCTTTATTACCCCTTCCTTAACTTGTTCTCTGTTTATTTTGCTCTTTTCCCCGCCCTAGTTTCTTACTATGAAACCCTAGGTTATTGTCTTTAGACCTTGATTATATTCCAGTATAATCATTTAATGCTATGCATTTCTCTGGAAGTACTGCCTTAACTACATCTCACAAATTTTGATGTGTTGTATTTTCACTTTTATTTAGCTAAAAATATTTCCTAATTTCCCTTGAGACTCATCTTTGACTCCTGGGTTATTTGAAAGTGTGTTGTGTTGTTTAATTTCCAAGTGTTTGGAGGTTTTTCTCTTATCTTTCTGTTCCTGATCTAGTTTAATTCTAGTGTGGTTGGAAAACATTCTTTGTATGGTTTCAATTCCGTTAAACTTGTTAGAGTTTATCTTATGACCTACAACATGGTCTGTTTTTGTGAATGTTCCAAGAAAATGTATATTCTACTGTTCTTGGGTGAGCCGTTCTATTGAGAAGGATATGTTTTATTGAGAAGGATATTTTTCTGTGGTTGGGTGGAGGGCTCTATAAATGTCAGTTAGATCCAGTTTTTGATGGTGTTGTGTAGTTCATCTATATTCTTGCTGTTTTTCTGTTTACTAGTTCTATTTATCATTAAGGGCATTCAAGTCTCTAGCTATAATTATATATTTGCCTACTTCTCCTTTCAGTTCTTTTCAATTTTTGCTTCCTGTGTTTTGATCTCTGTTGTTAGATATAAACTTAGGATTGCTATTTCTTCTTGGTGAATTGACCCCTGGTAATTTTCTCATTTCTTCTTCTTATTTTTTTTTTTTTTTGGCTGATATTAATATTGCCCTGCTGACTGTCTTTTGTGTGGTGTTTGCACAGTATACCTTTTCCCTTATTTTTACTTTTTAACCTGGCTTTATCATTATTTGTGAAGTGAGTTTCTTATAGACAGCATATAGTTAGGTCATGGGTTTTAAAATATCTATTCTGACAACATCTGTCTTAATTTATATGTTTAGATCACTTTCATTTAATGCAGTTATTGATAAGTTTTGACCTAGGTCGACCATTTTATTATTTATTTTATGATTGTACCCTCTTTTTTTGTTCCTTGAATCCCCCCTTTCTTGACTTTATTTAGACTATTTAAACAGTTTTAACTTTTTAATTGTTTTTATTTTAAAAATTTTAATGTTTATTTATTTTTGACAGAGAGACAGAGGGTGAGTGGGAGAGAGGCAGAGAGAGAGGGAGACACAGAATCCGAAGCAGGTTCCAGGCTCCAAGCTGTCAGCAGACAGCCCAATGCAGGGCTTGAACCCATGAGCTGTGAGATCATGACATGAGCTGAAGTCAGACAACTTAACTGACTGAGCTACCCAGGAGCCCCTAAACAGTTTTTAGTATTCCATTTTAATTAATTTATTTTTTGCTTATGTCTCTGTACATTTTTTCAGTGGCTACTCTAGGGATTACAATATACATCTTAACTTTTCACAAACTACTTAAAGACAATATTTTACCATTTTAGGTAGAATGTAAAAATCTTAGCAATTGTCAGACCCTCTCTTCTCTCTATTTTATGGTATGGTTGTCTTACATAGTACATCTGTGTACATTGAAAGGTCCACCAGATGATATTATAATTCTAGTTTGGATTATCAAACATATTTTAATGAATTTAAGAGATGAAGAGTAGTTTATCATGCTTAACTAGACACTTATCCTTTCTGGTGCTCTTCTGTCATTCTGATGTTCCACATTTTCTTCTGGTATTATTTCCCTGTTGCCTGAAGAACTTCCTTTAGCAATTCTACTAGAGGAGACTGGCTGGCAATAGATTCTCTTAGTTTTCCTTCATCTGACAAGGTCTTCATTTCACCTTAATTTCTGGAGGGTATTTTTGATAAGTATAGACTCCTAGGTGGTAGTTCTTCACTCTCAGCAACTTTAATTTTTTTTTTCAACGTTTTTTATTTATTTTTGGGAC
This sequence comes from Panthera tigris, assembly GCF_018350195.1. NCBI lineage: Eukaryota > Metazoa > Chordata > Mammalia > Carnivora > Felidae > Panthera > Panthera tigris. Next base: position 121,949,807 of record NC_056665.1, read on the forward strand.
AGAGAGAGACAGAGCATGAACGGGGGAGGGGCAGAGAGAGAGGGAGACACAGAATCGGAAACAGGCTCCAGGCTCCGAGCCATCAGCCCAGAGCCTGACGCGGGGCTCGAACTCACGGACCGCGAGATCGTGACCTGGCTGAAGTCGGACGCTTAACCGACTGCGCCACCCAGGCGCCCCGTCTCAGCAACTTTAAGAAAGGTGTGACTCTCTTCCTGGTCTCCATGGTTTCTTACGACAAATTCACAGTCATTGGAATTCTTGTTCTCCTATTGATAATGTGTTGTTTTTCTCTGGTTGCTTTCAAGACTTTTATTTGGTATTTAGTTTTCACCAAATTGATTACAATGTGTTTGGGCATGAGTTTCTTTGGGTTTATTGTGTTTGGGGTTTGTTGATCTTCTTGAATTTGTAAGTTGATTTCTTTTTCCAGATTTTGGAAGTTTTCAGCCATCATTTGTTAAAAAAATGTTTAGCAGCACACTATCTCTTCTCTCTGGGACTCTAATAACACAAATACTAGAACTGATTTCTCTAATTCTTAAATCATGCTCTTTTGCCTTAGTTTCCCTCTTTTTTTTTTCTGCTTCATTTTTCTCCATAAGTTTGTCCTCTATATTGTTGATTCTCTGCTCTGCCTCATCCATACTTGCTGCCATGACATCCATTCGAGATTGCAGCTCAGTTATAGCATTTTTTATGTCATCCCGACTAGCTTTTATTTCTTTTATCTCTGCAGAAAGGGATTCTAATCTTTTTTTGATTCCAGCTAGTATTCTTATTATTGTGATTCTAAATTCTGGTTCAGACATCTTGCTTGTATCTGTGTTGGTTAGGCCCCTGGCTGTCATTTCTTCCTGCTCTTTCCTTTGGGGTGAATTCCTTCATTTCATCATTTTGAAGGGAGAAAAGGAATTAATGAAGTAAAAAAAGTTAAAATTACAAAAATTAAAATAAAAAAATTAAAATAAAAAAATTAAGAAAATTAAAAACAACACACACACACACAAATCAAATAAATGATGCTAGATCCTAGGTGTGTTTTGGTCTGGGTGTTGAAAGGGGCTTGACAGATTCGAGAAAAAAGGGGAAAGAAAAAAAAGGAAATCATTTGAAAATTTGAAAAAATGAATACACTGAAATAAAATAAAATGAAATGATGGAAGTAAAATAGAATTTGAAAAAATTTACACAGAAGTATGAAATATGGTCGAAAAAAACAATTTAAAAAATGTTTTTAATAAAAATTGAAAATAAAAATTTTTTTCTCTTTCTGTATTTAAGAAAAATAAAAGAAACAAAAATGAGGGAGAGGAAAAAAAGGAAAATGGAATAGATGGGCCAGCAAACAGACTGAAATACGATTCACATTACTTTGTTTTCCCCTAGAAGTCAAGCTATGAAGCGCTTTATAGTCCATAAACTAAGCAGGCGGAGAGATTTGTGTTCCTGAAGAGTGAGGTTGGCTCAGTTGGGCGGGGCTTAGTGTAACAGCTCCGTTCTCCACTAGATGGTGCTGCTTAGCTTACTGGGGTGGATTGTCGGGGCACTCATAGGTGTGTATGTACATGTGCGGGAGTGGTGAAAATGGCATCACCCAGCTACCCAGCGTCTAGTATCGGAATTCTGTTCTCCCTGATCAGCAATTGTGTACCTGTCCTTTGTCTTCAGCCTCCATCCTCTCCCCACTTTTACACTGTCCATGACGAAGCCCCAGGCAGAACCTTCTTCCTGAGTTTTATTTTAGATGCGGCTTTTGTTCCCAACCCCTTACTTCTGAGGGACTGTGGCTTTGACCTGCTCAGACCTTCTGGGGGAGGGTCTCACTAAGCAATTGCTGGAGCCGGCTGCACCCAGGAACATTCATGGGACTGTGCTGTGGCCGATGCCCAGAGACTATGGCTGGGCGCCAGCCCGCCCCAGAAAAAGTTCACACGATCATGTAGCAACAGTGTTTCAGGGGTTATGGTAAGTCACAACACACATCTGGCACCAGGCTTTACTCCCAGAGATCTTGTTCCAGCACTAGCGAATGTGGTTGTTCTCCCAGGTCCACTGGGGCCTTTGCCTGTTGGAGGACCACACAGCCTCTACCAGATGTCCTCCCAGCAGGGGGACTGCCTCTCTCTATGTGGCCCGAAGACCACAGACTTCACTCTGCTCCTGGGGATTCACCCTTCCTGCCAGAGCACTGCCAGGTATCGAGCTGCATAGTTTCAGACTCTGCGCTCCCCCTGTTTATAGAGTGTTAATGGAATTTAAACCCTCTCCTTTCTCCTTTCTCCCTTCTCCCTTTTTAGTTCAGTCCCTGCTGCCGTTTCCACTTTCCATTTTCTCTCCAGCTGCTTTTGGGAGGTGTGCTTTTCCCGTATTCTCCCCCCCCCCCCACCCCGATCTCCATCCTCTCTCTGCACACAAAAACAGCTCCCTGCCCTCCGTGGCTTCTCTTTCCCCCAGTTAACCTCTCCATGCCGTGTACTTGCTGAGTTCTGTGGTTCAGGTTGTGCAGATTGTTGTGTTAATCCTCAAATCAGTTTTCTAGGTGTGCAGGATGGTTCAGTGTTGATCTGCTTGTATTTCATGGACATGAGACACACAGAAAAGCTTCCATGCTGTTCCACCATCTTGGCTCCTCCTTGATCATTGTGTTTCTTAAATACATATTGACATACAGCTAGGTCTCAGCTTCTTATGCTTACAGTGTTTAATCAACTACAAAACAAAAGGATATTTATAAATTAAGTGCAAACAAAAGTACAACACAAAACAATTCAAATCAACATCGTTTATTTAATGTGACAGATGATGTTTGCTAAAACTGAATAGCTGTTCGTACTGTGAATTGTAGTGCATGACTGGGGTACAGACTCTTTTGGCACATCACTGCTCCCTTGCCCTGAGTGATGACTCAGTTCTCCCACAAATTTCTCTATCGAACCACTGTACCACCCTGAAGCTTCCATCTGCACAGTGTGATATGACATCATTTGGCCTATCTTTAACTCAAGAAGAATTTACATATAAGTTAGTCTCTCTCTTTTTCTGTCTCTCTCTCTCTTTCCTTACCAGCCTAACGTCATTAAAGTAGTAGTCATTGGTGCCAACACTTGTGTGAATGGCATCAAAACCTCTGATGCTGAAGTCTTTCAGCGGGACTTAGTTCTGACGCAGTCAGCCAGAGAGGATCTGGAATATGTTAATATTAGAATCTTAAATCTACTAGCCAAATGGAAAACTATTCCATTAAAAACGTAGTTTAAGAAAATTATTAAGACTCAGAAAACATGTTTGTAGATTCCCATTTAAGAAACATTGAAGTATTGTTCAATGTAATTATTTCAACAAACATTATTACCTCTACCCTACAATGAGGAAACTGGGGCTTACAGGTTAAATAACTTGGCCAAGGTCTCATAGCTGGTAAATAGCCAAGTTGGTCCACACAGAGAGCACCCAGCCTGTCCATCTCCAGAGCCTCCACTCCTAACTGTGACTTACTCAAGGCTGTTTTCTCATAAAAGCTCATGCTATGATCTGGTGGCTCAGTTGGTTAAGGCTCTGACTCTTGATTTTGGCTCAGGTCATGAACTCGAGGTTCATGGGATGGAACCCCATGTGGGGCTCTGTGCTGACAGTGCGGAGCCTGCTTGGATTCTCTTTCTTCCGCTCTTTCTTCTCCTCCTCTGCTCACTCATATGCTTTCTCTCAAAATAAAATAAATAAATTTAAAAAATATCAAAAACATAAAAGCTCGTGCCATAATCTCTTTTTCCAAAGTGGGCAGAGGCTACCCAGGACCTCCAAACTACCTCACATAGCTTCCCTTCATTCCTTGATCTAAGTCCTTTATGTTTCTCTAAAGAAAGACTTGTTGAATTCTACCCTCAAGAAAAGGAAGAAAACAAGGAACATAGAACAGTGTTCACTTTATTACTCTAAATTTCCTTATGTCCTTATTACTGTACAGAAATGCATTTTTCCACAGGTGTGATACTGCACAGTTAATCACACAGTTAATCACTCCCTTTTCTCTTCAATATATGGTACTCTAGCTCACAGGCCAGATGTAGCACTTTTTACATTATATCATACTTGCCTTTCTTTTCCCAAACTGTGAGCCTTTTGGGGACAGAGAATTCATCTTCCATATCTTTGTAGCATTGGAAGAGCACTGCACAGTTTGATGCGCATTTTCTCAGTTGAATTATGTCATGATCTCATATGTTAATTGGACACATGTTAAAATAAACCTGATCTCTTGGTTTTCTCCCTGGATGTTTTCCTACCCAAATCGTGTGTGTGTGTGTGTGTGTGTGTGTGTGTGTGTGTGTGTGTGTGTGTGGTGACTGTTGCTGTCTTCATGATGATGGAGAGGTAACTTTTGCTAAGGGCTGTCAGAGTACCAGAGCCAGTAATCAGCTGGAGAAAGTGGCCGTAATCATGTTTCCTGCTTCTATCAGTGCCTTGGATCCTGCAAGACACTATAGCATCTTGCTGGAGCCCATCCCACGTGGGAGGCCCCAGGAAAGGCCCAGAAACACAGCTATGGGGGCTTTGTCCATCCTCCTTTATAGTCTACAGGGTCTGGGCTGAGAAGGCAAAGTTTTTGGAAACTTGAAGGTTGACTTCTGTGTATGTCATTACTGTTAAATTAGGGATTGGATGAGGCAGAGAAATGGGACCTCTGTGATGAAAGTTCACATCTGCTTAGAGACTATTTGCCCTGGTGGGTGTGAACTGAGTGGGCAGTGGGCTCTTGGCTATACTTGATGTAAGCAGTGAGGGATAAAATACTTCTGGGCCCTCTGAGGACACGTATATTATCTCAGGAATCTCTGAAATGAAAAGGGAGGAAGGGAGGCTCTGCTTTTACCGTTTTTCTTCACTCTCTCCCTCTCTTCCTCATTTTTCTTCAAGAATTTATTGACTGATGATTGGGTAAGATGATGTGGTCTATATATACAGTGAAATATTACTCAGTCATCAAAAAGAATAAAACCTTGCCATTTGCAACAATGTGGATGGAATTAGAGGGTATTATGCTAAGTGAAATAGGTCAATCAGAGAAAGAAAAATACCATAAGATTTCACTCATATGTGGAATTTAAGAAACAAGACAGATGAACATACGGGAAGGGGGGAAGAGAAGAGAGGGAAACAAACCTTAAGAGACTTAACAATAGAGGGGCGCCTGGGTGGCTCAGTCAGTTGAGCGTCGGACTTCGGCTCAAGTTGTGATCTCACAGTCTGTGAGTTCGAGCCCCGCATCCGGCTCTGTGCTGATAGCTTGGAGCTTAGAGCCTGCTGTGGATTCTGTGTCTCTGTGTCTTTCTCTGCCTCTCCCTCACTCGCTCTGTCTCTCTCTCTCTCTCTCAAAAATAAATAAAAACATTAAAAAAAATTTTAAAGAGGGGCGCCTGGGTGGCGCAGTCGGTTAAGCATCCGACTTCAGCCAGGTCACGATCTCGCGGTCCGTGAGTTCGAGCCCCGCGTCAGGCTCTGGGCTGACGGCTCGGAGCCTGGAGCCTGTTTCCGATTCTGTGTCTCCCTCTCTCTCTGCCCCTCCCCCGTTCATGCTATGTCTCTCTCTGTCCCAAAAATAAATAAAAAGTTGAAAAAAAAATTTAAAAAAAAAATTTTTTTTTAAAGAGACTTGACAATAGAGAACAACTGAGGGTTGATGGAGGGAGGTGGGTGGGGGATGGGCTAGATGGGAGTGGGTATTAAGGAGGGCACTTGTTGGCATGAGCACTGGGCATTGCATATAAGTGATAAATCACTGAATTCTACTCCTGAGACCAATATTGCACTGTATGTTAGCTAACTAGAATTTAAATTAAAAAAAAAAAAAAAGAATTTATCTGAGCACTTGCCATGTGCTAGAGTTGGGTGATATACCTGTAGAAAAACCACACCAAGAAGTTCTCCATTTAGCATGGGACATTACAGACAATTATGTAGAGCGACAATGACATCTATGCAAGGAATCAGGGGGGTAGAGTGGGGAGGACCTGACTACTTAGAATGGGAGGTAGGAGCTATGGAGGGGAAGGGTTTGTGATGGAGCTGGCATTCGTCATGAACACTGGAGGAGTTTTCCTGGTGGAGAAGTGAGGCAGGGCACCCAGAAACAAGAAACGATACAAAGAAAGGTTTGGAGGTGTGAAGGGGAATTGGATAGGTGTCCAGGAAATAGGGTGTATAGCGTTCCAATAAAATTTATGTGTGAGCAACTCAAAATAAAGTCTGTCTGTTGTAGACCATTATCACAGTACACTGGTGTTGGTCTTGGGAATTTTGACTATTAGTGACTTTGCGAAAACGGAAATTGATATTAACATCTAGCTAAAATACGTTAATAAATTGTGAATGTATTTTATTAGATAGACATGGGTTGTTGTGTGTCTGGAACATAACACGTCAGGAGGGTGAGAGATTGGAGAATGAAATGAAGATGCATAGGGCCAACTTAATGTTGACTTGCTACTTGTGTGAAGGTTTTTTCTTTTTTCCTCTTTCCCCCTTTTTACAATGGAAAATCTTAAACACACATAAAGATGGATTAGTGTAATGAAGTCTTACATACCCATAGCACAGCTTTAGTGAACACCAGCTAACTTCCACTTTTGTTTCTTTGATTCCTTCAGTTTTCTTTTTTAATTGTTGGAGCATCTTGAAGCAAATTCAGTACCCATAGATACTTCAGGATAGTTTCTTTTTAAAAAAAATATAACCGCAGAGGGGCGCCTGGATTGCTTAGTCGGTTAAGCGTCCGACTTCAGTTCAGGTCATGATCTCATGGCATGTGAGTTCAAGCCCCACATCGGGCTCTGTGCTGGCAGGTCAGAGCCTGGAACCTGCCTCAGATTCTATGTGTATCTCTCTCTCTGTCCCACCCCCACTCTCACACTGTCTCTGTCTCTCTCAAAAATAAATAAACATTAAAAAAATTAAAAATATAACCACAGATAGATATATATCTATCTATCTGTGGTTATATTTTTAATATAATATATATATATTTTATTTATTTATATATATATATTTATATATAAATATATATTTATTTATATATTTATATATATTTATATATATTTATATAAATATATATATATTTATATAAATATATAAATATATTCATATATTTATATAAATATAAATATATATATTTATTTATATATATATTTTAACATTATATATATATATATATATATATATATACTGGATTATTTCTTTTAAAAAATACAACTACAATATCATTTTCACATCTGACAAAATAAACAAAAATTCCTTAGTATCAAGTAAAATCCAGTCCATGCTCAATTTTCCCTGATTGTCTGAGAAATGTCTTTTTTACGGCAGTGTTTAAATCACAACCCAAACACAGTCCACATATAGCATATGGATGATTTGTCTCTTGTCTCTCAATCTGTATTAGTTCTCTATGCACTCACCCTCTGACTTACAACAAATTTTTAAAAAGTTTTTAATTTTAGTAAAAAATTTGTTAGGAAACTGGGTTGTTTTTCCTGCAGAACTCCCAGAGTTTGGATTTGGCTGATTGTACCCTTGCGGTGCTCTTGAACAAGCTCTTCCAACTGCCACATTTCCTAGGAACTGATAGAGCTAGCAGCTGTTCAAATACAGGCTCTTTCTTTTGGCAGAAAGGCTTCGTAGTTGATGCTTCCTATTGAATTACTAGTTGTTCCGGGGCGACTGAAGCTAACTTTAGTTACTGGGTTCAGGTAATGTCAGGCTAATCCATTCATTATAGAGTTTGTATTAAGGTTTTGGGCAGGCTAGGCAAAAACAAGTTTGCTTTACAAAGACCCGCCTGCTGACTATATGGAGAACGAGACTAATGAAGTGATCCCGGAGACAGTGAGATCAGTTGAAAACAATTGCAGTGGTCTAGGTGAAAAATGAAAATTTCTTGCTAAGGTAAGGGTTGTAGAGGTGGACAGGAGGGTCCACATTTGGGAGATATTAAGCAGGAAGAGGGTGTCTACTGGAGGCAGGGGTAAAGAGGGAGAATGCAGTTAATCATTTAGCCTATTTGTCTTTTTTTCTCTAGATACATCATACCTTAGGTGATTTCATTCATTCCCTTGGTTTTTAATCCCCTTATATGCTGGTAACTTCAGAAAGTTGTATCTTTGGCCTTAGCATTTCATCCTGAACTTCACACATTTATATCCGATTGCCTGCTGAATATCTTCACTGGGATCTTATCCTTCCATGTCCAAAACTACTCTTATCTTGTCCCCGCCAACCAGCTTCTCCCCCAGTCTTCCCCATCCTATTAATGGCACTACTAGTTGTTCAGACAAAATCCCTAAGAGTCTCCTTGTTTCTTACCTGTCCCTTATACTCCCATCAAGTTTTGTCAGCTTTACCTTCAAAACATATGTGAATTTGAACCATTTTCAGTGACATTGTTCTGGGCCATAATTTAATCATCTTTCAGCTCATCCTCAGATCTCACTGTTTTTACTCTTGCAGGAGACCAGGTAGGAGAGGTAGACAAAAAGATTTAAGGCTTGAGGATGGTGCCTGTTAGAGTTCCTCTTCAGTTCTTGGCAAAGACAAACTGCTCATTCTTCTTTGCTCGTCTTTACTTTCCCTCTAGTCCTAAGGCATTTGGTACACTCTCTTCACATTGGTAATGTGGTAGATCACACAATGGCCCAAGTTCTTCAACCCTATCTGGATCTACTTTTGCCACATAACTTGGCAGTGCTCTCCACTGACCCTGGGCTTGATGATGTGACTTGGTTTGACCAATGGAATGTTAGCAAAGTTTGATGCAAGCAGTGGCTTGAAAAATGCTTGGACAATTGGGCGTGGTCTTCCACTCTTGCACCTCTACCATTACTATGAGAATATTCTTGAACTAGGCTGTCAGGGCAGGGGAGATCTGTGAAGCAGAGAGCTAAGGCTGGCCTGGATAAAATAACGGCCAGTGGACTCCCAGATACATGACTGATTTGAGCCAGGATCAGAAGAGCCTCCTAGCCAGTCACCCCAGCTGCACGAACAATTAGAGTTTTGTGGTTGTTACTTTTTGTTATGCAGCATTGTGGCAATAGATAACTAGGGGATTCCAAATTCGTATCTACCACATGGATCTTTTCTCTTAACTTCAGCTTTGTGTATCTCTCAGGTGCCTGTTTTGGATATATAATAGACACTTCCAGCAAAACATGACCAAAGTCTTTGATTAGTAGCTCTTTCCCTAAATGTTCCCATCTCATGACAGCTCCATCATTCATCTAGTAGCTCAGGTCATAAAGTAGGAATCATTTTTTATTCCTTAATTTTCATTGTATCTCTCATCCAAATTATCAGGTTGTTTCTCTGTTATTTTCAGAATATATCTAAACGCATCCATTCTTCTCTGTTTCTACTACCAACCACTTTAGTTCATGCCCACATAAACTTCCTTCTGTATCATAGTCACCTCCTACCTTGTCTCTGTTTTCATCCTTAACTTATAGTCAAGTCTCAAAATGCCAGAATAATTTGAAAAAGAAAATTCCTCAGATATGATATCAAAAGAACAGAAAATAAAAGAACAAACAGATAAATTGAAGAACATTGAAATTTCTTCAATGCGCTTCAAAGGGCGCTTCAAAGGGCACTATCAAGCAAGTGGAAAGGCAACTAAAGAATGGGAGAAAATATTAACAAGTCACATATCAGATATGGGATTAATATCTAGAATATATAAAGAGCTCCTAAAATTCAGCAACAAAAACCAAACAGTCTGATTAAAAAATGGGCAAAGGATTTGCATAAATACTTATCCAAAGAAGATATACAGATAGCCAATGAGCACACGAAAAGATGTTCAATATCACTAATCACTAGGGAAATGCAAATCAAAACCACAATGCAAATCAATACCACCTCACATCCATTAGGATGGCTATTATCAAAAAACCAGAAAATAATAAGTGTTGGCAAGGATATAGAGAAATTAGAACACTTGTGCTTTGTGGGTGGCAACGTAAAATGGTGCAGCTGCTATGAAAAAGAGGTGGTTTCTCAAAAAATTAGAAATAGAATTATCATCATCTAGCAATCCCATTTCTGGATACATACCCAAAATAACTGAAAGCAGCGACTTGAACAGGTATTTGTACAGCCATGTTCATAGCAACACTTTCAAAATAGACAAAAGGTATAAGCAACCCAGTATTTATCAACAGGTGAATGGATAAACAAAATGTAGTACATACATACAAGGTAGAATTATTCATCCTTAAAAAGGAAGAATTCTGACACATACAACATGAATGAACCTTGAAGACATTATGCTAAATGAAAGAAGATAATCACAAAAGATCAAATACTGTATGATCCTACTTACGTGTGTGGTACCCAGAGTAGTAAAATTCATAAAGGTAGAAAGTAGAATGTTGGTTTCTAGGGTCTGGGGGAGAGGACAATGGGAAGTTATCATTTAATGGGTACACAGTTTCAGTTGTAGAGAATGAACAAAATTCTGGAGATGAATGGTATTGATGGTTGTACAATATAAATAGGGGTGCCCAGTGGCTTAGTGAGTTAAGCATCTGACTCTTGATTTCAGCTCAGGTCATGATCTAACAGGTTTGTGAGTTCAAGTCCTGCATTGGGCTCTGTGCTGACAGTGTGGAGCCTGTTTGGGATTCTGTCTCCTTCTCTTCCTGCCCCTCCCCCACTTGCTGTCTATCTTTCTCTCAAAATAAATAAAAATAAACTTTAAAAAATTAGTTAAAAATCAGTATAAATAAACTCAATGCCACTAAACGGCACATTTAAAAATGGTTAAAATGATATAATTTTTGTTATGTATATTTAATACCCCAATTTAAAAATATGGCATGAAAAAAACCTTTCCTCAGGCATTCAAAATGCATTTCACAATCTTTTGATCAAATCAATAATATAGCAAAAAAGAAACTCAGGGACAATGAAATAAAATTATCAGCCTTTTTTTTTTTTTTTTTTTTTGGTTTACTATAAGGTAGTATCTATTTTTAGACCATTATTCCCCAGAATCTATTTTATATTCAGGTTACACTATAACCTTTAGCTCCTATCTTACATCTAAATTATTTTCCCTGTCATATGAAGACTGACAGCAGAATGTGATTCATGGCTAGTTAGTTATCCCATTTTGTATATTTTGAATGCAATCAAACAGATTAAAATTTTAAAAATTGTTTAGCATTTGAGATGTACAATTGAATATATGTATTATACATGTATGCATATCCATACTATATAAATACATGTGTAAGTTATATGTTTTTACAAGAATATACCCTGTATTTTATTTTTTTCTTTTTTTTAATATATGAAATTTATTGTCAAATTGGTTTCCATACAACACCGAGTGCTCATCCCAAAAGATGCCCTCTTCAATACTCATCACCTACCCTACCCTCCCTCCCACCCCCCATCATCCCTCAGTTTGTTCTCAGTTTTTAAGAGTCTCTCATGCTTTGGCTCTCTCCCACTCTCACCTCTTTGTTTTTTTTTTTTGTTTTTTGTTTTGTTTTGTTTTGTTTTTTTTTGCCCTTCCCCTCCCCCATGGGTTTCTGTTAAGTTTCTCAGGATCCACATAAGAGTGAAAGCATATGGTATCTGTCTTTCTCTGTATGGCTTATTTCACTTAGCATCACACTCTCCAGTTCCATCCACGTTGCTACAAAGGGCCATATTTCATTCTTTCTCATTGCCACATAGTACTCCATTGTGTATATAAACCACAATTTCTTTATCCATTCATCAGTTGATGGACATTTAGGCTCTTTCCACAATTTGGCTATTGTTGAGAGTGCTGCTATAAACATTGGGGTACAAGTGCCCCTATGCATCAGTACTCCTGTGTCCCTTGTATACCCTGTATTTTATAATATAAATGTCACGTCTTTCACCCCCTGATCGGAAAGCTTTCACATGTTTCCCATCTCAACCCTTTCCATGGCCTTCAGGCTCCACAGAACCCAAATTGGTCTATCTTTTCAACCTCATCTTTTACTACCTTTCTCCTAGCTTATTTTGTTCTGGTGACCTTGGCCTTCTTGCTTGGATTCAAATTCCCAAGTTTGGTACTGCCTCAAGGCCTATGTATTTGCTGTTTCCTCTGCCTGGAATATTTTCCTTCCAGACATCTGCCTGTCTCATGCTTTTGCTTCACCCTGACCTGGGTTCAAATGTCAACTCCTCAGAGGCCTATTCTGGCCATTCTATCTAAAACAGACCCCTCCCTCCACTTCATAACCCATGACTTGCTACCTCATTGTTCTGTTTAGATTTCCTGTTAGTACTCATTACTACATAAAATTACATTCCATACTCATACCTTTTCTGTCTCTGTCTTTCATCTACCTTGTTGACCACAGCATCCCCAGCTTCAATAAGACTACCTGACACACCAATGACGTTCAATAAATGTGTGTTCAATGCATGAACTCTACAAATGTTTATTGAGTTCCCACTATGTGCAGACACTGTGGACTTAGTTTTGTCCTCTGTGTGGAAGATTATACTATTGCCTGGCACAAGATGTTGAGATAGGGAGTACTGAGGACAGTTAAGTTGTTTAGATGGGTTTGGTTTGAGATACCTTGGACTAGCAGGTAGAGATGGAGAAGGGAAGTTGTAACCCTGGTATGGAAATCAGGGCCTCTAGAGAGATAGGCAGGAATGTAATAGAACTTACAGAACTCTACACAGGGACTGACTACCAGTTTGTCCAATCTGGGATTCTATCTCTGATGGGGAGAGAGGGGGTATTGAGGGAAGTGTGGTCATGGTGGTCCATAATATCAATAGTAAGGTCCATCCTAAGTGGAGCTTTGAGTTATGTGGCTATAGGACCTATGAGTAATTGTCTGTCCCCAGAACCACAGGCTTTCTCACCATCTCCCTGATGTCGGACATTCCCTCAGGCAGGAAAGCGGCTCACTTGGTTACCAGAGGGAAGATAGAAAGGCAAGCATTCCCCCTCCATCTCATTCGAGAGACATATAGATGACTTATACTGGAATTTCCCAGATGCCAGTTTTTGGGAGTTGGATGGAGAGAGAATCTGAAGTCTGGGGCAAAGAGCAAGGGAAATAGGAAGATGGGTCTAGAAATTTCATATACTAAAGAGCACTAACTTCTGACAAGTCATTGCCCACAAATTTCCTATATAAAAACTGCCCTGGGGGTGCCTGAGTGCCTCAGTAGGTTAAGAGTCCAACTCTTGATTTCAGCTCAGGTCATGATTGTGGTTCCTGAGTTCAAGCCTCACATCAGGCTCTGAGCTGACAGTGCAGAGCTTGCTTGGGATTCTCTGTCTCCCTCTCTCTCCCCCCCCCCCCACCCCCCACTCACTCTCTCTCAAAAATAGACATTAAAAAAACCCCTGCCCTTACATTCATATAACACTTCATAGCTTATAAAATATTACATTGAAAAGTCAGGTGCCCCTAAAGTTGCATCCCACATGTGGGATCTCTGGAAAATTAACCTCTACTAATGTTCTCATTTATAGACCACAGTAATAACCTATTCCTCATGGTACTAAAAGAGACAACTTATGTAAAGTGCTTAGCCCACTGCCAGCACATGCACATTCAATCAGCATTTGTTTCCTTCACGATTTCCTTTACATTATCTCGCCTGAAACCCACACCAATTCTGGGAAGTAAGTTTGGCGGGTATTGTTATCATCCCACTTTACAGATGAAAAACCAGGATCAGAGAGATTTATTCTGACTTTCCTAAAGCCATAGAACTTTCAGATAGGAGAGTCAGGATTTGAATTCAAGACTTTCATCCCTAAGTTGTCTCCTCCCACCCTGCTGCCTCTTGTTCTTCTCTGACCATGTTGGAGTGTCCCATGGTGGAGACAGAGTTCACCACAGGTCTGTCCTGTAGGTCAGGAGGATGCTGCCATCTTTGCTTTTGTTATAATATGCTTTTGAAAACATATAGAAGCAGAATGTCTGAAAGCTGGACAGTGGACTTACATGTTATCAATGGCATTCTGATAAAATTATATAATCTGTAATTACATCTTGCCTTTTAGACATAACCTTTGTGTCTCTATTTCTAGCGCTTCACTTGCCTTTAATTTCACTTTTCCTTCACGGTTGAATGCAGACTTGGCTGGCTGGAGAGCCCTGAGTGGCCAGTCAAAGCTAATGGTTCACCTTTGCCTCCATTGTCCTAAGTTTATGAGACTTTTCACTTTCTTACTAGTATCAACACTTTCCCCTTCCCTTTCCTGATTATTAAAAAAAAAAAAGTGGCAAATTGAACACAATATTTAGACCATTGCACAGCTGTACTGACAATGGTAGTGATCTTGCTGACTCCAACTGGTGAGTGGAGGCATGGTCGTTTTTCCATGGCTCAATGGAGTCGGCTAATTTCTAAAACCTAGAAGGGTGACTGGTGTGTAAGACACTGAAGATTGTGCTGCTTGCACTTTAGAAGGGGGGGATGTGGGTCATGAACTGCCTGCATTGTCCTGAACTCGTGTCTAGCCAGGAGGTGGCGCCCTTTCGCTGCCCAGTTGATAGTGGTGAGTCCATACTGTGGGGAGGGAAAAAATGAGCTTCTGTAGCTTGGACTGCCATTTCAGAGGCTCTGAGACACAGGGCCCAGGTTTGCCTCTTCTAAACAGCCACATAATTCACTTGATGAAGGAAACTGCATGGGGCCTTACTTCTTCAGCCACCAGAGCCATTTCTCTGTCCTTTCCTTCTAGAGATTCTCTTCCCTGAGAATGAGCAGTGGGGTCTGGGAAAATGATCAGAACGCAGGCTTGTAATGAAGGTGAAGGGAACAGAGAAAGATGACAGATGAGGAGCTGCTTCTTACAGTGCTTGCTTCTCTCTCTGAGTCCCCCTTCTGCTCTTGTTCTGAAGTAACAACGTTGTCCTGTATTTCTGCAGACAGAACTCCATCCCCAGGCAGGCTTGTGACCTGAGCTGCTATTTGCCCTAAACCTCTTTTGTTTTAGATAGATTGTGGGGGATCTAAGGTCTAAACTGGGAAGAAAGGAACGGGAGAAACGAAAATCAGAGAAGAACAGGAGGAAAGAGACAGCCGAACAGACATCAAGGGGAGAAAAACAGAAAGACAGATACACAGAGAAAGACAGAGATACAGAAAGAGACAACGTGGGACATAGGCGAGGGTGGGGGCACTGATTTGGAGGCAGAAGGATAGATCTGCATCCCAGCTCATCTACCTCAAGCTCTGTGAAGTTGGGAAAAATCACCTGACTGCTCTGAACCTCAGTCTTCTCATCTGAAAATGGGAATAATTTTACTTCATCTGTATCACAGTGATGAGGACCAAAGGGAAAGCATTGACACTCTAGTTACAGTGGCTATTACCTGATGTCAGCCAGGCCTTAAGAGAGAGGTGTGGTCCTGGCTTATGTTGAATCCTAAGGGTGGGCATAAGCACTATCAGAAGCTCTGGGAGAAAACTCTAGTCCCCTGTACCCTAATCCTATTTTCCCAGAGGATTTTATAGCAGGAAGTTTTCCTGGTTCCAGCTCCTGGGCAGAGAAGCCTCATTGCCCAGGGTGGCATTGTGTGTGTGTGTGTGTGTGTGTGTGTGTGTGTGTGTGTGTGTAGGCACTTCTAGGTTATTCTCTTCCACACTCAACACTTACAGCTAACATCTTATTGAGTTCACTATGTGCCAGGTGCTTTTCAAAGTGTGCTACATGGATTAACATTTAATCTTTATAACTGTCTTATGAAGTAGGGACTACTGTTAGCCTCATTTTTACAGATGTTGAAACTAAAGCAACAGACAAAAGGAAATTGCCCAAAGTCACACAGGAAGTGGCAGAGGAGATTAAAACCCAGGCCATCTGATGCTAAAGTCCTCATCTAACCTTTGTGTTATCCTGCCTCTCCAGGTAGGTTTGGTCCCTTACCCTCTCATCTGGCAGGAGCAGCAGAAGGCAGCCTCAGCGGAGACTTTAACTGGCATATGCATCTCATTCTGGGGAGCTGTCCCTGTACTCAGGGTGTTGGGGGTGTCCCAGCTTGTGATGCATCCTGATCAGGTCAGAGGTGCCATCATTCCTTTATCTTGCAGCGAGGTGGTGATTTCAGCACTTTGAGATAGATGGGGAAAAGGACTTCACGTGCCCTTTGTTCCCGTTCAAATGCAGCACCCAGACAGGGTCTAGACACTACCAGCCTTCCTGCCTCCAGCTTTGCTTCTGGAAGTGAGAACACCTGTTGTCTGAAAGGCCCTGGACTCTAGAGCTGGGCTTGGTTATACAGCGGTTGGGAGCAGACAGCGGGGTTTCCAGTGCAGTCGTTCCCACAAAATGAAGGGTACTCCATGATTTTAGTTACTTTCTTTGGTGCAGAAATTGTGGGCTGATAGTGAAATCCAATAACAACTTCAGTTTGCCTTGTTTAATATTAGAAAGTGGTATGAAAGTGACCAGGTGAATGAGAATCCAAAGAGGCATCAAAGAAGGACTTTGTAGTTACCCTCATTTTGCTTCCACACAGATGCACTTGATACTCATTGCCTGAAAATAAGGTTCACGGTCTATTGGTCTCATTTTTCCCTGAGAGAAGGGAAGACTTCCACATGGCCTCCTGGGAGATCTAAAAGCCCCATGTAGGAGATCTTCTTGAGGGCTTCTAACATACTCCCTGTCCTGGTCTTCTTGTTTCATTGAGTAGTTTTTAAAAGAAGGTGCTGAGATTCTCTATTGCCTGCATTCTACCATGTTTGAGAACATCTGATTGTGCCCTTCATTTGAACACAGTCTTCTATAATTTGTAAGTATGTTAGACTTGCTTTCCCTTAGACCTTCATAGACTTCATAGACCTTCATAGACCTTACATGAGTTGAATGTTTCTGTGAGAAGTCTGGAGCCAGTCTGATTGTTTTCTCTTTTGCTTATTCCATTTATTCTTTCTTTTTCTCTGAGGTCTAGTGCTTTAACTAGGATGTGTTTTCTTGAAGTCCATTATAACTTGTTTATTTTGATTATTCTTTTTCTTCAGCAACTTAACTAAGCTCTATTTTGGTATGTATTACTCTGGAATAATTGTTTTTGGTATATATGATGTACCATCTTGATTTGCTGATTCTTGCTTCATTTCAGTGAAACTTTCCTCTATTATATTTCAAAACATTTCTGGATTTCTATTTTTTTTTAACTTCAGGGGCACCAATTATCCTTAAGTTTGACAGTCTTTGTCCTCTTCACCTATCATTCCCTAATTACTTCAATCTCTGTTTTATTTTCTCCTCATGCACTGTGATTACATCAGGCTTTCCCCAATCCTGTCAGTTCTATTTTTCATCTGGGTCGATGCCATTTCATTCAGCTGCTCCTAATTTATTCAATTTGTAATACATTTATTTTAGTTTGCAATTTGTTTCTTTAGTTCTGTGACATTTCTTGTAATTTCATTTTATTGTTCTATCATGTTCTGTTTACTGATTTTATATTTTCAAGTTATTCTATAGAATAAAACTCTCATGGGAACCTCATTCTGTTTGTTGGGTTACTTCCTCCCATACCCCAACTTAGATTAGATTGGGTTTATACTCTTTCTCTTTCCTCTTATCTGTCTCCCTGGAAAGATGGCCAGCCCCAGTGGCCCTTGTTGCTTCTGCTGAGGCCCCTGGTGTGATGGAGGGGCTTCTACTCACTGGAGCTTTTCTAGTAGCTTTACCTAGATCTGCCTCCTTACTCTCTGAGGCCATACCTCCCCAGCTGTAGGATATGGTGAGAATTCTCAGGAATCCTTGGACTCAATTACTTTCCTACATTTTACCTTGTTCAGAATAATGTAAGGAGCCAGAATATTCTTTTGTCTTTTCTTGGCTACCATTTTGGGTTTCTATGGTACAAAGTTCTACTCCATTCTTTTTTTTTGATTGCTGCTTGTGACTTTTTATTGGTTTGTTTCACTTTTTTTTTTGCTTTATTTCATTGAGTAGAGAGATTCTGTGTACTTGCTCTACTTAGATGATTCTGCCCAGAAATCTGACTTATTTTTATGAGAAAAAAATTGCTATATGACTATTAAAATAAAACAAAGAGATCTCAGTCATCTCTAGTTTCCTGACCAACTGTTCAAGTACACTTTTGAGTACATTAATATCTGCCTGCAAAAATAAGTTGAATAAACTCACCCATTTTAGCTTGGCTGCTTCTTTGAAAACAGACTGGGACAAATCTATAGAAAGCAAAGTTGTACCACATTTTCTCTCATTACATGAGCTTTACCTTCTCAGACAGTTCTGAGACTGATTTCAGAAAGGGCATCAAGCAGTGTTTAAGATTTGAGTTTGCATTTCATAATATTGATCTTAGCTAACATTTCTCTTCTTTTGGTGCAGAAACTTTAGAGAGTTTTTTCTTCATCCTCTGGGAAACTTCAGTTTTGCTCTCAAAGCCTTTCAGATGATTAGATGAAGCTCACTCACATTACCGAGGATAGTCTTTACCTGAAGTCATCTCATGATAGATGTTAAGTACATCTACACAACACCTTCAACACAACACCTAGATTAGTGTTTGTTTGGATAACTGGGTACTGCAGCCTAGCCATGTTGACACATCAAACTAATCATCACATATGGGGCGGGCAAGTGGGACAGCAGAAAGGCAAGATATCAGAGGGGTTGATATCAGAGGGGTTGGCATATTGCTCCATCCAGAATTTAATAGGTTAAAAACATTTTCCCACTCCTCCACTCCGGCAGACACGACCAACAATGAGAACACTCACATTTATATAACTCAGCAAGTGAGTTCCTTGGAAACACTCACCATAAAACTGTCCATGCGAAGGTGTACTGTGGGCAACTCCGTACACTGTATCTCCCTGCTGGAGACTCATAATACACATCACCATATTGAAAACCATGAGAAATCCCACAGCAAAGAAAGTTATTTGTCTTTTTTTGTTGTTGTTGTTAAATCCAGCTTTTCCCAAACTCATTTGACCATGAAACCTTTCCATTCTTTTCCTCATGTGACATCTATCAACAGAACATGCTTAGGGAAAGTCTGGCTTAATCTCCTCTCCCTAAAGTAATAGTTCAGTTTGCTTGGGTACCACTGAGGTTTCCCTGATAACACACACAGAAAAACAACTTTTTCAATTGCTTGGTGCACATAAACATTTCCTGCTTTCTCGGTGTTCATGAAAAGTACAAGATTGGCTGACACAGGAAAGTGAAATTTTGCTGCTTCTGTCTTGTATATATGACAAAGTGTTTTAAGAGATAAACAATTCAAAATCACTTTCACCAACTCTGAGCAAAATGGTCTCTAGGAAAGTGTTGTTTTCCATATCACTCAACATACCACAAGGTATCCTCAGGAGCTTCAGTACCCCCGTGGGAAAGCTTGATCTTACACACTTGTGAGCTGGTACCCCAGGCAGCAGGGAGCAGTGATGCCAGCAGTGTGCAGTTGATCTCCTCCAAAAACAAATTCCTCAACTAGTTCTTGAGCGTCTGCTGAAGGCTTGACACAGTGCATGTGTTTGTGTGTGTGTGTGTGTGTGTGTGTGTTTGTGTGCACATGGGAATAAATAGCTAATAGTTTGAGTTAATGGACTTTTTGGGTAGGATTTGATTTAGCATGAAGGACTCCTTAAATAGTAGTACCTTAGACAAGCCTAGGGTTTATTTTTTTGTGCATGTGACCTAGTCTGTAACAGCGAGAAGGAGGTTCCAAGGTGAAAGGGATCCAAGCTCTGCTTTGTCTAAGGTGTTTGTCTCATCTTATCATATAAAATGGCTTAGAACCACATCCTCATTCTAGCTAGGAAGGAGGTGGAAATGCTGTCAAGTGGGGCACATTCTCTTTTCTTGAGATTCAACTCAGAAGTTTCATACATCACCTACTATATATCCCATAAGTCACATGGCCACATGCAGCTTCAGTGAGCGGGAGGCTGAGAAACATAACACTTATTCCAGGTGGCCAGGAAAACCAGCAAAAAATCAAGGGTCTTGTTATTCTGGAGAATGGGAGAATGGATTCTGGGGAACAAGTAACATTCTATTCTACAGGGTTATGTAAAATGTGAAAAGACATTTATTAAGCCCTTGACTTTTTCCAAGCAAGGGCACACCACAGGCCTTTCATTCCAAAGACTGGATAAAGAGAGGATTTGGAGTCCAAGAGCTGAGAACCACAGGTGAGTAACATTTATACTTCTGGGTGGATTGGAACCATCCTAGGATACCAAAAATTTGAGGCTAATACTCTTGACTGTTTTCAAAGTACTATCAAAGTACTTTTATTTTTAATAGCAACTTAACTTATTGCATTATAATTACTTTTGAGTGTGGATGTGTCTGCCTCCCCAATTATACTGTGTTCCTTGAGGGCGGGGACTCTGTTCTGTGTCTGACTCATGGTAGGTACTTAGTAAACATTGGCTGAATCCAGTGTGGGGAGTTAACACCCACTCCCATTCCCCCTCCTGCCTCCAAAATGACCTGAACTCTGAACTTCTTTTGTGAATTAATTAGAAGAACTGGGCGGGGGGAGAATCCAAATATTAGCTGGAGATTTGGATTCATGGCATAAAGTCTATTCTTGGGATCCCTGGCTGTTGACTGCTCGCTTACTGAATTTAACTTCATATGGGGAATATCTGCTCTAGCTTCTGGGTACCACCCATTCTGGCTATCCATTACCATGTCTCAAACTACCCCAAAACTTAGTGGCATGAAATAACTGTTATGCTCAAGGACTCTGCTGGTCAGGAATTTGGAAAAGGGACTGTGGGGATGGTTCACTTCTGTTCCCCAAAGTCAGGGCTTCAGCTGGGAGACTCAGGCTGACTCAGCACCTGGGGGCTGGAATTATCTGAAGGTTTCCTTGCTCTTATGTCTGACAATGGATGTTAGCTGTGACCTTCACTGGGGCGGTTGCCAGAACATCTACACGTGGTCTCTCCTTGTAACTTGGGCTTTCTCACAGCCCAGTGACTGGGCTCCAATGGTGAGCTTCACAAAAGATAAAGCCAGGTAGAAACTGTATTGCCATAGTTCAAACTTAACTTGGGAAGTCATGCAGCATCATTTCTGCCATATTTTGTTCTTTGTGGCAATCAGAAAGGGACTGCCGAGATCAAGAGGAGAAGAAATAGATTCTACCTCTTGATGGGGTGGTGATGGTGGGAAGGTTCTGCCAAGGTCATGAGGGATTGTAAATATAGGTGCAGCTATTTTTTGGGAAATACTTTATCTGATGGGTTCATCCAGAGGACTGACGAGTGAGGATTCTCAGATTCACGGAGGACTTCTGGAAGGATGATGCCATCAGCCTTCTTCCAGATGGGCCCAAGAAGAGCCAGGAGCGTTGGCAAAATATCTGCATCCCCCTGGCATCCTGACAAGCAGCATGGGGTGGTGGAAATCTCCAAGTGGGAGTCAAGAGGTGATCTGATTATTGTGTGATATAGGATAGGCTACTTAATCCATCTGAGCCTCAGTTTCCCCTATCTGACAGATGAGAAGTTTGGATTAGATTCATTGTTTTCTAATCCCTTATAGGAGGGAAGGATTTTTCTCCTTTTAAAATTTGTATTACTTCCAGGGCGACTGACTGGCTCAGTTGGTACAGCATGTGACTCGATCTCAGGGTTGTGAGTTTGAGCCCCATGTTGGGCATGGAGACTACTTTAAAAAAAGAGAAAACAAATAAATTTGTATTATTTTCAAATAAAAGTTTAGGGGAACCCAATATATGAGCTGGATAAAGGTCATTGAAAGGGATTTTGGGGGATACCTATGCCCACTTATTCCTTCCCACTCCTTGAGGATTCTCCATGGAAACTCAGTGCTCCTCAGAGAACATTTGGAAAATCTTTGGACCAGGATGTTTCCTGAGGGTCTCTAGGATGGGGTTGGGTGAGAGAGGAAAGACCCCTCAACCATCTCTCAGATTTTCCTCAGAGTAGTTTGTTTCCTTCCTGCTCCCTGTTTGAGTCCCCATGGCCACCTGTCAGCCATCTGACACTGAATTAAGTAAGTGTCCAGCAGGTGATCTGGGTGAGCCAAAGTCCCACAAGTATCTGGGGAAAGCACTATTTAAAGAACTGGGGTATCTACTGGTATTGTTTGAATTTGAAGCCCTTACAGCCTGTAATTTGTGCTGGACCAGCCTAGTATGGGGAGAGATTGGGACTCTATGCCAATGGTGGTCCCACATTTCCACCTTTGGGGCCTCAGCTGGTGACTCAGGGTGACCCTGCAGTTAAGAGGTGCCCTGGGTTGGCTCTCATGGTCCTTTGTCTTCTCTGCTGCTCCTGTCCGCTTTTCCACCGCTGTCCCTCCATCTGTCCCCTCCCCTCCCCCTTCCCAGCCCACTCCCACCCCCACTTTTTCTCTCCCACATTCTCTGCTCCCTATCTTTGTCTCTCCATCCTGTTCTCTCTTTAAAGAAAAAAAAAAAAATACACAGAGCGATTAGATTTGCAAATGAGCGGGCAGGAAACTGGGAACAAAGGGAACCAGAGCCGAAGAGGGAGCAGGTATAATTACTGTAATTAACTCAAGCAGCAGGGACACATCCCCTAGTCAGTGGTTGCTGTGAGGCACTGCAGGGGAGGCTGAGGGGAACTGGGGGCCCCAGGAAACTCAGACGGCTCCCTGCTCCCTGGGGCTTAGGCATCATCTTGCCCCCCCCGCCCCCCCAGGAAGCTCCACCTGGAGCAGGGGGGTGGGGTGCTGTGCCAGGTTCCATCTCACCCCCTGTCCTGGCCTCACAGAAGCAGGGAGGAGAGGATCCAGGCTCAGAGGACATGATATGGTCTCTTGCCCAGCACAGTGGAGCCAGAGAACAAAGCCCCTCTCTCATCTCTTAACTGGACACTTAGCTCTTTATCTGCTTTAGGACATCCTGAGAGCCTGCTCTGCTTAGCTGGGATCCAACCATTTCTAGAGGCTTTGGAAGGGAACACGTCTCCAATCCCATGAAACTGTCATTTCTGTATCCCCAAGCATCCCCAAGTATACACCTCTTGAGGCCTTTCAGTGCACCTTTGCAGCCTTACCTTTCACCACTGCCCCTCATCACTCCATCCTCTAGCCAGGTTTGACCGTGGGCTGCACCCTGAACATGCCCACGTTCTTCTATTTCCGTGCCTTCACATGTGAGGCAGTCCCTTTCTTGCAGTGCTGTACTTTCTCAAATGCCAGTTGGTAAAAAAGTTATCCACCTTTTGAGGTATGATTGAAACTAAAGCTGCTTCTCCAAAGTCTATACTTATCTCATCCTTCACAGAAGCCCATAGCCCTTGTCTCTTTTATGGACCTCACCTCACTGTACTCCTGAACTCCTTTACTTTGAGGAAGGCAGATAGACCCTGGCTTAGGATTCCTGGGGCTTAACAGCAACCATCTTTGGGGCTCTGTGTCAGTCAGACTCCTTTCTCTTGTCAGTAACAGAAACCCCAACTCAAATCGGCATAAACAAAAAAGGAAATTTGTTAGTTGGAATAACTAAAAATTCTGGGGATGTTTGAAGGTATGGCTGCATCCAGGATCTGAAACATCAGATCTCTCTCCCTCCTGTCCCTTTTCCTCAGTGTGGGTTTCACTCTCAGGCCCCTCTACAGCATGACCCCTAGGATCTCCAGGCTAATAACATTGCTAGAGCCAGCCATCTTGGGGAATTTTTCCTTCCTAATGTTCCAGCACACACCTGAGATTGAGTCTCATTGGGTTGGATTGGGTCCAGAGCCAATCATTGGGTTGGGGGAAATGAAACCGAGTGGTTGGCCAGGCTGGCCTCAAGTGATCCCTGATGGAATCTGAGGGAGAGGTCAGGCCAGCCCTGTCCAAACTACATGGTTCCCAATGGGGAGGAGTGGTTCCTTAAAAGAAGATAGAAGGACACAATAGTGATGCTGCATAGGTGGAAACAGCAGGTGTCTGCCACTGACAGAGCACCCAGGTGAGGGCCCAGCTCCTAGAAATATCCTTTCGTTTTTATACTCAACCCATCCTTCAATACCCAACCCATGTCCACCAGCTCCGTGATGCCTCCTCACCTGCTCTAGGGGCCCAGAGTCTGTACAACTTCCCAGGCACACACCTTCATCCTGCCTTTTCATGATCTTTGTTTTCATTTGTTATAGCCTCATTGGAGCAACAAGATTATAGACCCATTGAGATCAGGGATGTGGCCATTCTTGTGTACCTCCTCCCACCCTGCTACAGCCCTGGACAACAGTCCAGTGACCCAGACAACACTCCAGTGAGCCAAGTATAGAATGCAAGTCTTCTCCACGCCTGCGAACTGGCTGGGTCACTTACCAGTGTGTGACCTTGGGCGTCCCCTGATCTCTCAACTTCCTTATCTGGAAGCTGGGGCTATGAACACACCTGTTTTATGGAACCATGACAAATAAAGGAGGTACTATGCGCAGAAGTACCTCGCACTCTCTTCCCAGCTAAGCCCACTCTGTCTTCCTCCAATTACATAATTGGGTATTTAATTACCGCTGAGGTAAGAAACAAGAGTTCACCTTCCTTATTTCTGTGATGCTGGCCTCTGTCTCCCTAGACATTTTTGTTCTCCTTGGCCAACTCCCCTTACTTTATCATCTACCTTTTAAATGTATGCTTGTACAAGGCAGCAAAGTGTGGGGTCAATAGCGTAGGGCGAGGCTTAGGTTGCCACCATTACAGTTGTAATTATACCACCTGCTAGAGTATAACCTCAGGCAAGTGACTTAACCTTCCAGTGACTCAGTTCCTTAGCATTGAAATGAAAAATCACAATAATAACTACTTCATGGGGCTGGATTGAATAGGTTAATTTGTGTAAAGCACTCAGGACAGGACTTGGTGGGGAGTAAGGACTATAAGAATGTTAACTATTATTCCCATTTTAATGTTTGAAACTGAAATACGTTATTGGCATTAGGTCCAGTCAGTTCTTTCTCTCAAAACTTCTCAAATTCATTCTTTCACTCCTTCCCATCCCTACTAATTTCTTCATTAAGTCCCTCATAATTCCAAGCATGGATTTCTCCCACATCTGCCTGGTTAGTCTTGCCTACCTGTCTTGTGTTTTCATCTATTCTCTGTACAAAAATCTGATCATATTCCTCTCTTGATGTAAGTCTTTAAATGGCACCCTGTAACAATTACTATACAAAGTTTATATATATATATAAGTTTATTTTTGAGAGAGCACGAGTGGGGAAGGAGCAGAGAGAGAGGGAGACACAGAATCCGAAGCAGGCTTCAGGCTCTGAGCTGTCAGCACAGAGCCCGACATGGGGCTGGAACTCGCAAATTGCGAGATCGTGACCTGAGCCTAAGTTGGCGCTCAACGGACAGAGCCACCCAGGCGTGCTCCCCCCACCCCTTGCTTACTTTTTCAACCACATCTCTCTCTGCTGTCCCTCCTGTTTGTCCCCCTCCCCCAAGCATATCTATTTTCTCTCACCTCTTTGTCTAGAATGCTTTTACTTTCTCTTTTCTCATGGCCACTTCTTCAGCATTCACTGAGCCCCAATTTAGGCATCACCTCCTCACAAAGGCTTTCTGGATGTCCTGTTCCTCCCCAGGATGCTCTCTGGATGTCTCACCTAGAACACCCTGGGAATATTTCTGTCCCAGAAGCTGTTGCTTTGCATAAGTGTCTCCTCCACTAGAGTATACACTTCCGGGGGTCAGGGCCTCATGTTTGAATGCCTAGCTCCAGGCACAGTTTCTGGCACTTCATGTGGGCTCAGTGCTTGTTGAATGAATTGAATAATGATAACCTCTACTGAATTTGCCAGTCCTCTTCTGGTTCTGGTAACAGAAACTGGCTTTAGGTATGGCTGGATCCCAGTACTCAAGTGACATCATTAGGAGCACATCTGTCTCCATCTCTAGGCTTTGCTTCTTTCAACTCTCAAGCTGGTTCCCTGAAAATGACCAGTGGCAGCTTCAGCCAACTCACTTAGCAACCCAGTGAAAAACCAGCATCTCTGTCTCAATATTTCAGCAAAAGCCTCCATACCACTCTCATTAGACCAATTACTTGCTCTTCTAGGGGCATGAAATGTGGTCATAGGTTGGAAATAACTGAAATGCATCTCTTACAGTTCTAGTTCTGGAGGGTGAGAAGTCCAAGATCAAGGTACCAACAGAGTCAGTGTCTGGTGGGATCTGCTTCCAGGTTCATAGAAGGCACCTTTCCACCATTACCACATATGGCAGATTAGGCAAGGGAGCTCTCTAGGGTCCCTTTTATAAGGTCACTACTCCCATTTTTGAGGGCTTCTCCTCATGATCTAGTCACCTCCCAAAGGCTTTACCTTCTAATGCCATAGTAATCCGTCTGTTCTTGGAGCTGGGGAATGGCATCATGATCACATGGATGAGTGGGGCGTGTGTGTTTCCCAAAAGAAAAATGGGATGCTTTGGCCAGAAATATGGGTCATGGGGAAGCAAAACCAACATCTGTACAGAAGTGCCAGGTGCTGCTTGTGTTTTTATAAACATGTCAGTTAATATTCATAATGATTCAAAAAAATCCATCCCACTATGAGGACACATAGTGGTTGAGCAACTTGCTGGGATTTATATAGCTCATAGGAAATGGAGTCAAATTCTCACCCTGACAGTCTGACTCCAGAGACTTCCCCCTTTAAAAAGTTTTTAGGGGCGCCTGGGTGGCTCAGTCGGTTAAGCGTCCGACTTCAGCTCAGGTCATGATCTCGAGGTCCGTGAGTTCGAGCCCCGCGTCAGGCTCTGTGCTGACAGCTCAGAGCCTGGAGCCTGTTTCGGATTCTGTGTCTCCCTCTCTCTCTGACCCTCCCCCATTCATGCTGTCTCTCCCTGTCTCAAAATAAATAAACATTAAAAAAAAGTTTTTAAAAAGGAGTGCTTACATACAGTAAAAATTTGAAAGAATGTAAAAAGTTATACAGTGAACAGGCAGGTTCACTTCAAGCCTTGACCCTGAGGCCCAATCTCCCCCTTCCTGACCCCAATCATCCACCCAGAGGCCCTACTTTTATGCTTTATTATGCTGGTCACAATAGCCTTTGGTCTAGGGCTAACGTGTCCCCACTTCTGAGGGGTTTGCCTTATGCTCCATGGATTATGCGGTCTTTCCACTTTGCCTGGTTGGGAACAGAAACCATCTCCACCCCCATGTGAAGTGGGGACATTGTTGGGCTTACTGCTTTGCAGTGGGTCTTCCCAGCTTCTGGTGGCTTCTCACGTGTGTGATGACCGTAGTCAGGCCACAATTAGAGGGGACCCCTCTGCAAATTGCTGGAGTCTCTCTTCTCTGACACTCTTCCCTGGCAATCTGGCTGCTTCGCCACCCTGAATGCCATCTCGGCCTCTTGAATTCAGGAAGAACATCAGGCTGTATGCTTCGGGTCCTCCTCCCTGGTTGGTGGCCAGAAATGACCCGCCAGCAGTAAGCTGGGGCAGTTTAGGACTCGCCTTCTTCTTCTTCCTCCTCTCAGACATCAGTGACCCTTCCCACACTGTCTGCTGCTCAATATTTAAAACCATTGCTTAATTTTGTCTGTTTTTTTGTAAGAGCTATTTAAGGAAGTAGGGTAAATTTGGTTGGATGGAGTCTCTAGTACTCTCTCATGGCCAGAAGTAGTGCCACTTTTACCGTTTTTTCTTTTTTTGTGTGTGTGAATCCTTCCAGTGATAGGCTATGCATAAACAAGCATTTATATCCCCTCTTCTTTATACATACCTTTGTGTACCTTTGCTACACACTGTTGTGCACCTTACTTCTGTCACTTATCATCCTACAGGTCATTTTATATAGACTGACCTCATTTTCTTAAAAGGCAGAGTCTGCACTCCTAACCCCTACACTATTCTGCCTCAGTGAATGACAGCTGAGCTATTAGTGGCTATAATTGATGCTCGGTAAATAGTTGACGAGTTGAATAAATTATGGCAAAACTGCACACAGGTGGCTGGACTCATGTTCTGATGATGGGAGGAAACAGGATGCTCCATATTCAGTTTGGGGTCCTGAGTATTCCAGACTCTTCTGTTCTCTTCTCCCACTTCTCGGAAGAGTTTCCCCTCATCTGGTCTACGGTAGGCTGAGACATATTTAAACCTCAGGTCTTGTCTCTTCTCTCCCATTTCATAAGAATTCAGTTTATACCACAAAACCACACTTGTTCTATAAAAGAGATACACCTGTACCCATTCTGGGAGACACTGTATGATGATATGCAGTGTGCCTCGGTTGCTAGTGCCTGCCATCTAGAAGCTCAGTAAATGCTCTTTGGATGAACTTGGGATTAACTTGTATCTTGTGCAGTTGAAAGCTAGCTGCCCCCGTCACCCCACAGAAAAGTCCTCATTGTCTAACATCTAGTTAGGACCTGTCAAAGATGAGTATATAGAGATATTCACTGGCTCATTATTTATAAAAGTAAAGCTTTGGAAATCACTAAACGTTCATAGCAACAGAACAGTTAAGTGGTGAGAGATTAGCATATAGCATTAGTATTGTCTTAGTCTGTGTGGGTTGCTATAACAAAAATACCAGGGACTCAGCAGCTTATAAACAAAAATTTATTTTGCACAGTTCTGGAGGCTGGGAAGTCTAAGATTAAGGTGCTGGCAGATTCCGTATCTGGTGAGACCCACTTCTTGGTTCATAGATGGATATCTGCTTGACACATCCTCACATGGTGGTGGTAGTGGGGGGCAAGGGAGCTCTCTGGGGTCTCTTTTATAAGGGCACTAATCCCATCCATAGGACTCCACTCTCATGACCTAATTCCTCCCAAAGATCCTACCTCTCAATACCATCACATTGGGGGTAGAATTTAACATATGAATAGGGGAGGACAAACATTCAATCTGTAGCAAGTATTTAGCTCTTAAAAATATGTATTTGTGTGTGTGTATAGGTTAACCTGGCTCCCTCAACTGACTCCCTTACCACGGTTTTTGGAAGCATGAGACCCAAGTTCACTATTTATCACCTATTCTGGTTCTCACAGCAACCTCATAACATTGCTTATTTGCCTCAATTTCTACAGAACAACTAGTTCCAGGCCATATGCATGTATGGAGGAAATCGGATGTAAGTTCAGGTCCTCCTGACTCTAAAACCTGAACTCCAGCTGCCCGTGCGGTTAGAACATTGTTCCCAAAGTGTGGTCTGCAGAACTCCACTCCTACTGAATGTTACAAGGAAATATCCCCTGTTCTCAGGGGATATTTGCTTTTGTTCTTGAGATATTTGCATTTCTGTTGTGATCTCAAGTGATTTGCGGCTTACACAGTAGTTTCTAGCATCTGCCTGTGGTTGAAAGAGGTTTTTTTTGATAGATGGTGGCTGGATTGATACCTTGGAATTATTCTAGATTCAGTACTTGATAGGAGTATTAGGTGGCCCTTTCTACAAACTGCGTGGGTCATAGAAATTTGGAATATCAGAGTGAGAAGGACTTTACAGAGAATAATTTAGGCCTACCCCTTCATTTTACAAATGAGGAAACTGAGGCATGGGGAGAACTACCTTATCAAACCACTTGGTTTGGCGGAGGGAGTGCTAGAACCTGGGGTCTAGGCCTCCTGACTCTTAGTGCTCTTTCTTCCTTCTGTGAATAGTAGAACTATTTTGTAAAATTTCTGGCAGTCAATTAGTGGTTTTATACATATTCTGCCCGTTGCCACTTCTCTCTGTTTTAGTTTGTGTTCTTACTCTGTCTCAGAGCCTCTTCCTGATTGTGTTTGAGGTCATAGTGAGATGGCAGGTGGATCCCATAGAAAAGGGGACTAGAGAATTGAGCAGAAGGAGGCTTAGGGTATTGGGTTGTGGCCTAGCATCAACTCTGATAGGGATAACTGCACATAATTACACATTGGATTTGTGACTGAAAAACTGTGTGTACAGGTGAGACTTTACCATTGAGTTATATCAGGGTTATATCAGAGAGTCCTGAGTTATATCAGTTGTATCAGTATCCTGAGTTATATGAGTTATATCAGATAGTCCTATTTAAAGAACTATCCTATTTAAAGACTATCAAGAACACCCTTTGCCTTATCCATTCTATTTCAAGAAATTTATCTTATAAAGACGTGCCTAGGGATCTTTTAAAACAAACATTGTATACAATAACAAAAGACAATAAACAACTTAAATATCCACTGATGGGGGATGGTTATAAAACCCATGGTACACACATGCAGTTGAGAACTGCACAGTCATGAGACACAATAGGACAGACTGTATGGGCTGACATCGTGCAACCTATAAGATATATCAAGTGAAAAAACAAGGTGTGTGCATGTCTTGCTTTGGGGTCCCTTGAAAGCAGAGCCTCAAACAGAGACTTGGGTGCAGGTGGTTTATTTGGGAAATAACCCCAGAAAAAATCAGTGAGAGGGTGAAGACAGTGAGATAGAAAATGCAAAAATGACAAACAACCCCCCCAACCCCCCCAAAACAAAGAAACCCACCCAAGTTGTATTATTGAGTTGCTGCTATAGGTAAAGGAAGCCTAAGTCCAGACCTTTGGAAAACACACAGAATGCCTGTCTCCCAGAATTGCCTATCTGTTGGCAAGAAGGAAGACTGGGGCGTTTATTAACCAAACCCATCCTGTATTAGTTGGGGTGTTCCAGGGATTTAACTCCTGTTGCTAAAGGCTGCCTCTCCCTGTTGGCTGACTAGGCTCCTGTGACTTTGGAGAAAGTGGTAGTGTTCAAGGTGGGACTCTTGTCAGTGTACAAGGAAGGGACTGATCATGGGAGTTGCAGCAGAAATCAGAGGTGGTCTAAGGGAATATTAGGCACCAAAAAGCAGCTGCTATAATAGAAATATGTCTACTTGTATATAAACAAAGTATATGTGTGCATTTGTGTGCATATATCTATATAAATATCCATATACAAATACCAGTGTAGAGGTGTATACACATATACACACAGTTTTTGAATAAGGCATGAAATCACTGGAGATTACCTTTGGGTAGAGAGATGGGGTATTTGGAGGTCTGGACATTTGATGAAAGTGTACTAATTTTTCAGTGTTTACTTGCTGTTTTTTAACCATATGAATATATTTTTAACAATGTTTTAATTACTTTTATTGAGGTATAACTTACATATAATAAAATGTACCTATTTTAAGGGTACACTTTAATAAATTTCCTTGAGTGTATGCACCCACACAACTGCCCCCAAAGTCAAGACATAGAACGTGTCCATCAAGTCCCCACTGGCTTTTTACAGTATATCCCCTCCTCTTGATCTTTTTTTACGTCGATGTTTTGTTCCTTTTTAACACTGAGCTATATTCTGTTATAGGGATATTACACAATTTATTCACCGTTCACCTTTTGATGGACTTGCAGATAGTTGTCTACTTTTGAGTTCTTATGAATAAAAGCCATCATGAAAAAGTTATGAACACTTGCAGGCAGTCTTTGTGCAGACCTACGTTCACATTTTTCTTATGTAAATTTACCTAAAGGATTGCTGGGTCAGATACTATGTGAATATTTAACTTTATGAGGAATCACTGAATTTTTCCAAGTGCTGTATTATTTTGCATTTCTACCAACAAAGTATGAGACTTCTAGTTGATCTACACCCTTGCCAACACTTGGTATGGTTTCTCTTTTTAATTTTAGCTATTCTAGTGGGTGGTAGTAGTATCTGGGAGTTTTAATTTGCCTTTCCCCGATGACAATGATGTTGAGCATCCTTTTCATTTGTATATCTGCTACTTATATTTTTTCTTCTGTGAAGTGTCTGTTCAAGGTTTTTTTTTTTTTGCCTATTTTTGAGTTAATATTTTATTATTAAGCTATAAGAGTTTTTTATATATTCCAAATATAAGCCTTTTGACAGATACATGTATTACAAATATTTTTTTCTGCATTTTCTTTTTGTTTGTTTTTAATGCTGTTTTTCAAAGAATAGGAAACTTTAAATTTGATATAGTCCAATTTATCAAATTTTTTCCCTTTTGGAATAAGTGCTTTTTGTGTATTGTCTAAGAATTATTTGCCTATACTAAGATCATAACATTTTCCTTCTCTGCTTTCTTCTAGAATTTTTTAGTTTAGCATTTATATTTAGGCCAGTGATCAATATTAAGGTATTTTTGTGTATAGTGTAAGGCAATGTTCAAGGTTATTTTCTTCCTGGGATATTCAATTGTCCTGGCAACATTTGTTGAAAAATTTGCCCCATTGGATTTCTTTGGCATTTTTGTCAAAAATTAATTGACCATATATGAGTGGGCCTATTTCTGGACTCTTTGTTCTGTTCCATTGATCTATATGTCTATCCTATGTTAATAGCACACTGTCTTTATTATTGTAGCTTTATGGTAAATCTTAAAATAGTGTAGTTCTTACACTATTTTAGGCTGCAGTGTAGGAGGTAGTCTAAGTCCTCCAACTTTGTTCTTCTTTTCAAAGTTGTTTTGGCTATTTTAAGTTCTTAACATTTACATACAAATTTCACTATCAGTTTGTCAATCTCTATTAAGAAAAAACCTGGTGGCGTTGTGATTCAGATTACATTGAATCCCAATACATTGAAAAGTATTGACATCTTAATAATATTGAGTCTTTCAATCCATAAACATTGTATATATCTTTACTTATTTAGGCCTTCTTTAGATATTTCAGTAATTATTTTGTCATTTCAGTGTAGAGGTTTAGCACATATTTTGTTAAATTTATCCAGAAGTGTTCTATGTCTTTTGATGCTATTATAAGTGGTATTTGTGGTAGCCAGCCTCCAGATTGGCCTGAAATGCTCCTTCCCTCCTGGTATTCATGCGCTTGTATAGAACCCCTCACCCTCCACACACTTTGTACCAGGGTTGATCTGTGTGACCAAGAGAGTATGACAGAAGTGACAGGAGGCCACTGCTGAGACTAAGTGACCAAAGGCATTACAGCTGTTTCATTGCTCTCTCTTGTATTGCTTGCTCTGAAAGACATTGGAGCAGATCTACTGGAAGGTCCAACGTGGTGAAGAAATGAGACCTTCATAAAGGAGAAACTGAGGCCTCTACCAGCAAGATGTGAATGAGTGATCTTGGAAGTAGATCCTTCAGATGAGTGCAGCCCTGGCTAACATCTTGATGACAACCCCGAGCTATGCTGCCCCCTGAAACTGCTCCCTGATTCCTGACTCTCCAAAACTATGTGAGATAATAAATGTTTGTTGTGTCAAGCTGCTAATTTGTAGCAATTGAAAACTAATACAGCAGTGTTTTTTTTTTAAATGAACGGTATCTATTATAATTTCTAATCCTTTGTTTCTAGAATATAGAAATTCTATTTTTTTTATAGACCTTGTATCCTGTGTCCTTGCTGAAATCAGCTCTTTTGCAGATATTTTAGGATTTTCTGCATAGGCAATCATGTCATCTGTGACAAAGACAGTTTTACTTCTTTTCAAATATACATGCCTTTTATTTATTCTACTGCCTTATTAAACTGGCTAGGATTTTTAGTATAATGTTGAATAAAATGGTGAAAGCAGATATTCTTGCCTTGTTTTTGATCTTAGGGGAAAGCCACTCAGTCATTCACCATTAGTATTGGTGTCAGCTGTAGGTTTTCTGGAGCTGCTCTTTATCAGGTTGGGGAAGTTTTCGTCTGCTCTTAGTTTACTGACAGGTTTAAAAAAATGTTGCCCCCTAATTCCTGTCATCAATACTAGATTTATAGTTTTATTATAGTAACAAATACTTGTTACAGTTTGTTACAGTGAGATCTACACTCATACACAGAATTACTATATTTAAATTGATATAGAACAATATTTACATTTTTAAGTTACACTTTTGAAATTAGATGATGAAGTGTAGCTTAAGTTTTACAACATAGAAAAGAACACATGAGACAAAAATAGAGGTAACAGTAAAAATATAGCTATCTGTTCTTGAGACAGCATGTGGAAATTTTTTGTCAGAAAGCTACATCTTCTCAATAGGATTGTCCAAATCATTAAAATATGGATGATTCAATGTCATTTGCCAGAAACTTGTTTGTTGGGATTAACATTTTTGAAAGCAAATCTAAGCCATTTACAACCAAGTTTTTAATATGGGATGCTGGACTTCCTGGTTTCCACTTGGAAAATTTACTCTTACAGTCTTCTAAAGAATCCACTTCTGCCCACCCTTCATTATTGGGGGTCCCCAAAGCTCTAAAAATCCTGAAGACTTGATAAATTTCTGAATCCCTATGGAAAAGTGGCTTATTAGTTGCTAATTCTGCAAATATGGTCAACTGGAGTTGAATAGAGAGCTGACCCCAGCAATACTTGGGCAAAACTATACCAGAGTGTTACTACCTCATGTATATATGCTCTGACAGGTATTCCAAAAGCTCTGGCAAGGCCCAGACCAGCCAATTTAGTTGTTCCTTTGTGGCCAATAGATTTCAAGGTTTTAAGTCTCCGTGGGGAGCTATTCTAGAGGGACAAAACAACATCCCTTGAATGATTTGGTACAAACACGTCCTTTTTTTTTTTTTTTTTTTAATTTTTGTTTAAATTCTATTTAGTTAACATACAGTGCAATATTGGTTTTAGGAGTAGAATTTAGTGGTTCATCATTACATACAACACCCAGTGCTCATCATAACAATTCCCTCTTTAATACCCATCACCCATCTGGCCCATCCTCCACCCACCTCCCCTCTAGCAATCCTCAGTTTGTTCTCTATCATTAAGAGTCTCTTGTGGTTTGTTTGCCTCTCTTCTCTCCTCCTCCCCCCGCCCATATGTTCACCTGTTTTGTTTTTTAAATTCCACATATGAGTGAAATCATATGGTATTTGTCTTTCTCTGATGGACTTATTTTGCTTAGCATAATACATTCTAGCTCCATCCACATCAGTGCAAATGGTAAGATTTCCTTCTTTTTGATGGCTGAGTAATATTCCATTGTGTGTGTGTGTGTGTGTGTGTGTGTGTGTATGTATATATATCACATCTTCTTTATCCTTTCATCAGTTGGTGGATGTTTGGACTCTTTCCATAGTTTGGCTATTGTTGATAATGCTGCTATAAACATCGGGGTGCATATACCCCTTTGAATCTATATTTTTGTATCCTTTGGGCAAACAACTAGTGTAATTGCCAGATTGTAGGGTAGTTCTATTTTTTTTAAGTTTATTTATTTATTTTGAGAGAGAGAGCATGTGCATGTGTGCATAAGTGGGGGAGAGGCAGAGAGAGGGAGAGACAGAATCCTGAGCAGGTACTGCTCTATCAGCGCAGAGCCCTATGTGGGGCTCAAGCTCTCTAACCCATGAGATTATGACCTGAGCCAAGATCAAGAGCCTGATGCTTAATCTACTGAGCCACCAGGTGCTCCACGGTAGTTCTATTTTCAACTTTTTAAGCAACTCCATACTGTTTTCCACAGTGGCTGCACCAGTTTGCCTTCCCACCAATAGTACAAGAGGGTTTAGGGTTTCCCTTTCTCCTCATCCTCTCCAACACCTATTGTTTATTGTATTGTTACTTTTAGCCATTCTGACAGGGGTGAGGTGGTATTTCATTGTGGTTTTGGTTTATATTTCCCTGACGATCAGTGATGTTGAGCATCTTTTCATGTGTCTGTTAGCCATCCAGGTGTCTTCTTTGGAAAAGGCTCTCTTCATGTCTTATGCCCATTTCTTAACTGGATTATTTATATTTTGGGTGTTGAGTTTGATAAGTTACTTATAGGTTTTGGATACTAACCCTTTATCAGATATGTCATTTGCTATCTTCTCCCATTCGGTAGGCTGCCTTTTAGTTTTGTTGATTGCTTCCTTTGCTGTGAAGAAGCTTTTCATCTTGGTGAAGTCCTAACACTTAATTTTTGGTACAAATAAGCCTTAACAAGTGAAGAATCCATGAACTGACGAGGAGCGATGGGATCCAAGTATTTCTTAAGATCCAAGGAATTCAAAGATGTGATATAACCTGGAATCCTGTATAAGCATATCTTGAAGACTGACTATATTTGAATGACAAACTTCTTTTAATAAAGAAATTTCCTGAATTATAGTACTAGGAACATCTTCCTCTTTACTTCCTAGTCTGATTTTCTTCTTGGCTACCAGTTGACTTGTAATTTTTTGTCTACCCTTATATATAACTCCATAGGTACATTCTTCAATTATCTCTATTTTAGTATAATATTCCATACTTACCCAATAAGTAATGGTGGATACTGTGATGGTGGGATTGGGGAGTTAGAGGCATGGTGGAGGCAGGAATGGCAGCTACCTTGTCTATGTCATTCTTTCTTAAACTTCCAACTTTACCCCAAGATAAACGCCACTTCATCATCATGTATGAATTGTTTTTGAAAACATTTGATGAATACTTTTCGCTTTTCTACTATTTGAGGCACATCTGCATTTCATGCATCATCAAGAGGTCAGGAGACTCTACTCCCCATTGGCTGCTGTTGGATTACAGTGGTGCCTTGGTGCCTGAACGTGGGTGGACAAGTGTGTTTTGTAACCCTCTGAGATCCTTGAGGGGAGTGTCCAGACTGAGACACATGGGAATCTTGGTGGACTATTGATAATTTCTTGCCCCCTTGTATCAATTTATTTGTTCAAATCAAATATTTGTTCAGCTTTAGTCTGGAGGAGGAGCTGAAAACTGAGATAATAAAGGAGGATAATAAAGGGAGAAGGAGGACTATTAGTAGAAACCCCAAAATAGGGAGAACACTTAGATGCTGACTCCCCTAAAATGACAAATATTCATGATCAAAAGCATGGCTCCTAGGTGTCTTAGTCATATCTCCAGGATTGTTTTATGGTATTCCTTCTAGTTTTTCTGAGAAGTGCTTTGAAATTCCATTTTTTCCTCCACTGCCTTAAGTTTTGTGGTGTGCAAGCGCCCTGGTGACAGATGAGTACACATTTCCTTATGTGTACCAGCACAGAAGGCAGCTGCCTGGTGGACCCACTCCTTCATCTGACTCTGGCCTATTTCCTTTTAGTGCTTTGAGCTCATTAGGAGTTTGATCAGTATTTGGTGAAAGCTCAGTGTCCCCCTTCTTTGGGACTCCAAGGATATGGGTATGAGATACTATGAAAATTTATTTTGACTTGAGAGCATTAAGACCAAGGATTAAAAAATGTCTCTTGGTCTGTCTTGGAAGCTGGGGTCACTGTCCATATGCTCTGAGCAGCGGCACTGAGACATGAGACTGGGAAAAGGAAATTTCCAGTAGATAAGAGGGTAGGAGAGAGCCTGAATGGCTCCTCTAAGTCCTGAACAACTGCCAAATTCTCAAGGAAATATGTGGAGAAGGGTGAGAACCTCTTGGCTCTCTCCCACATCCAGTCAGCTGTGGATCTTGGAGTCTGTGAAAGTCCCTCTTTTTCTCTCCATTATCCCATTTTGCATTCTCCCTCACCTTTCCCCCTCTAATCTCGACTGGGACAATCAGAAGACAAAAGAATTCTACTTAAAAACAAGTGTAGGTAGGTATTTATAGTAGGGAAATGGACTGAATAAGCCAGCTGCTAAAAATAGAAGATCTGACTTAATCCATTCAGGAAGATTGTGGCCCAATGCATTTAGGGATAAAATAAATCAATTCAGATCTAATGTTTAGAGAAAGTAGCCCAGACTGGGATAGTTGGCTTCTCATGAGAAATGATACAGAGTTTCCCAAATTGGCAGAAATGGTGGGGATGAGCTTTGCAGGCAAAAGACTTGGCTCTTCACCTGGATATCAGAAGATCTTCTAAAGTCTGTTTTAATTTTCTTCTGGGAAAATTGGTCTAAGCCCTCTAAGCTTTGCACTACATAAATTTCAGTTAAGTCTGCTGAACCCATAAGGGAGTTTTGGAGCTCTGACTTATGTTTGGAGAATATTAATTCTCTGTCAATTTAATGGTGGATGCTCATTCAATTTTCCCACATGTGTAGGTTCTTTGAGTGAATAAACAAATGCACAGCATTTATTGAGCACTTACTGAGTGCCATGCACCATACTAGGCTCTTCTCATACTATTTTATTTAGGCCTCACCACAACCCTGGTATATGCTCTCCATTTTTATGATCTACAAACCAAGGCTTAGCTAGGATTTTCCAAAGCCATGCTGTTTGTGGATAGAAGGTTGAGATTTGAACTCATTTCTAGCATTGGAGATATATACTGAGTCTTACAGTATTTATTCAGTCCTCTTGGCATTTTATTCTGGGCTGTGTACTTATAGGCCCTCAGTTGGCGTTTGTTTACGATGAAGGCTTTATCTGTTTTACTTCTTCCTACTTTGAGGTCAACAGCCTACTTGCACTGTTCAACATCATGTCTACTTTATATTATCTTATATCATCTTGTCTATCAGTTAGGAATGTAAGTTGCAAAAAAAAAAATCCACACCTCACCTGAACCAATGTGGTGGTTTAAAAATATGACCGCAAATTCTTTGATACTCCTCCCATTGAGAGATGGGGTCTGTGTCTCCTTTCCTTGAATCTGGTGACTATTTTGACCAACTGAGTACTGCAGAAGTGACATTGCATGATTCCTGCATGAGGCTAGGTCATAAAAAGCCATGCAACTTTCACTTAATTCTCTTGGGATGCTTGCTCTCTGTGCTGTGAAAAGCCAAAGCCATATGGAAAGGTTACATGTGAAGGTACTCTGGCCATCAGTCCCATCTGAGTCTAGTCTTTGGTTAGCTCAGCCCAAATACCAGACACATGAGTGAAGAAGCCACTTCAAAGTAGATCCTCCAGGTTTAGCTGTTCTAGTTCCTAGGTGTTTGAGGCATTCAGCTGTTTGTTTCCTCTGTAGAGGCCCCAGTCATGGTGGAGTGGAGACAAACCATTCCTGCGGGACCCCATCTGAAATCCTGACCCACAGAATCTGAGGAATGTAAGGAATATTGTTACGTTTTAATTATGAGCTTCTCTTAAGTCGTATATTAAAATCATATAGTGGTCTGTCATTCACAATGATTGTTTTTAAACTATTTATTTGTTTATTTATTTTAAATTCCAGTGTAGTTAACATAAAGTGTTATGTTAGTTTCAGGTGTACAATACAGTGATTCAACAATTGTATACATTACTCAGTGCTCATCACAATAAGTGTACTCTTAATCCCCATCACCTATTTCACCCATCCCCCCAGCCACCTCCCCTCTGGTAACCATCTGTTTGTTCTCTAGAGTTAAGCATTAAAAATTATTTTTAATCTACCAGCTGACAGCTCAGTTAGGTCCTCCTTGGATTATGTGGAAACCATAATCCAATGATGTTTTTCTGTCACCATGTTTTGGGTTAGCTTGTTACACAGTAAGAGTAACTGGAATATCCAAATTGGTTCAACTAGATGATGAGTTTTGAAAACAGACGATGCTGATTACTTCTCTGGGAAGCTTCTCAGTGTCCATTTCAGCACTGAGAACATCAGTTCTGTTTAATACGTTTACTTATTGTTGGGATGAGGACTGGATATTGTATGGAAACCAATTTGACAATAAATTATATTTAAAAATGTTTACTTATTGAAGAAAGAGGAGAAGGAGGAGGTTTTCCAGAGCAGAGGTCTTCAGAATTTTTTCCTTGCATGTCCCCTGAAAGGATTTTGAGAGACAATGTACCCCCTTGCATGTTTTTAACTTGATGTCTAGTTTCCCATTATAACTTTACATAGTTGCAAAGAGTGTAATTTTTGGCATATTTTAAATAATGACATTTAAGAATAAACCTTTGTTTGCTCTTTTTCAATTCCCAATGAAGTCTAAATATCATCATACTACTACCTTTGGTTTATAAATACCCAAACAAGATTTTCTTCAGTAGTCAGACATTTTTACATCATTTCTTTTCTCCTTAACTTACATTTTCATTCTGCTTTCCCCACAGAATTTTATCCTAATGTAATGTATTTTTATGCTTGAAAGTTTTTTATTGATTTCAGTATCATACTTCTCTGCAACAATAACATGCATATAAATTGAAATAGCATTTGAAAATATTTCACGTGACTAAAAGGCTTTAACTATTGAAACATTTCTTCTGGATTGAATTATCATTATAATTATTACTATGCAGTTGAGAAACAACATAAATATACATTTTAATATATAATTATTAAATATAAAAAGTGAAATTCATTAGAAATGCATCTGTAGGGGATGGATAGGAATTTTAAAAATTATTTCATCTACCTGTAGATGAATATTACTTACTGCTAGGATGAGACAAGTTTACTTACAATCCTATTTTTGTTTATTAAGACACAAGTGCTGAAAATGTTCACATAAGTAGAGGAAAATGTTCATAGCAGTAGATGGAAATATAAGGAATATTTCTTTATCTGAATTATTTTGAGTATGTTGAAGTCATATATTAAAATCACATTGTGATCTATCATCAAAAATTATTTTTAGTGATCTATCAGTTGATAGTTCAGTTAGATCTTTCTTGGATTATGTTGAAAACATGTGACTTGGAAAAGGACAGGTAACCAGTCATTTGAGTTGTTCACTTGCAAATGGTTTTGTTACCCGCTCATTAGAGACATTCACATAAATATGTCTATTTACACCCTCTGTTTGGAGCCCTGGAAGTTTATACTGCAGGCCGGATCCTATTAAGGTTTGGGATGAATGAGAACTATGTCTTTCTTTTGATCAGTGGGAGGAAGACTTCTGTGAAAGAGAAGGTCAGGAAAGAGAACTTGCCTGATGCCCCCAGTTCAGGCAGATCAATTTGAGGAGAGTCTGTCAGAAAACTGAGGGTTTGGAAATTGATCCTCATAAATCTATCAGTGCTCCCAAACCAAGTCTGCTTATACTCCCAAGGGTCTGTGTACCCCAATTTGAAGACCGCTATTCCAAAGGCTGCTAAAACCATAGAGATATTGATACTCTCAGAGGGGATAGACTTGCTTGAGTTTCTTCCAGGATATCGGTTCTCAGTGAGCTGCTCTGTGCTAAGTGCTTTATAGGGAATGTGTCACTGAGTTCTGAGAACAACTTGCAGATGAGGATGCAAGGGTTAAAGGAAGTAGCAGCCATCAAGTATCAGATCTGGGGTTCAAGCCCCAGGCTGTGGGTTTACAGAATCTGAGCTCTTCAGCCTCTGTGTTAAATGGTGTAGCCCAGTGGGTATCATGAGCACAGCTCTTCATGTGAGCTGTTGCCTGGACTGCTGTTGCTTTTATTTTTGTCTCCTCCTTGGTAAGTTTCTCCAAAGCAGTGGTTCTCAAACACACATGGCTGGGCCACACCTCCACCATTTCTGATTCAGTAGGTGTGGGTGAGGCTGAGAGTATGCATTTCTTATAAGGTCTGGGAAGCACACTTGGAGAATCACATCTCGAAAGCATGTCCAGCCTCATGGGAGAGATTCCATTTCTAATGCATTTGGGGACTGATGTTTTTCCTTTAAATTTCTTTTAGGGCTGAGGTTTTTGGCTGCCTTGAGGGGAGTATATGTAACTATGCACATTGCATGTATATTTCAACACCAGAAGCGACTTTGGAAAAACTTGTGCTGCAGGAATTTTTGCCAGAGATTAAAAAAAAAAGTTTATTTATTTCTTTTTTAAAG
This sequence comes from Panthera tigris, assembly GCF_018350195.1. Classification (NCBI taxonomy): domain Eukaryota; kingdom Metazoa; phylum Chordata; class Mammalia; order Carnivora; family Felidae; genus Panthera; species Panthera tigris. The sequence goes on from NC_056665.1 coordinate 121,991,398, forward strand.
AGAGAAAGAAAGAGAGAGAATCCCAAGCAGGCTCTGCACTGTTAGGGCTTGACTCACAAACCATGAGATCATGACCTGAGCCAAAATCAACAGTCGGATGCTCAACCCGCTGAGCCACCCAGGTGCCCCCCAAGATATACATTTTAAATTGAGACTACTATACATGTGTACACACACACACACACACACACACACACACACACAGACACTTAGTGGAAGCAATACTTATTATCATGTGTGGTGCATTCTTATATCTTCTATTTCACTTAAAAAATACCATTAACCATGCACCCCAGTGTTGATAGCAGCACTATCAACAATAGCCAAAGTATGGAAAGAGTCCAAATGTCCATCAATGGATGAATGGATAAAGAAGATGTGGTGTATATATATACCTGAATGTTACTCAGCAATCAAAAAGAATGAAATCTTGCCATTTGCAACTATGTGGATGAAACTGGAGGGTATTTCGCTAAGCGAAATTAAAGACAAGTATCATATGACTTCACTCATATGAGGACTTTAAGAGACAAAACAGATGAACATAAGGGAAACAAAAATAATATAAAAGCAGGGAGGGGGACAAAACATAAGAGACTCTTAAATATGGAGAACAAACAGAGGGTTACTGGAGGGGTTGTGGTGTGGGGGGGGATGAGCTAAATGTGTAAGGGGCATTTACTCCTGAAGTCATTGTTGCACTATATGCTAAATAATTTGGATGCAAATTAAAAAATAAGATAAAATGAAAATACTGTTAACCCCCTCATACATTTTACCACCTACTAAGGAGAAAGGACTGGCAATTTGATAAAACAACTGCCTTAAGAGAATTTCTTCTTTAATGTACACACACATTCCATCCATAGATATGTTAATATCACCAGGTAGGCTTTGCATATCTTTGCCCTGACTGTAAAAGACAGGCTCATTTTCTCATTTTCAAGTTCTTGAGTGGTTACATTCTGGTCAAGAGAGACAGTTTCTCCTGTTCCAGGGCTGGATACATCTCTGGGCTGGGGCTGGCCTTGAGATTTGTGCTTCTTTCTGGTGCAACTCTTCCGTGAAGCCCTAACTTTCTCAGGGCTGGGTGAACTGGAGCTGCCACCTGAAAGTAACTGTGTCAAAGGCCGTGTGCCATTTGGGCAAAGTTTGGACTTGGCTAACATAATGTTGTCTTTACGGCCTCTTGGTTTGAATCCTTCCACCTAAGGTTGATGGGCTCCTGCTGTGGGAGGGCCTTGGTCTTACCCTGCCCCTTGGCCCATCAGATATAAGTCATCACCACTCCTCCTCCTGACATAGGGCTTTGGCTCTTGGGCCCCAATTCTACAAGGGGAGAACTTCTGCTGGCATATCCATATTCCTGAGTTTTTGGTGTCTGCAAGGGTGAGCAGGAAAATGTGTCTTGAAGCTGGAGAACTGTGATGGGCTGGGCTGTGCTGTGGTTGAAGGAGAGGGTAGTGGAGCGTGTCCTGAAGTGGGTTTTAGAACTGTAAACTCTAGACAGAGGTGCCTTTTGAAACAGATGTGCCTGAGCTCCATTTGCCGCTCTGGATCTGGTACCACTCTCAATTTTGTTGAGTGAGTGGTAAGGATAGAATTCTTGGGTAATTTTCTTGTCAAGTCACCAGCTTGGTTCTTTTCAAGGCTTGTGTATAAATGCCACCTGTGATACTAATTCAAGTCCAAGGAGAGGAAGGAAAGAGGTTACAGGGCCAGGGGAACTTAATATGTCAATGATATACTAAAAACTCCTGCTACTATTTATTGGGGGAGGGGGGGGTGTCTCTGAGCTTTGACACCTGTGGATTCCATCCTCTGACTCAAAATGGTAGCTGTGTCTTTGCTATTATAGCTTGTGTCCACTATTCATCTTTGTTGTTCAAACATTTTAAACTCCATTCCATTGTTTCTTGGAAATGCTAGAGCTAGTTTTCCTAAACCATGGCCATTTAGGGCTCTTGTTTTTTCTGGCTTTAGACAGCGAATACCTCCATCTGTCTTCCCACATTCCTTTTGTCCTTGTGTTCCCCATCAATTTCAAAAATGTTAGAGCATTAGTATATTCCCCCAAAGACTCAGTAATGCAGACTCTTACAATTTGCTTGTTCTGTACATTTTCACATTTTCCAAGTATTCCCTAGTCTATTTGTTGTCAATAGTTATTTTTGCAAAGTCTTCATAATTTCCAAAGTGTTTAAATGTGTATCTTGCCCTCCCACCTTTCCTTTTTGTACTTTGCCTATTCAAGCAGTGGGTCCTAGATTTTTGGATTTCATGCAGTAAATGTTTTTTTGTTTTTGTTTTTGTTTTTGTTTTTAAAGGAAGTCAGGGTAACTTACATAGGATTGCTGTCTTTTTATTTTTTTTCAATAAAGACAACCACTGTTTGCATATCTTTGCCCTGACTGAACAACATCTTCATGAAAGAAGATGCCCAGTGGAAACCCAGTAGATATCAGTTGCCTTCATGGAGATATGGTCTTACAGAAGCTCTATTTCCTCACTGATTCCAGTTCACTGCAATCTCTTGGGCACCTGCCGTGTGCTCAGCACTGTGGTGGACACCAAAGAAGGATTAGACTTTTGCATTTATACCCAGGGACCCACAGAGGAGACAAAACAAGCAGCTGTGTAGAGCTGTAACTTCTGGGTCTATCTTCCCCTGAGACTGTGAACTTCTTACAGGGAAAGATCATATCCTGTGTCTCTGTGTCCCACTGCACCAGCATGGTATCTTATATATCATACATGCTCTATCAATGTTTGCTCACTGAAAATGAGTTACAGGACAGCACAAGATCAAATATATATAGATGTTCAGCTGTAGTCAATCATGCACCCCTGCTAACAGTGCTGTACCATGAACAGTTGTAGTCAATCATGCACCCTTGCTAACAGTGTTGTACCATGAATTGTAGGATAGAGCAGGAAGGTTAAGGTTCACAGCTGACTCAAGTTGACAGGAAGACTTCATGGAAGGAATTGATGAGATTTGAGAAGGGCCCTCATGAGTCAGCAGAAGTCACATGACCTGGTAGTAAAAACTGGGAAAGCAGTAAGAGGTTGGAAAGCAGCTTGAGACCCAGGTGATACTATTCAGGAGAGGTCATGTCTTTGTTTTGCAGGCTAATTGCTTACTTGGAGTTTATTTGGTAGCATGGCGTGGTGATGATGCCAAAGAACTGTTTAGGGCAGTGGTTCAAAGTTGGAGGTGATTCTCCTCTGTTCCCCACTCTTCACCCCCACCCTCTGCCCCAAGGGACATTTGGCAAAATCTGGAGACATTTTTGGTGCTCCTGGCATATAATTCTGGAATATGGTAGAGGCTAGGGATGCTATTCAACACCTTACAATGTACAATGTACACCTTCCCCCACTAAACAATTGGCTGGCCCAAGTGTCAACAGTGCTATTGTTTAGAAACCCTGATGTAGAGTGATTGGATAAGGAAAAAGGAAACAAATACAGTGCTATATGACCACAGCAGTGCCTGGATGCCACTGCTGCTATAACAAGGTAACACTTAACCTCTCTCCTCTCCAAGGAGCTTACCTTTCCCGACCAGTTCCTATCCTACTTTTCTTCTTGTCTTGCGTTGCCAAATGTCCTTCTCTTCTCTTATTGTGCCCTCCCTCTCTTTGGCTGAGTATCTCTAGAACTTCTCTTGGCCTCCTGCAAGTCCAGACCTCAGAGATACCCAGGACACTCTGGAAGATTGCCCAGGAATAGAATTTGGAGCTGAACCCAAGCTGTCTTGGCCCAAGATATATCTTTACCTTCATGTCATCTAGGCTAAAAGTCCTTCTGTTAAGCCTCATGGTTATGTATTTATTCAGAGGATGTTTTGGCTTGCTCACATTTCTAACCTGATGAATCCACTTTAGGCTTCTCTTTTTTTCTCTCAGGTGTGCCATAGGGATATTTACTGACCTTAGGAATGACAGCAGGGTATAGAGAGGTATATATTCTTGTAATGTTGATTCTCTATACATTAGTAAGTACTCTTTGAAAAAAAGAGTTCAGAGTGGAATCTAGAAACAGAAAAAAACCAAACCAACCTAACAAACAAAAACCAAACGCATGGATACAGAGAACAGATATGTGGTTGCCAGAGATAGGGTAGGGAGGGGATCAGGGTGAGTGAAATAGAGTAAGGGGTGAAACAATACAAATTCCCAGGTCTAAAATAAGTAAGTCAAGGGGATGTAATACATAGCATGGGGACTATAGTTAACAATACTGTATTGTATGTGTGAAAGTTGCTATGAGAGTAGATCTTAAAAGTTTTCATCACAAGTAAAAAAATTATAATTATGGGTGATGATGGATGGTAACTAGGTTTATTGTGGTGATCATTTCACAATATATACAAACATTGAATGATTATGTTGTACACCTGAAACTAATATAGTATTATGTCAATTATATATAAGTTAAATTAAAAAGTTCAGAAAAAATATTTCGGTGGCCACTTATGTCTAGGACACTATTGGGTTAAATAGCTATTTTATTGCAAGACTTCTCCAAGCCTTTATTATGCATATGGGCATTTTGAATTTCCAAGGGGAAGACATGGTATTCTATATTCTCAAACTTAACTGACCACAGGACACCTTTTGTATAGCACAAATCGATAACTTAGTTTGGGAAGCATTATTATAGTGGAAAAGTATGGACTTCAGAGCTATGTCTCCTGAATTCAAATCTCTGCCTCAATCATTGAGTAACTCATTTCATTGGATAAGGTACTTAACTCTTTGAAGCCTCAGCTGCCTCATCTGGAAAATATAGTCATAGGCAAAGAATACATCCCTCACAAAGTATTGGGTGTTACCTCCCAACCTCATGCTGCCATTATTTGTCATGTGGTTCTGCAATTTATTGTCGACATGAATATTTTTTCCTATTGGACTAAAATCATTGAAGGCCTGGATGGTATCTTATGTTTGTATTCTCAGTTCTTCCCCAAGTCCTGGTACATCATGGTGCTCAATAAATGTTAATTGAATGAATCAATGGGTAATATATATATTGTGCCTTATACAGCCTCAATGAATGTTAGTTCTTGCTTAGCTCCTTCCTTTATTCTTTCTCAGTGGGTAATAGTTTTTTGGAAGAGACAGGATGGAGGTGGAATGGGGTGATGAAGTGATGGTGACTTTGACTTTGACATTTTGATTGGCTAAAAAGGCTGAATGAGGATCCATGCTTTGTGCCTGTGACAGTTAGCCAATGTGCATCGGAGGCTTGCTTAAGGAAGGGATGCTTATTTATTTGTAACTTCATACCACAGAATGGCATTGGTTAGGTCTCATCTGGAGCATTCTATTCAATTTGGGACATCAACTATTAGGAAGGAGGGGATATTGATTTCTTTAATACCCCTAATGCTGACAGCTTCTTGAAAGGACTGTGGAGGAGGTTCAAAGAGACATTCACAGCTGATGAGGGTCTTCCTGGAAGGGTACTGGAACATCTGGGTGTCCCCAATTATGATAACAGTGAAGGAAATGGTAATATGACAGGGACACATTTTAACCTTCTTCTAAAAAGCAGCATGTCATAAAGAAAAATACTTTGGACTGGCGTACCAAACCTGGGTTTCAGCATCTGTATGACTGTGAGTGAGTTTCCTGCCCCCTGGGTCTGAGTTTCCTTGTCTCTAAAATGAAGGCTTGGGGGTCACCTGGCTGGCTCAGTCAGTGGAGCATGTGATTCTTGATCTTGGGGTTGTAGGTTTGAGCCCCACGTTGGGTGTGGATATTACTTTAAAACATCTTTAAAAATAAGATAAATTGAAGGTTTGGGGGCACCTGGGTGACTTAGTCCGTTAGCTGTCCAACTTCGGCTCAGGTCATGATCTCCCGGTTTGTGAGTTCGAGCCCTGCATCGAGCTCTGTGCTGGCAGCTTGGAGACTGGAGACTGCTTTGGATTCCATGTCTCCCTCTCTCTCTGCCCCTCCCCTGCTCTCTCTCTTTCTCTGTCTCTCTCTCAAAAATGAATAAACGTTAAAAATTTTTTAAAAAATGAAGGTTTGGGACTGCAATATGTTTGCAGGTCTCTTTGGATTTGATAAAGCATAACTCTGAAACATTTGAGGGCATATTGGAGAAGGGAGTCTAGACTTCAAATTTTTTTCTGGGGTTTCAGAGGACAGAACTGAGATCAGAGTTCTGAGTTCTCTAGGCGAGAAAAGAAGAGGCCAATTTGCTGCTCAATGAAAAAAAGTCATTTCATAGGGAGGGAGAGTGTGGACAAGTCCTATTGCCAGAAGTGCCTCCAGAGCCATCTGCTTGGGCTGTTCTAGAGATGAACTTTAAGAACCTTGCCTTCAATTGTTTTAAGTAAACATTTTATTTTAGAATACTTCTAGATTTACAGAAAATTTGTGAAGATAATACAGATAATTCCCATATACCCTCCATCTAGTTTCCTCTAATATTAACATTTTACAGTAGTATGGCATATTTATTATAATTGATGAACTGATAAGGAAATACCGTTGTTGACTAGAGTCCACTCTTTATTCAGATTTCCTTAGTTTTTTACCTAATATCCTTTTTCTGTTCCAGGATCCCATCTAGAATATCCCATTACATTTATATTCCTCTTGGCTGGGACAATTTCTCAGACTTTCCTTGTTTTTGACAACCTTGACAGTTTTGAGGTGTTCTGGTCAGGCATTTTGTGGACTGTCCCTCCATTGGGGTTTTTCAACAGTAGACTGGGGTTGTGGGTTTTTGGAAGGAAGACCACAGAGGTGAAGTGCCCTTCTCATCAGATCATGTCAATATGATTTATCACTAATAATGCTGACCTTGACCATGTGGCTGAGATAGTGTTCATCAGGTTTCTCCAATGTAAAGTTATTATTATTTTTGTCCCTTTTTATAGTGTGCTCTTTGGAAGGAAGTCATTAGGCACACCAACACTGATGAAGTAGGAAGTTATGCTCTACCTCCTTGGGGAGAGTCCTCAGTTTTTAATGAAAAAAAAAAAAAAAACAAAACTATTTTGACTTTCACTTGCCTGCCAGGTCTCATGACAAGCCCTAGGCTCGAGTGAGCCCCATCTCATTTCTTTGTCAGAGTAAGACAGCTAATCAAGGCATGGGGATTTACTTAAGCTAACAAATGATTATCCTTCCCCATAGAAGGGTTATCAGAATGCTGAATTTGCTAATCACTCTCTCTCTGCTTCTCCCAAGCAGCCATCTTGAGAGGTGAGACGAATCTATCTGAAATGAGGGCTGCATCTACTGAGGAATCCGGGAGTCTGAGGAAGAGTGAGGGTAGACACTTACCAAAAACGGAGGGAGTGGGGCACACACACACCTGAACTGGCCTGAAGGGAAGCAATGTGGGTAAGAGGGAATTAACAGGAAGTTTGATCTATGGGTCTAATTGAAATTTCTCAGTCTGTGCTATCCATCAGCATTTCTTCTGGAAGACTGCTTTTACCTCTGCTAACGGGGGTTGAGGAGAAATGTTTATCTTGGGGCAGTGGCTGGAAGGAAAGCCTGCTTGGATGGAGTTTCTTGGCCTCAACTGACTGCCGGTTCTCAACTGACTTGGCAGGTCTCAACTGACTGCCATTATCCTCCAAATCAGGCTTTTGCTAGCCTTGTTTTCTCTTATGCTCATACCTAGAGTTGATGTTTGTGATCAAGACTGCCATTAACTGGCTGTGTGATCTTTGATATCCCACTCCTCATTGGTAAAGTAATGTTAGTTTACTTTACTTTACTTTAGTTAGTTTGAACCAGAAAGGAGAAGTATAGGCACTGGTGATGCTTTACTCCTTTTCACACTTTTGGCAGGTATTGCTAACTGATCACACCGCTCTCTCCTGCTGAGCACAGATATGGCCTCAGAATGCTTCTCATCACAGTGTTCTACATATTAGTTATATATCAGTTGAGGTGGGCAAGCCAGTCAATGATTTGGGGCCTGTGTACGTATGTGTGCCAGGCACTGTGCTAGACACTGGGTGTACATGGCGGATAAAAGAGACATGGTCCCTGCCTTTGTGGAGCTTATAGTTAGTAAGGCCTTTAATAAAAGTCACGTGTGTATTCCTGTAGTTCTCTGTACAGTTGAGGGAAGTCAAAATCATCTGATGGTAGGAGAGGTAGGAAGCAGATTTTATTAAGTACGTTGGGTAAGGTTCAAATGTATTTTCTCATGTAATCCGCACAGCCACCCTCTAAGTGGGGTAGCAGAGAAAGTTGCCCAAGTGCCAAGACTGGTAAGTACTAAGCAGATACTGGATCTTTGGTCAGTGTGATGCCAACAGCAATGGTTTTTATACCATGCCTCACTCATGGTACCCAACCTGTCTGTTCTTCAATAAGGAGGGTGTCTTCAGTGAGGAAGGAGGGAGGTTAGAGTCCATGCAAGGGAGAAAGTAAAGGCTGGACCTGTTTAGTGCTGACCTGTACTTGCTGGAGGCTCTGGCTGAGACTGCTGTGTGGGGCTGATGCTGTCAGCTCAATGGCACAAGGCTCTGGCTAGAATGATGCTGTAAATGAGCCCAGCCCAGAGAATGTACCTTCTCTTGCCCCCCCTGGATCATTTATCATATCATATCAGCCCCTATTTCTTCCTAGGCTTCCTTGCACTTTCAGTGTAGCCAATCCTTTCCTGGTTTCTAAGCTGCTTAAAGCTCTACGATTTCTCCCTATGCTCTTGTGCTGCCTTGAGATGGGTGGTGCCCTGGGGAGATGTGTTTAGGGAAGAAGAGGAAAGTGGCAAATATAGGCGCAGCCAGGTTGAGCTTGCTCTCCTGGTTGTAGCTCTGCTCCAAGCCTAGACTTCAATTAGGACCTGAGCACCCAGCCCAGCCTTGTACAGTTCTCATGCCTTGCACAAAGCTTTCCACAAGAACTTTGCAATTAAGCTGCTGAATGTCAGAGCTTCATTCACAGAGACTAATGATGTTCAGTATTTGGAGATCCAGAAAGTCCTCCATCAGTGGCAGGTTCAAGCTGGGTGTAATAAAGGACTTTCCTGAAAAAGAAATAGGGAAGAAAATTCCTAAGGCTTCGTTCAGATATTTCCAGAGACTACAAAGTCTCCCTTTTCTCATAGAGAAGCTCTCCTTTTCTTCTTTCCCTAAATAATTTAGTGAACTATGGAAATCTCTCCTCCCTTTTAAGTGAACTAATCATCCCAACTGGTCCCAGTTGTTTTTAGTTTGGTTTCCCTGAGAATAAAGCTTGAAGCAAAGACTTATGTGCAGGTAGGGATATGGAAGGGATAGTGGACGGTGGGTGTGCCACTTAGAACTTCTGCAGGAATACAGGGCTGGGAGGCGGGGCCAACATGGCGGAGAAGTAGGTGGATGCGAAGTTCCCTCGGCTCTCAAACACAGCAGTGTTGAGGCCAAAGGACTTTGAACTCCAAGAGTCCAGGCGGCAAAGTGATAGAGACGCTTCCAGGGACCCACCGGACAACCTGACGGGCGATAGGTGCGTGATTGCGAACTGGGAGAGATAAAACGAATGGAGGGGAGGGATTCCCTTCTGCGCGGAGACAAAGGGAAGAGAAAGAGAGGCTGGGGAAGCGTAGGACTGTATCTGGACAGGAGAAAAGCCACAGACCGGGACGGAGAGGGATCCCATCTCTAACTGCAGGGCTTTCTCCCAGCGGGGCTGGCTGCCCTGTTCCCGCACCTGGGGAGGAGGTGGGGGGCAGCCCCAACTCGGTAACTAGTTCAGAGGCACCGTCTGCCCTGGGAGAAAGTAATCTCCTCCCTGCAGTGCTGTGGGAAGAAGGTATATATCCGCTCCCTGAAACCAGGGTGAACACAGTGGGAACCTTAAAGACATGGCAGTTTAAGTCCCAGCCGAGCGCCAGGAAGGCAGGGAGTCGGAGGAGCTGGACAAACCCCGCAAGGCGGCTGGGCGGCTTTTTGCCGCAACTGGGGCACATGGAGCAGGACCCTTTAAGACATCGCGGTTTAAGTCCCAGCCAAGCGCCAGGGAGGCACGGGAGTCAGCGGAGCAGGGCAAACCGCCTCATTCGCCCCCGTGGCACAGTGAGGACAGCTTGAACAGACTGGTTTGGGACACCGAGTCCTTGAAGAGACTGGGGTGTCGCCATTTTTCTCTGGGAACCGGCAGCGGGGCCCACAGCGGAGGCGGCCATGCCTACACCAAACCACGCCCCTCCGTCCCTGGTAACCGTGTATCTACTTGAGGCTGACGAAGCAGACAGCCCCTCCTCCAGACCAGCACTGTTGCATTGCCTGATTTAATTCTCGGACAGTTCTTATTATATAGATATATCCCCCCTTCCTCTTCTCCTTCTTATCTCTTCCCTCGTCTAGTCTGGTTACTCTGGTTGTTGGTTTGTTTAAGCAGAGGTATTTACTCTTCTCTTGATACATGTTCTACACGTCCTTCTTTATTTTCCCTTCTCTCTGGATTAAGCCATATAGTTTCTCTGGTCAGTTTTTTTCTTTTCCCCCTCCCCTCTCATTTCTCTCTTTGTATGGAATAAGTCCTCTTCCATCAGCACTGCCTCCACCGTGTTGTTTACTTGTAGCTGGTGTTTCTGGTTTTTTGTTTTTTGTTTTTGTTTTTGTGTGTTTGTTTTTGTTTTCTGTTTGTTTTTTTGTTTTCCTTTTCAGGGCTACTTCAACAAACAAATGGAAGCACACCTGGTGGAGGGTCCAAAACATCACTATGAGTAGGGAGATAAAGTAACCAAAGTCACAACAACAGAGAGCAAGTAACACTCTCCAAAAACACCTCCTGAAGGGCCAGGCACTGGACAGTGTATGACCCTTCTCTAATATAGTAGTGTTTACTGGTTCAGGTGCATAATAAGCTTTTAAAACACATAAGGGATAGAAAACTGGCCAAAATGATGAAACAGAAGAATTCCCCTTAAAAGGAATTCCAGGAAGAAATGACAGCTAAAGAATTGATCAAACAGATATAGACAATATAACTGAACAAGAATTTAGAATAATAGTCATAAGATTAATCGCTGGGCTTGAAAAAAGCATAGTAGACAGCACAGAATCTATTGCTGCAGAGATCAAGGAACTAAAAAATCATCATGATGAATTAAAAAATACTGTAAATGAGGTGCAAAATAAACTAGAGGCAGCAACAATGAGGATTAAAGAGGCAGAGGGGAGATTAAATGAAATAGAAGATAAAATTATGGAAAAAGATGAAGCTGAGAAAACGATAAAAAAATTCTGGACCACAAGGGGAGAATTAGAGAACTAAGTGATTCAATGAAACAGGACAATATCCATATCATAGGAGTTCCAGAAGAAGAGAGAGAAAGGGGCTGAAGGTGTACTTGAACAAATCATAGCTGAGAACTTCCCCAATCTGGGGAGGGAAACAGACATTGAAATCCAGGAGGCACAGAGAACTCCCTCCAGATATGACTTGAATTGATCTTCTGCATGACATAGCATAGTGAAACTGGCAAAATACAGAGATAAAGAGACAATTCTGAGAGCAGCAAGGGATGAACGGGCCTTAATCTACTTTATGTGTCTAAAGGGTAGACACATAAGGGTAGTTACAGATCTATCTACTAAAACTTGGCAGGCCAGAAAGGAGTAGCAGGAAATTTTCAATGTGCTGAATAGGAAAAATATGCAGCCAAGAATCCTTTATCCAGCAAGCCTGTCATTCAGAATAGAAGGAGAGATACGGGTTTTCCAAGACAAACAAAAACTGAAGGAATTCATCACCCCTAAACCAGCCCTACAATAGATCCTAAGGGGGACTCTGTGAGTAGAATGTTGCTAAGACCACAAAGGACCAGAGACATCACTATAAGCATGAAATCTACAGATAACACAATGACTCGAAATCCATATCTGTCAATAATAACACTGAATGTAAATGGACTAAATGCTCCAATAAAAAGACATAGGGAGGGTATCTGGGTTAAAAACAAGACCCATCTACTTGCTGTCTACAGGAGTCCCATTTTAGACCTGAGGACACCTTCAGATTGAAAATGAGGGAATGGAGAACCATCTATCGTGCTACTGGAATTCAAAAGAAAGCTGGAGTAGCCATACTTAATCAGACAAACTAGATTTTAAACTAAAGGCTGTAACAAGTGATGAAGAAGGGCATTATATCATAATTACAGGGTCTATCCATCAAGAAGAGCTAGCAATTATAAATGTTTATGCACCAAATTCGAAACACCAAAATATGTAAAACAATCACAAACATAAGTAATTTTATTGGTAAGAAAGTGGTAATTGCAGGGGACTTTAATACTCCACTTACAACAATGGGCGGATCATCTAGACAGAAAATCAGTAAAGAAACAATGGCCCTGAATGATACACTAGACCAGATGGACTTGACAGATATATTTAGAACTTTTCATCCTAAAGCAGCAGAATACACATCCTTTTCGAGTGCACATGGAACATTCTCCAAGATGGATCACACACTGGATCACAAAACAGCCCTGAATAAGTATAAAAGAATTGAAATCATACCATGTACGCTTTCAGATAACAGTGCTATGAAACTTGAAATTAACCACAGGAAAAAGTTTGAAAAACCTCCAAATGCATGGAGGTTAAAGAACATCCTACTGAAGAATGGATCAACCAGGCAATTAGAGAAGAAATAAAAAAATATATTGAAACAAAGGAAAACACAACAATCCAAACCCTTTGGGATGCAGCAAAGGCAGTCCTAAGAGGAAAATACATTGCAATCCAGGCCTATCTCAAGAAACAAGAAAAATCCCAAATATAAAATCTAACAGCACACCTAAAGGAATTAGAAACAAAAACAAAGAAACCCCAAAGCCAGAAGAAGAAGAGAAATAATAAAGATCAGAGCAGAAATAAATAATATAGAATCCAAAAAAAAAAACAAAAAACAAAAACAAGAAACAAAACAAAACACAGTAGAACAGATCAATGAAACTAAGAGTTGGTTTTTTGACAAAATAAACAAAATTGGTAAACCCCTAGCTAGACTTCCCAAAAGGAAAAGAGAGAGGACCCAAATAGATAAAATCATAAATGAAAATGGATTTATCACAATCAACCCCTCAGAAATACAAGCAATTAGAAGACTATGAAAAATTATATGCCAACAAGCTGGACAACTGGAAGAAATGGACAAATTCCTAGACACCCACACACTACCAAAATTCAAACAGGAAAAAATAGAAAATTTGAACAGACCCATAACTAGTGAAGAAATTGAATCAGTTATCAAAATTCTCCCAAGAAGTAAGAGTCCTGGGCCAGATGGCTTCCCGGGGGAATTCTACCAGACAGTTACAGCAGAGTTAATACCTATCCTTCTCAAGCTGTTCCAAAAAATAAAAATGGAAGAGAACTTCCAGACTCATTCTATAAAGGCAGCATTACCTTAATTACAAAACCAGAGACCCCACAAAAAAGAATTACAGGCCAATATCCCTGATGAACATGGATGCAAAAATTCTCAAAAAGATACTAGAATTGAATTCAACAGCATGTAAAAAGAATTATTCACCATGATCAAGTAGGATTCATTCCTGGGCTGCAGGTCTGGTTCAATATTCACAAGTCAATCAGTGTGATACATCACATTAATAAAATAAAGGATAAGAAACATATGATCCTGTCAATAGATGTAGAAAAAGCATTTGACAAAACACAGCATCCTTTTTTAATAAAAACTTCAAGAAAGTTGGGATAGAAAGAACATATTTAAATATCATAAAAGCCATATATGAAAAGCCCACAGCTAGTATCATCCCCAATGGGGAAAACTGAGAGCTTTCCCCCTGAGATCAGGAACACGACAGGGATGTCCACTCTCACCACTGTTTGTTTAACATAGTGTTGGAAGTGCTAGCCTCAGCAATCAGACAACAAAATGAAATAAAAGGCATCAAAACTGGCAAAGAAAAAGTCAAACTTTCACTTTTCGCAGATGATGTGATACTCTACATGGAAAACCTGAAAGACTCCACCAAAAGACGGCTAGAACTGATACATGAATTCAGCAAAGTCACAGGGTACAAAATCAATGTACAGAAATTGGTTGCATTTTTATGCACCAATAATAAAGCAACAGAAAGAGAAAGAAACTGATCCCATTTACAATTGCACCAAGAACTATAAAATACCTAGGAATAAGCCTAACTAAAGATGTAAAACATCTATATGCTGAAAACTATAGAAAACTTATAAAGGAAATTGAAGAAGACATAAAGAAATGGAAAAACATTCCATACTCATGGAATGGAAGAATAAATATTGTTAAAATGTCAAAACTACCCAAAGCAATCTACACATTCAATGCAATCCCAATCAAAATTGCGCTGGCGTTCTTCTCCAAGCTAGAACAAACAATCCTAAAATTTGTATGAAACCACAAAAGATCCCGAATAGCCACAGTAATATTGAAGAAGAAAACCAAAGTGGGAGGCATCACAATTCCAGACTTTAGCCTCTACTACAAAGCTGTAATCATCAAGACAGCATGGTATTGGCACAAAAACAGACACATAGACCAGTGGAACAGAATTGGACCCAAAAATGTATGGCAAACTACTCTTTGACAAAGCAGGAAAGCATATTCAATGGATAAAAGATAGTGTCTTTAGCAAATGGTGCTGGGAGAACTGGACAGCATGATGTGGAAGAATGAAACTAGATCACTTTCTTACACCATACACAAAAATAAACTCAGAATGGATGGAAGATCTAAATGTGAAACAGGAAACCATCAAAACCCTAGAGGAGAAAGCAGGCAACAACCTCTTTGACCTCAGCCACAGAAATTTCTTGCTTAACACATCTCCAAAGGCAAGGGAATTAAAAGCAAAAAATGAACTATTGGTACCTCATCAAGATAAAAAGCTTCTGCACTGCAAAGGAAACAATCAAAAAAACTAAAAGGCAACCAACGGAATGGGCAAAGATATTTGCAAATGATATATCGGATAAAGGGCTAGTATCCAAAATCTATATAGAACTTACCAAACTCAACACCCACAAAAGAAATAGTCCAGTGAAGAAATGGGCAGAAGACATGAATAGACACTTTCCCAAAGAAGACATCCAGGTGGCCAACAGACACATGAATAGATGCTCAATGTCACTCATCATCAGGGAAATACAAATCAAAACCACACTGAGAGACCACATTATGCCGGTCAGAGTGGCTAACATTAACAACTCAGGAAGCTACAGATGCTGGCGAGGATGTGGAGAAACGGGAACCCTCTTGCACTGTTGGTGGGAATGCAAACTGGTGCAGCCGCTCTGGAAAATAGGGTGGAGGTTTCCCAAAAAATTAAAAATAGAACTACCCTACGACCCAGCAATAGCACTACTAGGAATTTATCCAAGGGATACAGGAGTGCTGATGCATAGGGGCACATGTACCCCAATGTTTATAGCAGCACTTTCAACAATAGCCAAAGTATGGAAAGAGCCTAAATGTCCATCAACTGATGAGAGGATAAAGAAGATGTGGTTTATATACACGATGGAATACTACTTGGCAATGAGATAGAATGAAATCGTCATTTGCAGCAACGTGGATGGAACTGGAAGGTATTACGCTGAGTGAAATAAGTCAGTCAGAGAAAGACAGATATCATGTTTTCACTCATATGTGGATCTTGAGAAACTTAACAGAAGACCATGGGGGAAGGGAAGGGGAAAAAATAGTTACAAACAGAGAGGGAGGGAGGCAAACCATAAGAGGCTCTTAAATACAGAGAACAAACTGAGGGTGAATGGGGGGTGGGGGAGAGGGGAAAATGGGTGATGGGCATTGAGGGGGGCTCTTGTTGGGATGAGAATCTACCCTATGGGAATCTACCCCCAAAACCAAGAGCACACTTTACACACTGTATGTTAGCCAATTTGACAATAAATTATATTAAAAAAAAAAAAAAAAGGAATACAGGGCTGATCCCCATCTGCTGGGAGTGCTATGGCTGAGAGCCCTCAGCTGTCAGCTCTTTTGGAACTACCTCAGTTGCAAAGAGCCACCAGTTCAAGGCCACAGCTGCTTCTGGAATGGGTTATATCCAATGACTGATGGAAGCCAGGAGATAAAGTTCTAGCCCCCTCACCCCAACACAGGTTAACCTGGAAATGTCATCTCAGCTTCAATATTCCTGCTTCCATCCCTCCCTCTCCTCAGGTGTTGTTGATTCCTAGAGCCCAATAACAAACCCAACCTGCGAGTGCAGTTGCCATGCAGGGTCTGGGGGAGCAGATGGAAGGCTAGCATTTGGGAGCTGGATCACCATTGCCTGGAGGGCAGCGAGGACCGTGTTAATAAAGGTAGGTGGAGTGGTGCAAGGTTTAATCTGTGGGGGACTTGGGTTGTACACCAGTGGACAAGAATGGATTACCTGGTGCAATGTATGAGCATTCGAGAAATAATGAGGTAAACAGTAGCCATGAAGGCAGTGGAATTAGGTAGCTGTTGTTAAGTGTTGATTTGTGGCCCCTCCACCCAGAGAGACTGCCAGGCTCTGTTGGTGCATCTACTCTTTCTGTTCTGGTCAGAAACTGCCTCTGTGTAGTAAGCTGGTATGATAGGAGGGCTCATCTGGCTTTTCTTTTCTCAGTTACCGCAGTCCTGTGTTGCCTGTTATCTGATTTCTGAAAACTGATGTTCCTGTGTTTTGTCTGGTCTTCCAAGTTTAAGGTAGGAGGGTAAATCTAGGCCCTGTTATTCCATCTTGTCGAAGAGTGTAAGTCCTTTCTTCTTCTTCTTCTTTTTTAACTTACCACCTTATCAACACAAAGGATTGTAAATGAAAATATAAAATGCTTGGTGGCTGAGGTGAGGGACAGTAAAGTAGTCAAAGTTCTACAGCTTAGCCATTACATTGACCAAGGCTTGCCAGGATTTTCAGCCAAAATTGATACCCTGTGGAAGTAGGTCTCTTTCCATAATGAACCTCACTGGAGACTGATTGGTGTCTCTGTAATTGAAATATGGGTCTCATTGGTAGGTTTCAGTACCCACCACCCACTTCCAACAGGGGGTGGCTGCTTGTGCTGATGTCAGAGTTTTGTTTCAAGGATCAGGGCTGTTCAGTCTGGGTAGTGGCTACCAACAATGTCTAGAGGCAGCAGGAACAAGAGAGTGTGTAAGATTGGAAAAGCCACAGAGGTGAGTGCGGGTGTATAAAATGAAATTCAATGGCTAGCCAGGAACCAGGTACACAAAGGAAGGAAGGAGGAGCCCAGGCCCCATGACTAATGCCTTGCCCATGCCCTGAGCAACAGACACATTTTTTTTTTTTTATGGGAGAGTGAGTGGGTCCAGTTAAAGATGCAGAGTCAGGGGGATGCTGGAAGGACGGGCTTGAGGAGCTGAGTCTGACTCTTCTATCTGGAGTCTGACCGCTCCCAGAGAGCATCAGATTTTTGGTTCAGAAACCTATGAATCAGCCTGGCCGTTTCCAGGAGGACCAGGAAGGGTGTAATTTCAGCATCTGGAGCAGCTCTTCCAGAAGTGACTTCCTTAGAGCACAGTCCTGGGAAGCACTTTTCTTCCCTTGTCACATAAGCTTGGCAGACAGTGCATTCTGTGTCCTCATCTTGAAGATGAGAACTTAGCAAGTTAAGCGTTCTTAGAAACACTGCAATGAAGAAAGCTATTTAATTTTACCTAGCTGTTTCCCTCTTTGCCCTGCCAAAGGAAGCAGTAAGCCTCTCCGTGGTAACAGGCTGGGGCTGGGGGTACAGACGGTCCATAACCGGAATTGTAAGAGATTGTGGATGGGTCTGTCACACGCACTGCCAGTCTGGCTATACTGGTTCTTGTGTTTCTGGACTCTATCTGGCTGTTCTGGCTAGACAGTGCCTTTGTAGGAGCAATTTAGCTTGACCTTTGTGCCAGAACAACCTGTCCGATGTCCCCCTCCCTCCAGCTCTTCAATGGTTGGCTCGTTGTTGCCTCAGCTGTCACCTCACCTGCTCGCAGTGGCTCTCCTGAACACCCTGTCTAAAGCTGGCCTCTGCCAGAGATTTTACTTCCTTTATCACGCTTCTCCTCTTCTGAAATTATCTGTTTATTTACTCGTCCTTCTGTGAGAATGCAATTTCCAGCAGAACTGGGATCTTCTCTTCACCACAGCGCGCCCATGGTATAGACCTCCATCAGGTGGCTTCATACATGATAATAGGTAATAGCCATCAAGCCTTACTGAGTGCTTCTGGGAGACAGGCATTGCTCTTGGAGCTTTCCCTGTGTTACCACGTTTTCAAGGTTTGTTCAGTAAATTAATGAGGGGAGACTCTCCTGTCCCCCCTTACAAATCTAGCCCACGTCTAGTCCTACCCTGACTAGGAAAGTTCTGCCAGTACCAGCTCTCTATCACACTACTTACTGCTTGGGACCCACAATGCATGTGCGGATCATAACTAGTTGTTTCCTTTCTTACCAATAGTTAATATTTTTAAATACCAACTTTACAGCTTGCTTTGTAATGTTTATTGTGGTAGCTTTGCTGGGAGAAAATACTTCTGAACTGGGCGGCATTGTTGCTGAAAAGCCTGTCACTGGGCTGGTAATATCTAAATATGAGCTCTTTGGTGGCAAGAACTTTCACTCAATCACTAGATATTCATTGAGTACGAAGCATGTGGCAGTGCTGGTCAAAGTGCTGGGGACAGTGCTGAACAAGGCAGGCACCACTCCAGACGCCCCATGCTTATATTCTAGAGGAGTTTTATGTCCTTCTGCACATCTCATGGTGTTAACACATGAGTGGACATTTATTCATTCACCTGTTTGCTCATTCACCAATATTTGAGTACCAGTTGGGTTCCAAGCACTGTGCTTGGTGTATGGATACAACGGTATCAGTAGGCACCTAACTTACAGGACAGTGTATGAGGGGAGGGGACAGATAATCAAAAATTGTAAGTCCTATCAAGCTGATGAAGGGGTTGGATATAGTCTGGGGTACTTCATGGGCCTTGCTTTTCCCAACAGCAGGAACAGAAGCGCCCAGGGTGGGAGGAAGCCATTTCTCTTGAGAACCCAGGGTAGGCTAGTGAGCCTGGAGCTCTGGAGAAGGGACATTATTAGTAGGGGCTGGCGAAACACTGGACAAAGACTTTTTTCCAATGTAACTCAATCCTAGGCTTGCAGCAAATGGTTCCCCATCCCAGGTAGAGTGAGACTGGAGACAGAACTGCCTTTGAAGGCGGCCTGCAGCCTGGCCCCTGCTGGGTGTAGGTCCGCCAGTAACTGAGGGCTGGTTAAGAGCGGACGCGGACGCGGAGCAGCTAGCGGCGTCTAGAATAAATACCACCAAGGACTAGACTGTTATCCACTGCCTCCTCCGAATCCCTTTCCGCTTGCAGTGGGGCAGCTGTTTGTGCAAGTCAAACGTTGATTCAGCGGCCGGTGGGAAGGGGTTCAGGGCGGAGGGGGCGGGGCCAACGTCAGGAAGGGGGAGGGGAAAACTTGGGGGAGCCGAGTAAGGGGAGGCCCACTCAAGGGTTAATTCCTCCTGTCTGTCTCTGCCCCTCTCGGCTGGGCTCTCGCAGGCTGTATTTATAGATGGGATAATTGCCGAGGCTTTGAAAGCAGCGTGCTGGCAGCACGGGGCTGGTGCGTGGGGTGGGGGTGGGGAGGCCTGGGTCCCACCTGCTCCTGGGGGCTGCCCCTCCCCCACTATCCCTTCCTCCTCAGGGCTCCTAACCAGACCCAGCTCCGGATGGGGCCTGACTAGCTGCGTGTTCACCGGGTATGAAGTACCTCACATGTAATCTCCCAAGCAGCCCCGGGCATTGCATACACTCACTTGCCCCAGCTCTTGGGTCAGGCCTTTCCTGACCACCTTAGCTAAGAGGGGCCCTAGAACCTCGCCATACTTCTTTCATAGTACCAATGATAATCAGAAAATTATGCTGTTTATTTTTTACTTGTTTATTTAGTGTCTGCTTTGTCTGCCTTGTTTGCTGAATGCCTGGCCTAGAATCGGTCTTCAGTAAATATTTGTTGAAAATAAATGCTTATTTAACAGAAGAGGAATCTGAGGCTCAGAGGGGTGAAGTAATTCTTGGGGGTCACAGTGTGAGCAAATGGCAGAGCTGAGATTAATGTCTGGTTTGACCGTCTTTAGAGTTTAGTGTCTTACTAGGGGACCAGGAGTCTCAAACACAAGGGCCAGGGTGTTGGTGGAGGTGGGGAGTGCACGTGTGTGTGTGTGTGTGTGTGTGTGTGTGTGTGTGTGTGTGTTGTGTACAGAACTCCCTTACTGTCCTGGATGAAGGCGGCAAGTGCTGTTCAGCTGTGGCTAATTGTTGCTTGGATCTTTCAATTTTTCAGTACAAGCCAGAAATCTGGATTTTTATGTGAAATTTCCTGGTTTTTAAATGCTGACAACAAATCCACATTAACCCCCCCCCCCCCCCCCCCCCACACACACACACCAGGAAACATGGGGCCAAACACAACACGGGCTGTAGGCTGGATGGGACATGCAATTTGCAGCCTCTGCCCGCCCCCTCCCCCCCATCACCTGCCCTGTATTGAAAAGCAACATTGATAACAAGGACACTGGACTTTGGGCATTTCAAAGCCCTTCCTTACCTAATACTTCTCTAAATAGTCCTGATGTTCCAACAGGGAAGTAGGGGGGATTGCTGCACCCATTTTAGAGATTAGCAAACAGAGACCTGGAGGGATTCCTGTGCAGCCACAGGACAGTGGCTAAGATTCCTCACTCTGGGCCCTTTGCCTTCTAGCTCAGTGTTGTCTGCCCTGCCTAGGACCACCTTTCTCATTTCTCTCTCTATCCCAGTAGGGGGGAGAGAGAGGCTGTGGGGTAGACGGGGATGAAGAAACCCCACACTGGGCCACCCACAGGTTTGGGGGCCCCTCAACAGGAATAATTGCCAGCTCCATATAGTGCGACCTGAGCTGGCTCTTGTTTAGAGATGCAGTTATCAAAATATCGTCCTGTGCACTTTAATTCTGAGTGGGCTCGAACCAGCCTCAGTCAGCCCAGAGAGAGAAGGGGAATGCTTGGCTAGTCTTCAAGCTCTTGCATGGTGCAGTGCCTGCCCTATTCTGGCCCAGGGCCACACCAAGAGTAGACAGGAAACAGATGACTGCCGAGTGAATGAATTAATGAATTTCTGAGAGCCAGGCCATCAAGGGGAACAGGGAGGAGGACCTCTCCCTGTAATCATGATGATGATGACGATGTCATAACAATAACTAGCACTTATTGTGCACTTAGATATTCCAGACACTGTCTTAAGCCTTTTCCTTGTCGAGGTAATCTGTAAACCTAGAACAGTGACTGGTACTTTGTAAGTGCTTAGAACAATGTTGCCTATTAATATTTCATTTAATCTGCACAACAACCCTAAGAGGGGGGCCTTATTACTATGCACATAAGGAAATCAAGTCACCAAGAGGTCAAGCAACTTACTCACAGAATCTAGCCAGTAAGTGGTGGGCCCAGGGCTCAAACCCTTAACTGTGTGATCCCAAAGCTTGTTCTCTGACCTACTAGGGAATAGCAGAGGAGGGAGATTGCTAGAGAGCTAGAAGTGAGGAAGAACATTCAAGAGTCTGCAAAGGAAGGGTTCACGTGGGAACCAGGCTGAGGAAGGGCAGCACATGGGGGCCTCAAGCAGAAGAAGGGCATTGTGAGCAGAGGATTGGAAATACAGTTCAAGGCACCCACTCCCCAGCCCCTGTGTTTCCTGTGTGAATTGAACATGATGCAAGCTGACAGATTCAGGATTAATTTAAAGGTTGCAGCTCTCTGAGTACCAGGTGGAAATTTGCCTGAAGCATGGCCAGAGCATGATTTGTAAGCAGGGCTTGACCTCAGCTGCCAGCCAGGCCCTGTACCCTCCATGCTTCTCCACGGAGGCTGGCAGGACTAGGGCCCCTTGCTGAGACAGGTCAAAAGGGTTTAAAAACAGGCAAGAAACAAGAGAACAGATCAATTTTTCTCAGTGAACTTAATGCTCTGTGAAGGAAATGTGTAATTATATGAACTTCTGTGTATGGGGAGAGACCTGTACCTGTCTGTTTCTCTGTCTCTCTTACCACTTATTACCCTTGGGTGGTCTGGAACCTTTTCAGTACGTGTACCCACAGCTAAGTAAAGGTGAGGACGACCATGTATTTTGAATTTTTTCTTTTCTTCCCTTTTTTTTTTTGCCCATTTCCCATAGTAAGAAAAACCTTTGATATCATCTTACAGTATACAAATACAAAATGGTGGTAGGAGCCGTCTTCACGATCCCTTCAGGCCTGGGAGGCAAATCTGCTGCTGGGTGTGATGGGGGCCACGTCAAAGCCCAGCCCTCACCTTCAGGGTGGCTGAGCTGATCTAGTCATGTCAGGAGATAAGGGGGAGGAAGTGGTGGTTGGAGCCCTCTCCTTGAGCAAGCCAGGCCAAGTGAATCTGGGAAGATGCTTAAAGTAAGATCAGGGTAGACTACTTTCAATTCTCCTTCCCTGCTTGATAGTCTGTAGTGACCAAGCTTTGGTCAGTGAACTGTGGGAGTAAGACTGGGGGAGACTTCTGAAAAGATGTTTCCTTCCTGATAAGTGAGACGTATGAATAAAGTCTTTTTTCTTCTCCTGCTCTCTCTGTTCTGAATACTGTTCTGGATACTGTTGTATGATACGATGCTTGGGTGTGTGGCAGCTGATGAAGTTTTGGGGTGATGGGAGGGTGGGTCCAGAGCTGATGGCCAAGAAAGAATTCTTGAAGACGTCTTTGGTGCAAAAAGGTGATTTTTATTAAAGCACGGGGACAGGACCTGTGGGCAGAAAGTGCCGCACTAGGGTTGTGGTGGGTCACGGATTATATACCCTCAGGTTGGGAGGGGTTTAGGGATAGAGTAATTCTTCAAGGTATTTTGGAAGCAAGGTTTCCAGGATCTTGAGGGGCTAGGTTAGTAAAACACCATTTATTACCACTTAGCAAAACCTTAGTCATGAGACCCTTCAGATGTATATCAGGGAGCCATAAGCTTGGAGTATGATTGCCAGCATATATCTTGGGGAAGTTGAGATAAAGGAAGTTTCCCAGGGAATTTTTATGTGTTAATGTAGACTTACAGGTTCCTGGGGGGCGAGGATAATGTTAAGCCAAAATTCTCTTTTGTCCTGGTAAGGTGTCATCATCCAGGCAGCCAGGCTCCTAGAGGGAGGTCCCTGTGCCTGTTTCAAGGACTCGCCAATGGGCTGTAGGCAGTAAGGAAATTTAATTTTCATTTGCCTTAGTTTCCCACATCACTATATCAAGCATTTAAACCCCTTTCCTTTGTTCTTGGAGTGTCCAAGGAATATCATACACACTCCACCTGGGAGGGGGTGCTGTTAGACCGTATTTTGCCCTCTGCTTGCCCCACGCTCCCTTATCAGCAGCCGCCTTGTGACTCTGAATGACATATAGTGTAATGAGGATGGCAGAGGCTTTATAGAACTAGGTCCCAAAGACATGGCTGAGTTGGGGTACTTACTTTGGGACTATCTACCTTTACTTGTTGTTCTGTAAGTAATAACCTTCTTTATAGTTAAGCCATTGTTGGTCATATTTTTACTCCATGCCGCTGAAGTACTCCTGATTTAGAAGCATAAACCTGGAGGCTGTATTCCTGGGTTTTAGGAGGTCCAGACTCCTTGAACTGTCTTCTAGAATTGATGAGGGACCATAAGGCAAACTGAGAGCAAAGCATACCCAACACCCCACCCCCCAGGTGGGATATGTGTGATATTCCTCAGGTACTCCTGGCTGCCCAAGAATAAAGGAAAGGGGAAAATAAATGGTTAACTGATAGAGATTACAGTCATTCAAGACACATTCAAGTCTCCATCAGTTTACAAATATCTTAGTAAATGATAAGCAAAAGGCAATCTTATCAATAGCCTAATTTCCATAAAACTATAGACTCAGTTTCCTGGAGCTCCAACATCATCCTCCCTTCCATAGTGATGTAGGGAACAAAGGCAAGAAGGAAATGGCAGGTAAAATTAAATTTCTTTATAACCTGAAGCCCATTGACAGACACTTGAGGCAAGTACAGAGTATAACTTTTCTCTAGTTATGGGAACCCCCTACTGTCATAATGTTAATGCCTTACTAGAGGAAAAACAACCTTAATTTGACAATAGCTAGGCCTCAGGTATCTTATGAGTCCTCTTTAGCATATGAAAGTCCTTCTGGAGGCCTACCTTTTGTCTTTACCTTCTCCAACTCCATAGTAAGTAACCAGTCTTCACAATCCCAGGGCAGCTCTTTTGGTCCTGCCCCTGTGCTGTAATAAAATCACCTTTTTTGGGGAGCCTGGGTGGCTCAGTTGGCTGAGCATCTGACTTGGGCTCAGGTCATGATCTTATGGTTTGTCAGTTCGAGCCCCACATTGGACTCACTGCTGTCAGCCTGTCAGCACAGAGCCTGCTTTGAATCCTCTGTCCCCCTCTCTTTCTGACCCTCCCCAGCTTACCCTTTCTCTCTCAAAAATTAAATAAAAAACATTAAAAAAATAAAATCACCTTTTTTGCACCAAAGATGTTTCAAGAATTCTTTCCTGGCTATCAGCTCTGAACCCCCACCGTTCCAAAACCCCATCAGAACCAGTGTTGGATGATTCAGACCCATGGGTTGGCTTGCACCTTACTTTTGTGTGAGGGTTAGTGTGGAGGCCTTGTGGTCTTGGCTCTGGATGTCTATTCCGTGGTGTGTTTTACTCTATTTGATTTCCTTACTGCTTTCCCCTTTTTATAAGACAAATAAAAAATTGCCTTGAAAATGAAACTCCTCTTGTCCATCAATCAAGAAAAGCCTCGGATGCCTGGGTGGCTCAGTCGGTTAAGCGTCCCACTTTGGCTCAGGTCACTATCTTGTGGTTTGTGAGTTTGAGCCCCGTGTAGGGCTCTGTGTAGACAGCTCAGAGCCTGGAGCCTGCTTCAGATTCTCTCTCTCTCTCTCTCTCTCTCTCTCTCTGTCCCTCCCTTGCTTGTATTGTCTCTCTCTATCTCAGAAATATTTTAAAAAAATAATAAAAATAAGAATAAAAAAAGAATGCCCTGACCAAGTGCATTGGAAGAACCACAAATATGGAGCCAAATCCCCATGGCCTGTGGTGGGAAGGGAATGGGAAGAGGGCCTCTAAATAGCTAACTAACATTGATTACATACCTACCTATACCAGACATAAAAAAACTTTTCTGGCAAAATTTTTTGTTAGATTCTCAATTTTATTCCACCAATCTATGTATCTAATCTTTGAAATTGGGAAGTATAAGTCTTCCAGATTTGTTCTTTTTCAAGATTTTTTTGGCTATTCTGGATCCTTAGAATTTCTATATAAACTTTAGGATCAGCTTGTCAGTTTCTGCAAAAAAGGTAGCTGGGATTTTGGTAGGAATTACATTGGATCTGTATATCCATTTGGTGTATATTGCCATCTTAACAATATTAGGTCTAGTGATCCATGACCATGAATGGGATAGCCTTCCATGTTTTTAAAAGTCTTTGTTAATATCAACAATGTGTAGTTTTCAGAGTATAAGTTGTATACTTCTTAAGTTTATTCCTAAGTATTTTATTCTTTTTGATGTGATTGTAATAGAATTGTTTTCTTAATTTCATCTTTAGATTGTTCATTCATTGCAAGTGTATTGTAATACAATTGATTTTTGTATATTGGTTTTGTATCCTACAATCTTGCTGAATTCATTTCTTCTGAGTAATTCTTAATGGGATAAGTATTTCTTTTTCTCCTTAATTCTACCTGTTTCTGAACTCCAAGCCTTCTGAGATAACTTTGGTTTCCTAAGTGTTTTTTTTCATTTTTCATATAAATAAATAAAAAATTTAAAAGGCAAATAAACATGATGAAAGTAGACATTCCTCTGTTCTTTATTGGTTTCACTTTTGCTTTCAGTCTGGGAACTAGAATGAGATGGGGAATCCCTTTAGGTACTTGGGGAAGGAAGGAAAAGGAGATCCATTTACTGAGGGAATTAGAAGAGAGGGTTTGAGCAGAAAAAGTAGAGGAGAGGGAGCCAGAAAGGGGAAATACCCAGCAGCGTAAAACTCATTTCCTGAGGGAGTGTAGGGAAGCAAGCAAAAGCCCAGTTGGTGAGACAAGAGTGAGAGTGGGTAAAGTGAGGGCCAGGTTTAGAAAAAGGCACATCAGTGTATCTGTCACCAAGCTTGCCTGCCCAGGGTAGGGCGTGCCAGCTACTGTCCAGGAAGGACTCTGCTGTTGGTGTGGCTGGGAGTGGACCAGTTCTCCATATCTACATCAACGACTATTGCACATCTGTTACGTGTCTGGAACATTCATGGCTTCTTAAAATGATTCTGCAAGGTAGATCATGGTATTGATCAAGGGAATTGAGTTTCAGGCAAGTTCAGGAATTTTCTATTAGTGAGGGACAAAGTCAGAAGTTGAGAGGTGGCTTCTTTGACTTCTATGCCTGCCTTCTTCCTGCTGTGCTACATGATTTCCTGAGCCCTGGTTTGGGGAGGCGTGCTCTGCCCTGAAACTTTTAGGGCAGATGAGTGTGCAGGTGTGTGTGCATGCTCCTAATCTGCTTGTATCACCATTTTGCAAAGTATTCTCAACTCAAACTTTAGTACTAACAGCCAGAGTTTTCTACCTCTTTCAGTACTTTCCTAGGTACAGGTGGGAGAGTGCTGGGTTTGGGAAATGTGAAACACACCCTCTCGTTGGCCCTCAGAGTTCTACAACCAGTTCTTTAAGTCAGTTTGGAGATGAGCCTTCTCCTTTGTATTTGGGAAGACTGGCCTGTTGGATTCAGGTTTGGGAATCTAGAAGCCCTTGGCCATTCCACCAAGACCTTGGCTTGGCTAATACTATTGGCCACCTGGAAAAGCAACTGGGACTTAGTTGGGTCTCAGATGTTTGGTGAATGTTAAGTGGATAGTCCTCACCCCAGCACCAGCATTGTCGGGGAGCTGGAATCTGTTAGTGATTTTCAAAATGGGAGGCGGGTCAGGTCTGGCATAGGTGGGGCTCCCTGTTGTAATAGATCCTACTTTCATAAGCTCATCTGTCTGTTGAGCAAACATATTTATTGCTTGCTGAGGAGGTACCAGGGACAGAACAGCCGATGAGTCTCAGTACTCATGGGATTTAGAATTTAGAGGAGCTAACAGACATTGTT
The DNA here is from genome assembly GCF_018350195.1 of Panthera tigris. Classification (NCBI taxonomy): domain Eukaryota; kingdom Metazoa; phylum Chordata; class Mammalia; order Carnivora; family Felidae; genus Panthera; species Panthera tigris. The sequence goes on from NC_056665.1 coordinate 122,018,568, forward strand.
ATAAGTATCCAAATCCTGGGCAGTGCTTTTTTCCCGTTGCCATGTGGCTTTTCTTGCCTAAATGACACCTGTCATCTTGCCTGTTCCTTTCTCTTTTTCCTTTTCCTAAGCTTTCCATGATACTTCCCCACCTCCTGCCACTCTCTCCTGCCTCTCTTGCCTCCATGCTGGGTGTGGGTTTACCTTTCTTTCTGTGACAGAAGCTTCCTACTCCTCCTTTCTGAGGACCTCCAGGCAAACTGTCTGCACAAGGCTCTTGTCAGTCTCTGGTGGAGCTCCTTCTGGTCAGGATGGGCTCTGCAGAGCACTTTCTGCCATTGAAAGGACAGTTCCAGGGAGAGATGCCATGGGATGGTGTTATCTCAGGCTTACTTGTGCCTGGGTGAATTGCACGTGACTGAGTTCCCACCCTTGGAGGGAAAACTGTTCTTATCATTTCCATCCCTGTCCTCTTCACTGAACCTGTCTTTGAAGAAGCACATTTGGCTGTCCAGCTATTTGGCCAGGCTGGAGTTGTGTGTTGCAATTAGTCCCCACCCCCATTCTTGTCCTGGTGGAACAGGAAATGCCTGTCAAATGATAGCTGATGACCTAGGGGATCCTAGAATCTCAAGGTCAGATGGAACCTTATCATTTATTCCAATACATTTCAAATTTCTTTGATTATGACTAGTAGTAAAAATTATATTTTATGTAAGCTTTTTACATGAACCAATATGCATTATGTACGTTTATTACATATGCTCATGCATATTAAGTACATAAAGTATAACAAAGTTTTACAAAGCAATGCTCACCCTTAGTATGCTTATATTTTCTATTACATTTAAAAATGTTGACCCTACCTACACCCAACTAAATTGGTTTTATGACTCAGTATCTTAATATTAAGTTTCAAACCACTGCTTGGGAAACACTATTTTATTTATTTTTTATTTTTTTAAATTTTATTTTTTTTTATTTTTAAGAGAGAAAGAGAGAGAGAGAGAGAGAGAGAGAAAATGGGGAAGGGGCAGAGAGAGAGGGAGACACAGAATTCGAATCAGGCTCCAGGCTCTGAGTGGTCAGCACAGACCCCAATGGGGGTTTGAACTCACAACCTGTGAGATCATGACCTGAGCCCAAAGTCAGACGCTTAACCCACCCAGGCACCCCAGAAAACACTGTTGTAATTTAACAACTCATGTCCTTTCTACTTGTCAGATAGTTGTGTGGTATTTGTTTGGATTTCTCTGGTAGATAACTTGGTACCTACCTAGGAAGTCTATTCTGTCTTTGGACAGCTGTGTCTGTTAAAAAAAATTTCCCTATGATATGAAATCTGGTCTTCTACCTACGACTGACTCCTTGTCCTTCCAAGTAAAAGCCCTTCAGAATAGTGGTTGTGTCCTCTTTCATCCCTTTGTCTTCCATAACGTAGTAGCTCTGGATCAGTGGTGTGCTTGAGCTGGTATGCACCAGCTTGTGAGAGCCAATTTCCAAATTTTTAGGAATTATGGGAGCTGATAGCTTTTTTTTTTTTAATGTTTATTTACTTGTGTGTGTGAGAGAGAGACAGACAGAGTGTGAGCGGGGGAAGGACAGAGAGAGAGGGAGACACAGAATCCGAAGCAGGCTCCAGGCTCCAAGCTGTCTGCAAAGAGCCCGACGCAGGGCTCGAACCCACGAACCGTGAGATCATGACCTGAGCTGAAGTCAGACGCTTAACTGACTGAGCCACCCAGGCGCCCCTATGGGAGTTGATTCTTAAAGTCATTATTAAAAATTAAATTCTATGACTTACAAATCTATTAAAAACAAAGGTACTAAGTACTCAGAACTCCTCACTTCTTGTTTTACTGCTTTGACTATTATTTACACTCTTCAGGTTACGTCTGTTATATCTGTATGGTGGAGATACAGTTTTTAACAGTTTTTTTCTTTTTGAGGGAGAGATAGAGGGAGTGTACGTGGGGGAAGGGCAGAGACAGAGGGAGAGAGAGAATCCCAATCAGGCTCCACACTGTCAGCGCAGAGTCTGAGGTGGGGCTCAAACTCACGAAACATGAAATTATGACTTGAACTGAAATTGAGAGTCGGATGCTTCACTAACTGAGCCACCCAAGTGCCCCTATATGGAGGAAATATTATATGAAGTTGTGCTATTGCCCATCTCTTCCCAGCTCTGGGTTCAGTCATGTCACATTGGTAGCTTGATCTTGGCCATGGCAGGAGTATGTATACCAAGGAAACTGGCAGATACAACAGGGCCTCTCCTCTTAGAAAGCCGGTCATTAAGCATGTCCAGTACACCATTGCTCTGGGGTCGTACTGCTTGGGTTTAATCTCAGCTTCAGCACTTGCTGGCTGTGTGTGATGGGCAAATGACTTAACATCTGTGCCTCAGTTTATTTGTACAGTGCACACTGAGGGTCGCTTTGAGAATTGAATGAATTAATGCACATGCAGTGCTTAGAACAGTGCCTGGCACATGGCCCTTTATAGGTGTTAGCTGTCATCTAGGCTTACTGTTGCAAGATTATTCCATTCTCCCTGCTGGGGTTTGGTTTCCAGGAGTCACTCAGCCCAGTCATTCTCCCTTATTTTGCTTTCATATTTGACATATAGTTTGTTGTCTTTTCCTAGCCAGATTACAGGGTCCCTGAGTAGGAGTGGTTGGCTTTTTCTTTGGGAGCTCTAGGTCCCAACCTTTAGCTGGCTGCAGGATGGAGGCTCAGTCTCACTGACCAGTGGAAACCCTCAGGATTCCCCAGGAGCCGTGTTCCCAGTGTAGTGTCCTTCTCTTAGTGGGGAGCTCCTAGGCTTGGCTGCTTGATGTGAAGATGAGAAGGATTTCAATTGAGGCAGCCCTGAGCTGGCTGACCACTGCAGATGGCCCAGCTGCCACCAGGTGGTTGGCCTATAAATCATTAGGTCTTACCCTCCCTGAAACTAGATAAAGCTGAAGCATAAACAGCGTCTTGTGTCAGTGATGAAGCATCTGGCTCCTCCCCAGCTCTGGACAAGGCCTCACGGAACTCGCTTAGGCCCTGATTCTTTCTTATGGACAGCTGCTGTGCTTTTTGAAGAAGCCAGGAGACTCTCCTGTCTTGAAATAGGTCCGCTTGTGCCTATATTTTATCATTAGGGATTTTTTCTTTTGGAGTAAACAGTGCTTTCTCCATAAAGTTCTGTTTTGAAATGGTGGTACCTTGGGAGACTGGCATATTATTAAACATTTAAAATCTTAGTGTGAATGAACTTGTACATTAGCTACACATTGCTCCCTGCTCCACTGCTGTCTCTTATCAAAGTGGGTATTAATTCCAAAGAAATTCTGGAGATAGCACTGTTGTGTGTCGAATTCCTAAACCTTGCTGTACTTTCAGAATCACCAGGAGAGCCTTTCACTTAATTAGAAAAATTTTAATTTGAAAGCTCCTGACCCTTACCCCACTCAAAGTAAATGTCACTCACGTAATCTCATTACTTAAATATATGTTTATATATATTAATAAGAAATAAAAAAAATTCCCCTCAACTTATCCACTTCTATCCTGGGAAGTCTTTAAAAAGTATAGCTTTCTAAGGTCCTTCCCTAAATGTACAGAAATAGAATTTTCTGGAATGGAGTTTAGGAATCCTTATTAAAAAATATCTTCTGGTGATTATAAATGTGCAGACAGGTGTGCACCATTTCTCAGTATTGTATTTGATTCATTTCTGTATTCTCCAGCTCTCTGCCCAGGCTTGGTGCATAGTAGGCACACAGTAGGTGCTTAACAAGTGATGTTTAAACTGAAAGAGGCAAGGAGTTGGGCAGACCTGGATTGGAGCCGAAGCTCTGCCAATTTCTGTGTACCCTGGGCAGGTGACTTCCTCCTTATCTGGGAAATCGGGAAGGTAATGTGCACAATGAGAGGGTTACGGGCCAGTGGGGTCGTCCCATCCCTTGTAGGCCTCCCCTTCCTGGGGCTGTCAGGGGAAGGAAGGCAGTCAATTGCAGGGTTTAGGCAAGTCCCAGAGGGGTTCTCTATTAATTACTCAGGGGGCGCTTGTAAGCGCCCTGAAGCACTGGTCTTATGACACTGCCTTTGGGCCACAAGGATGAAAAGCAGTGCTAGAATCGATCTCCTCGCTGCCTGCCTGTGGCTGGATTGATTGGATTCCTGCTTGATATCTGCCATTAGGAGACCAACTAAAGCTAATTTCCAGCTCAACCTGCCCCAGGTCCTGAGGACTGGGGGTGGTGGTGGCAAGGAGCTTGCAGGGGAGGCCCAGGGCCCAGGCTGGGGGTGGCAGGGGAGCAGAGGGTACTGCCCTGAGAGTAGAATTGTGGGGGTGTGTGGCCTGCCGGCTTCCTGTTCAGGGGAGGGAGCTATGACCGCCTTCCACACAGTCCCATTGTGTCTTGCTGACACTTGCTTCTTCCAATCCATTTCCATCCTAGTTTTAATAATCAAGTGAATGCATCTTCTTAAATATTTTATTGAACAGGGAGACTGGAGTACCCAGGGGGAGGGAGGGCTCAGGCCTCAGCAAGCATCTTTTTGCTCTGTGGCCTCTCCTTTTGTTTGTTTGTTTTTTTAATGTTTTATTTATTTTTGAGACAGGGAGAGACAGAGCATGAACAGGGGAGGGTCAGAGAGAGGGAGACACAGAATCTGAAACAGGCTTCAGGCTCTGAGTTGTCAGCACAGAGCCTGACGCGGGGCTCGAACTCACGGACCGCGAGATCGTGACTTGAGCCGAAGTCGGCCGCTTAACCGACTGAGCCACCCAGGCGCCCCTGTGGCCTCTCCTTTTGGAAGAAGAGTTTGGGCTTGTCTTACCAGGATCTTGGTTTCTGGTGGAGCTCTGGGGCCAGAGTGGGGAGATGGACAACAGTGAAGAGCTTGGCTACTCTGGATTTGGTTACTCTGGGCTCAGCTGTTCTGGGAATCAAGGCTCCTAGAGTTTGAGTGTGTTTATCTATAGGTTAATGATATCTGCTTTACAAGGGGGAAGGGATTCAGTGAGAAAACCCGGGAGAGGCACCTTGCACTGTTTTCGGAACATAGTAGTGGCTCAATAAATTGTTGCCATTGTAATTTTTCTTATTTTCCCCTCTATTCTAAGACCCTCCACCCCACTTTAATGTATTTGTAATCCTGTCCTGTCTTATAGCTGATGTGTTTATTTTAGGTGTAGCGTTTTGTTATCTTCCTCCCCTTAGAGCTGTTATTAAGTCAGTGATGACTTTTATAACTAAGAGTTTCTCAGACCTGAGAAAATGTGCTATCACAGACATTTGCCTCCCATCCCTCAGCTGGGACTGCAGTGATTCACAGATTTGTTTGGCCAATAACCTCTTTTTTAAAAGGGAGATTAGCAAGTGTTAAAAGTGTATTAGCAGCTAATTGAGAAAATTAAGACAGCTTTTGAAGAAAGGGGAAGGTTTGCAGAAAAGTAAGTAGCCAGGCAAGGCCTCACATGGGCGGGTAGGAAAAATATTTAGGGATGTCTCTGATCTGGAAATCTCTAGAAGCCATGTCTCTTGTCCTATTCTGCTCATATGCCCACCTCTGCTTTAGAATATTCCCTTTCTTTCTTTGTGGCTATCTGCCTTAGAGGCACCGCTAGAGTCTGCATGTTTGAGGGTGTTTGCCCATTTGTGACAGGGTGTCTCGGATCCCTGCACACAGATCAGTCTACACAATGCATTCAATTAAAAAAAAAAAACAATTTAGGGGCACCTGGGTGGCTCAGCTTGTTAAGTGTCATGATCTCACAGCTTATGAGTTTGAGCCTCATGTCAGGCTCTGTGCTGACAGCTCAGAGCCTGGAGCTGTTTCAGATTCTGTGTCTCTGTCTCTCTCTGCCCCTCTCCTGCTCATGCTCTGTCTCTGTGTCAAAAATAAAATAAAAACATTAAAAAAATTTAAAAAACCGTGAGGAAATAGCAAAATAGCAAAAATTCTGGCCTCTCCATTCATAAGTACTGCATAAGGAATTTGAAGCCGTCCTCAGTCTCTAGTTTCGTGTATATGTGCGTGTGCGTGGGCGCATGCATGTGCATGCATTGTGCTGTGCAATTACGGGACCTGATATTTTTGAGAAAATTTCTTGCTAAAATCATCCCAGAGAATTAACACCTTGCTATAGGCACCCAGCAATCAAAAGAAGGTTCTAAGCCCACTTTGGTTTCCGGGTGCTGGGCTGTGAGCAGAGTCCTTCTGCAGTCCTGCCTTTCATTGCCATGTTCCTGTCAGGGTAGGAAGCCGATGGCTGCTTTCCGTAGAGAGAGGCAATGTGGGTTAATGGCAATGCTGTTATTGATTCCACCACCACTGCTTGCTGAGAGCTTGGCACTTGTTAAAATGCTAACTATGTAGCTGGTACTATGTTAGCCATGTAACTTGGAATACCTAGTTTGATTCCCACAACATTCCTCTTAGGTTCCATTATCAGTACCATTTTGCAGATGAGAGGATAAAATCCCAGAAGACTTGCTTTGTAATTCCCAAGTCTGCCTGACACCATACTACCGTGTTCTGAGTTCTCTGCCACAATCACTGTCTTCTAGCAACCCTGGAGAAGGGCGCTGAGCATGAGAATAAGCGTTGCTTGGAGGGGTCTTAGGGGTCCTGAGTTGTGTGTGCCCCATCTGAGCCCTGCTTCTGTCCTGAATGGCTGCTTCCTGCAATCTCTCTTTGGGCTGCTCATAGCACAACTCCATGAAGCTTCATTCATGTCTTGGTACTGCAGAGGTTGGCAAACTTGCAAAGGGCCAGATGAGAGTTTTGGCTTTGTGAACCGTATAGTCTTTGTTGCAAATACTCAACTCTGCTGTTGTAGCATGAAAGCAGCCATGGATAGTTCATAAGTGAATGGACCTGTGTTCCAGTAATGCTGCATTTACAAAACTGGGTAGCAGGCTATAGATTGCTGACCTCAGGTCTGTGGCAAAGGGGTGACCTTCACTGGGACAACCACGTGGAGGGTGCCTCCTGGAGGGAGCCTTGCTTTTTGGAGACTGAGGAGTATTTTTGAGAGTGAGAGTGGTCAGCTGGGTTAAATGAAGTTTTTGTGTGTGTGTGTGGGGGGGCATGGGGGTGTGTGTATGTGTATACTCAAAAGAATCATGTTCCTTATTTTTTCTTAATTTTTTTAAAAAAAATTATTTATTTTTGAGAGAGAGACAGTGTGTGAGCAGGGGAGGAGCAGAGAGAGAGGGAGACACAGAATGTGAAGCAGGCTCCAGGCTCTGAGCTGTCAGCACAGAGCCTGATGCAGGGCTCAAACTCACGAACTGTGAGATCATGACCTGAGCCAAAGTCAGACGCTCAACCGACTGAACCACTCAGGTGCCCCAAATCACATTCCTTATTAAAACCATCCTAGTTTAATAATCCTTATTAAAAAACCCAAAAATTTCAGCATGAGGATAACCTTGCAGTTAGGGAAGGATTGTGTAGCTCAAGGGCTCCCTGAGTTTCCATTGTTTTTGTGGGGAGAGATTCCCTATGATCACTGAAACCGTGATTCCAGAGATGTGCTATTCCTCCCTTTAAAGGCTAGGGTCCAGTGAAGGCACAACTTTTTCTCAGTCATTTTTAGTGCAGCTAAGAGGTTCAGAGATTCAGAGGAAACAAAAGGGACAAATAGATACCAATATAAGACACATAAACATATCCAGTTTACATAGAGAATTCTGACCCTACCCCAGCCAGCTTGTCTCCAGAGGTCTCAGAGACTCTCCTGTTCCATACACTCTTCTGGTACTTTCTAATTAAGTCTTGCTTTGGGCCCAAGAATAACCTCTGTCCCTAGATAATTTGTGCCATGTTGGGTTTGTCATTATGAATGACCTCGATGAAAGACCTCATTCTCAACAAAGAGGGCCTGTGGTCATGACATGCCAATTAAAGTAAAAAGAAAATAAGGTACATTTACAAAGAAAGAAAATAAAAATCAGGTGTAGTCCTTCCATTCAGGGATGACCACTACATATTCTCTATGCCCTTTTCTGTAACAGGCTCGAGGTCTTTCTTGAAACTTAATTATACATCCATACAACAGCAATGACCATACACTAATGGAAGGCTCATTCTGTCACAGCAGAATAAGCACTGAGAGATGTTAGATGAGGTGGAGGGGAGGGGAGAGAGACTGTAGGGGCCTGTGAGGTACTGGGTGGGTGGTGTAGCTCTGTGGCTTCCTGGGTGTCCTGGCCTGGGTGCTCAGCCTGGGAGCAGTGATGAGGAGGGGGTGGTGTGGGCATGCCCCACTGTCTGAGTTGTCCTTGCCCTCCCCTGCCTTGGAAGGGAGGTGGTAACTGTTCTGCAAATGAGATGGGAGAGGGGTGGGAGCTGGTGCCTCCTCCTTGTTATCTGCAGCTGCCCATCCACCCTGGTCAATGATGCTTGTCCATCACCGCTGAGATCCAAGTCCAGCCATGTGCGAGGGGAACATCTGTTCCCACGGCTGCAGGGCCCTGCAGTCCTGGAGTCAGAGCGACTGCAGAAGCCAAACATGGGGTCACTGGTAGTGTGTATGTTGCGGGATAGAAAGGGGAGGGAGTGGTGCAGAGGGCAGGGGTCTGGTGTCATTGAGGGGGCACTGCTTGTTATTCTCTGGGAAGTTGGCACAGTCTACTCATTGGACATTGGGGCTCTGGGCCTTTTGGGGCAGGCCTGGCAGAGGGAGGCAGACAATGGCTCTTTGGGAGCTCAGCAGGCTGTGGGTAGAGAGTGAAACATAGAATGTGCTGCTCTTCTGATTCCCATGCCACTCAGCATCAGTAGAGTAATAGAGGATGAGTTTCACCTGCTACTATATTAGCAGGGCTTCCTGGACACAGATCCTTATATCTCAGAGCCTGGGTGTTCCTAGCAGGACCTTCTTCCATTTTTTTTCATTAGTTCAGTCACCAGAGCTGTGTACAGGGGTTGAGGACCTGTGCTCTGGACTTAGACCAAAGTGGGTTCTGATACAAGTTCCTTTGTGTCCTGGCTGAGTGACCTTGAGAAAGAGATGAAACCTCTCTGTGCCTGTTTCCTGCCCTGAAAATGAGGATAACCATGTCTGTCTTTGGAGGTGTGGGAAAGATTAGTTAGTTGCATTAATGTGCATTAATCACCCGGCTGGTCTGGAGCTGCCAGTGGGGTAAATGTTGATTGCCTCCTCTCTCTTAGTTTGATTCACATCTGTACACTGTGGCTGTGCTCTGATGTACCCATGACATCTGCCTTTCAGGAAAGGATCAAGGTCAGTGCCTTTAAGCTCCCTGTTTGATCCTGTGATGGCCATCTGGTCCCCACAACTCACTGTTCACCCTGCCAACCTATTTCCCAGGACTTATAGATATGAGAGTGCTAATGGGTCACATGGATGGCCACGACTGGTTCCCTGGCTCCTGACTTTACCTGCTTACCTGGGACCTCAGCCCTCTATCCCTGATATGTCTAGGAGTGTCCAGGGGCAAGGGTCTTGAGCAATTGCATCAGAGCTGGTCTGGAGTCTCAGGGTTTGCCTGAGCCCACTGGGTTCTTCCCCTTGCTATTCTCCCCGACTGTTTGCCAGTGGACGCTCCCACCTGATATCTCTTCATGCCTGTCCATCCTTCCTCTGAAGCCCATGAGCCATCAAGGCTGCCCCTGCACCTGTTCAAAGCATGGATTGATGACAGTAGAGTGAAGACAGAGAATTCCTTTGAGTGTACTTTTGGGGTCATGCTTTGATGGAAGGCAGCATCTGTCCTGATCTCATAGATTTTCTCTTGAGATGTCTCTCTTCAGTTTTATTTCCAGCATCCCCCAGCCCTCCAGACTTCAGACCTAGTTCTCATGAGGACTGACTGGGAGTAGGTCTGCGAGCTTGCATAGATTAATCCCTCCTTCCCAACCCTGGGCTTCCATGGATTGTGAGTTCCCCCAGAAAGATCCTGGGACCCCACAACAAAGCTCTGGCAGGCCTGCCCCCCTAGGTTCCCCATCAAGCCAGATGCCCAGGTTCAGGCAGGGAGGCCTATTGCCCACACAATTGCTCATCATTTGCCTGCAGTGCTATTGTGGGTTATCTGGATGCCTTTTTCGCACACTCAATAATCATGTTTCCTACAACCATCCACTTGCTAACCTGCTTATGCACTTTGTAATGCTCTTCTGACCCTTTCAAGTTCAGCTGGTTTTCTTTGGTGTAAGGCCAACACCCTGGGGACAGTCTGAGCAGTGCTGAATAGCATGGGCAGATGCAGCATACCCTGTATGCCATGTTCTTTCTATTAGGTGAGCCTCATGGGAAGCATGCCGTGGTTGGGGCTTCTCTGGAATCATGGGGTGTTCCAGGCAGAGCAGTAGAGCTTGCCTTCCATCTTCCCCCAGCCATCCAATCCTAATGCAGGCCTGATCTGGAGACCCACCCTCACTTTTCTGAATGCCAGTGGCCCAGCTGTGGTCAAGGTCTGATCTGTGGATCATCTCACCCACCTCACCAGTGTCACCCTCGGGTCCTTTTAAAATATGGAGTCCTGAGCTCTTCCCTGGCTTACCACCATTGTATCCATTCAGTGCTTTAGGGTGGAAAAGCTTATAAGCAATTTGGGCCCTGAATTGAGCCCTGAAAGGAAAGAAGTATTGGCCACAATATGTTAAAAGAAAATTGTAAAATCAAAATTAATAAATGTTTAATTAAATATTTAGAAATGTAACTGTCAACTTATCAACCACAAGTCTGTTCACTCTCACATGGTTATGTGTCATTTATATTTAATGCGGGATGCAGATGGCTTTTAATCTGTTCATTGTGTGGGGTGCCTGAGTGGCTCAGTTGGCTGAGCCTCCAACTCTTGATTTCGGCTCAGGTCAGGATCTCAAGGTTCATGAGATGGAGCCTTGCGTCGGGCCCTATGCTGACAGTGTGGAGCCTTCTCGGGATTCTCTCTCTCTCTTCCTTTTTCTCTGCCTCCCCCCCTCCCCACCCCCATACACAAATAAACTTTAATCTGTTGATTGTGAGGTAGGGTGGTGCCCCCACAGAGTACCTGGGGCCTCCTTCAGTCTTCAGATGGCTCTGTTCAGACCTTATGAAATCTGAATCTCTGAGGGTAGGATGAGAAATCTGCATATTCGTCGGATTTGCCAGGTGATTACCAGGAATGCTAGCCTCATGGCCTTCCTGAGATTGTCACAGTGCTGAGAGAAAGTCATTGAGGGACTAGAGCTGTATGTTGTAGGGTGTCAGTTCCCAAAAGCAGAGATCACAATAACCTCCAAGGAACTTAAAAATAACACAGGTGCCTGGGCCCCACTCTAGGCCTATTCAATAAGCTCATTTGGAGTGGGGCCTGGGAATCTTCATTTAAAAAAAGTTATTTAGAAGATTCAAATGATCAACTAGATTTGGGAACCACAGAATTGAGAAAAGATACCATACCAGGGCTTCTCAAACTTTGATATGCAGAGTGATTCCTGGGGGTCATTTGGGTAAACCTTAGGTTTTGACTCAATCAATTTTGGTCAGAGCCCCAATTCTGTGTTTCTGACAAGCCCTTGCCATGCTGCCACTGGTTATCCATAAATCATATTTTGAGCATAAAGGGTCTGGACCCTGGGCTGGAATCCTGGCTTAGCTACTTAGCAGATAGGAAAGCATGGTACATTATAGTAACATCTGAAAGTCCTAGAAAAGAGTTTGCAATTAGCTTACCCTGGGCTTGGAGTTTTAATATAGGGCCCAGGAGTGGGTGAGGTTTGGTTGGTTCAGTCTACTCTTCTTGGCTCATCTGTGGATTGGAGTGATCTCACCATGGCCAAGGTCACTCTGTGGATTTCTCAGGTTGCAGCCAGGGTCCAGTTTGCTGAGCCCTTCTTCTCCTGGCTTCCTAGTCCCTTGTCTTCAGAGATAGGCCTACTTAGAAATTCTGTGAAATACCTAGTAGCCTTTAATAAATTCCTTTTCTTAAATTAGAGTGGATTCTAAGAACCCTGATTGATAAGTGCACGGAGGGGCCAGGGATGAAAGCCGTAGAAAATATTAGAAGTGGCTGTTCCATTTTACCATCTGTGCTAGGTCAGGCAGCTGGGAGTTTCAAGTTCTTCTCTTTGTCCTCTGAATGCCCTGTAATTTATTTCCTTATACCGTGTGAGTGTTTTTATCTTGATACTTTTTTTGAAAGACTCTTGAGGGTAGGATTGGGTCTTCATTCACATTTTCATTGATTCATCAGTCAGTATTTGTTGAATGTCAACTATGTGCCAAGTACCAACAGCCTTAACCTGGGTTTCCCAGAAAGCAGAACCTGAGATGGATGGCTTATGTGGGAATCCTTTATTGGGGAATGATCGGAGGTAGGGCAGGAGTGAGGGACAGGAACAGCAAAGCAAGGAAGGAGGGGAAGCTCAAACAGACTGCACTATTAAGTTGGCCGCAGCTATGGGTGACTTAGTGATAGACCCCATGGGACATCTGACCCTGTGAAACATATCTTAGGACCACCTGTCCAGGGTGGGTGAGGAAGAAGCATCTATACATCCACTTGAATACCTCGTGTGTATTCGTTTCCTTGGGAGCCATAACAAATGACCACAAACACAGAAATGCATTCTCTCACAGTTCTGGAGGCTCCAAGTCTGAAATCAAGTTGTTGGCAGGGCCGTGTTCCCTCTGGAGGCTCTAGGGAAGTTTCCTTCCTGGCTTCTTCCTTGCTTCTGGAGGTTTCTGGCACTCCTTGGCTTATAACTGCATCGTTCTGATTTGTCTGTCTTCACATGGCCTTTCCCCCTCGTGTGTCTCCAAATCCTTCTCTCCTTATAAGGCTGCCGGTCATTGGATTTAAGAGCCACCCTAATCTAGGATGACCTTATCAAGTTAGGACTTGATTATATCTGCAAAGATCCTATTTCCAAATAAAGTCCCATTTGCAAGTATGGAAGTGAAAAGGGTAACCTTTGTTTCTCCTGCTCACAGCACTACTCTGAATACTTCACTTCTGATACCAGATGTGTCATTCCAGGGAAGTCTCTGACACCACTGGGTGTCCTACAACTTAACTCAATTCTGGCACTGTCCACCTGGGTGTAGAGTTAAGTCCCATAGGTTAAGGGCTCAATCCCATCCTTCAAAGGCCAGTTGCAATCCAGGTGTCACCTGTGCTTTTGACAGACTCACTATAAAGGGGAAAGTTCCATGACCTCTTCCTTGGGCTTGATAATTTGTTAGAGTGGCTCACAGAACTCAAGAACACCATTTACTTACTAGATTACCAGTTGAGTATAAGAGAACACAGCTCAGGAACAGTCGGCTGGAAGAGATGCAGAGGGCAAGATATGGGGGAAGGGGTGCCCAGCTTCCATGTCATCTCCAGGCATGCCACCCTCCCAGCACATCTATATGTTCATCAACTTAGGAGCCAGTACTTCAGGAATTTTTATAAAGGCTCTGTCATGTAAGCATGATTGATTAAATCATTGCCCATTAGTGATTGACTCAATCTCCAACCTTCTCCAATCCCTGGAGGTCTGGGGGTTGCGCGATGGGTGGGGTTAAAATTTCTAGCCTCTAATCATGGGTTCCCCAGACAAGCAGCTGCTGAGGCTCTCCAGGAGCCTCCAGCCACCAGTCATCTCATTGGCATACAAAAGACACTTAGGCCTTCTGGAGATCCCAGTGATTTTAGGAGCTGTGTGGCAGGAAAGGGAGCATATGTATTTCTTATGTCACAGGAGGTTAGGACTTCAACTATCTTTTTGAGGTTGCAGTTCAACCCACAACATCACGGTTAAAGGTTCTCCCCATGATGCTAACTCTACTGTATTCCAGGTTGCATATACATGGGTGCCAAGGCGATCTACTTGGCACAGAGGACCCTTAGGGTAGGGGGGTGAGAAGTTCTAGATGTGGCCCTAAGGGGATTGGACTGTCAGGCTGCACCTGTGTGGACCTGTCAGCAGCCACTCTGAGCTGTGTGCCGCAGCAGGGGCTGGAATAAGAGATGAGGCTAGAAGCATATAAAGTGGTGCATATGGGGGAGTCCATACTGGCAGAAGTAATGCAGGTTGTGGATTCTCACCACTTGTGCGCCAGACCCTGTGCTAAATACATTAGAGGAATTTCACTTAAATTTAAATTTCACAACATTCTTACATAGCAGGTGCTATGATCCCCATCTTACTGATGAAGAATTTAAGGTTCCAGAAGTATGGCTTACTCGGAGCCAAACCTCCCCTGCTATAGAATGTAAGCTTCATAGGAGCAGAGACTTGGCTTAGTGTGATCGTCTCAGTACCTAGAACAGGTATACAGTATACAGTCGGTGCTCCATAAATGCTTGCCTAGAAATGATAGGCTTGGATTTGAATTAGGCAGTCTGATGCCCAAGCCCATGTGTTTAATCTAACAAAGAATCTGTGTGAGCAGAAAAGAAAGGTGCTGCCCTTCTCATGAGCTACGACCCCTTTCAAAGGCAGGCCTAAGTGAGTAATAAGTATTCTGTTGTAGGATGGCCCTTCTTTAGGTGGCAGATGTGCAGTGGATGCCACATGCACGCTTGATGGGTTGGTGCTGGACTCACATGGCACAAGATTTGCGTTTTCTGCCTGGTCTGGCCCATCCTCAGGCACTGGGTTCTGGTCTCTTCTGCAAAGGCCAGACTTGGCCTGCTGGATGAATTTCACGACACTAATAAACATTCACACCTACCCAGAGCATTTAGACATTTAGAAAATGGAGCCTAAAAGCTTTGTGCAGCAATGTGCATTTCTCTTGCAAGCCTGGGGAACATTAACTGGAACACACACGCTACGGAAACCGGCTGCATCATTATTGGAACTGATGCACGCTTACTCCAACCAATCTATTTTTATTTGAAGCACTTACGTTGCATGAAACTGAGCATAATAACTACAGTCAATAGAGATGTATTTGTTTTTATTTAAACTCATAAATGTGCTAACGCCAATAAAGATTTTTTTTCCCTCTGAAAAGTAAGACATGTATGGAGGAGATGGAAATTTATACATCCATCAAGCCAGGAAAGCCCATTTTCTCAGAAACCATTTTTTGAATTGCCAGTGATTTATGGTGGCAGACCGAAGATGGAGTTGGTGAGGTAGGGAGAAGGAGCAGGAGAAAACCTATCCAAGTAGTTAATTTATTTTACTCCGTTTAAAGAGCAGAGGACTTAAGATGAGAGAGTGGAGGGCAGGGGTGGGATATCTGCATAACAATTGGATTCTAGGTATAAGAAGTTAGACTCTCATTGTCTTGAGTTTTGCCTAAATATACTTTGGGAATTTGGAGATCAGATGGAATGGTGAGACCAGTGCCAGCTTCAGAAGGTCTAGATTTGCTACTATCTAGCCATGTCACTTTGGCAAAGGTCTTGGGCTTCCTCATCTATGAGCAGGACGTCAATATTGGTGTGGCTTGGTGGAGAAGGGCACAGGTTCTCTAGAGCCAGACTGCTGAGATTCAAATCTTGGCTATGGCTCTGTTCCCTACGACTGTGTGGCCATGAGCAAGTTACTCTACCTTCCTAGGCTCTGGTTTCCTCCTTGATCTGAAAGGGGATGATCATGCTACATACCTCATAGCCTTGTTTTGAGGTTTAAAGAAGTAATGCACATAAAGGACTTAGAACATAAAGGTCTGGCACATGACGAGCACCTGATTAGCTCTTTTCATCAGGACAGTTAGAACAGGAAGTTACAATGCAGTTCAGAGCCCTTCATTTTACAGCTGAGGAAACAGAACCAGAGAGGCCCTGTATAAGTTTCATATTACTTCTGTAACAACCAGAACACAGAGGACTTAAACCACACACATTATCCTCTTGCAGGCAGGCCTGGATGTCAGAAGTCCAGTGAACCTTACAGAGCTAAAGTCAAAATGTCCGCAGGGCTAGTTCCTTCTTAGGGTTCCAGGGAAGAATGTTCCTTGCCCCTTGTAGCTTCTAGAGGCTGTCCATGTTCCTTGGCTTGCAGCCACACCACTGCAGGCTCTACTGCCATGGTCACATTGCCGCCTTCTCTTTCTGGGCTCCTGCCTCCCTCTCCTTGCAATGACATCAGGCCCACCTGGAAAATCTCCCATCAGGATCCTTAACTTACCTACAGAGTCCTGTTTACCATGGGAGGTAACCATTTGCAGGTTCCAGGGATGATGGTGTAGGCTTCTTTGTAGGGGACAATGTTCAGCCTCCCATAAGTCTTAAGATCACATAGCTGGTTAGCAGGATGGACTGATTTTGAGCAGGAGATTTCTGTACTCACGTTCTTTTCATGACCTGGTGAACATGCTATTGGCTGCCTTGGCTCTTGAGATGACAAAGTGACTGGCCTGGAGGCAGCTGGCCAGGGAGAGGATATGCACTTGAATGTCTGAAGCCATTTGGAGCTTCCCGAGGGCATGTCTCGTAAGCAGTCTACCATCCCGAGGTTGGCATATGAGGTAGGCAGTCTGGATCCAAAGCTTGGCTGGTGTGGAGCTGGGGCCTTGCCATGATATGCCCAGGGGGTGGAGTGTGAAGGATGGAAAGAGGAGCTCACTCAGCCTGGATCTGATGGGTCAAAGAGTGGATTCAGGGTGAATAGGATGACAGGGAGGCCCAGGAAAGTAAGAAGGAAGAGACCTCTGAGTGCTTTAGAGCAATGGTTTCCAAACCTAACCGGCTGTGGCTTTTTTTAAAAAGTATACTCATTAAGATGGCTATTATCAAAAACAAAAGCAGAAAGTAACAAGTGTTGTTGAGGATGTGGAGAAAATTGGAACCCTCACACACTGTTGATGGGAATATAAAATGGTACAGTCACTGTAGAAAACAGTATGGCAGTTTCTCAAAAAATTAAAAATAGAATTACAATGTGATCTAGCAATTCCACTTCTGGGCATATGTTTAAAAGTGTTGAAAGCAGGGACACAATCAGATATTTGTGCATTCATGTTCATAGAATTTTTCATAATGGCTAAAAGGTATAAGTAACCCAAGTGTCCTTAGATGGATGAATACACATACAATGAAATATTGTTCAGCCTTAAAAATGAGGGAAATTCTGGGATGCCTGGGTAGCTCAGTTGGTTAAGCATCTGACTCTTGATCATGACTCAGGTCGTGATCTCACAGTTTGTGGGATTGAGCCCCACATGGGGCCCTGCACTGACAGCGTGGAGCCTGCTTGGGACTCTTCCTCTCTCTCTGCCCTTCCCCTGCTTGCATGTACATGCTCTCTCTATCAAAATAAATAAAGAAGCTTTAAAAAAAAAAAGAAAGGAAATTCTGATACATGCTATAGCACAGATGAACCTTGGGGACATTATGTTAAGTGAAATAATCCAGTAACAAAAAGACAAATACCTGATGATTCTACTTCCGTGAAATACCTAGAGTGGTCAAATTCATAGAGACAGAAAGTAGAATGGTGGGTGCCAGGAGCTGGGCGGAGGGTGGTGGGTAGTGGAGAGTTAATGTTTAATGGGACAGAGCTTTAGTTTGGTATATGGGAAAGTTCTGGAGATAGATGGCAGTAATGGCTGTATAATATGTGAATGTACTTAATGCTACTGAACCATATACTATAAAGTGGTTAAAATGGTAAAAATAAATAAATAAAACATGCTGCAAAGAATACAAACCAAAAACCTAGAGACAAAGAGCTCGTCAGGGAGCTGCCTAGGATGAAATGGGACAAGGTGCCTATGCTCTGATTTTCCATCTCCTTTTCACCTTCCATGGGGGTGCTGAGATAGCTCCCTGCAACCCTGGAGCTCTTTGGGTGGCCATCAGGATAACAGCATTTAAATTCTTGCCATGCTAATTGAGTCATGGAGTCTAGTGTTCTGTAACTCCCATCCGTGGCACCTTGTTTGCACTCCAAATTCTCTTGCACTGTAGGAAAATCATTTCTATCCTTGAATGGGCAGTGGTGGTGGAGAAACACTGGCCCGGGAGAAGACTGGGGCAATGCTGTGCCTCCCAGGAGTCCATTTCTGGGCTCCTAAAGTACCCTATGGTGGCTGCATCACATCACCTTAGCCTCTAGTGGCAGTGAGACTCTGGGATTTTACAGGAGGGAGGACACTGAGGGCATTCATGGCTGTCATTTTCCCCAGTTGGACATGCCTCCCTCTGCCCCCTAAGGTGTGCTGACTGCTAGAAGCTGTCCAAGGCTTAGCCAGAGTGGGTTCTGAAAGGGGGAGTTTAGATCAGGATGACCGCAGAGGCTCTGCTCCTTCTGGATTCTTGTGGCTGCCCTAGCCTGTACCTCTGACCACTGAACCAGGTGTTGGTTTTAGCAAGTTGGGATGGAAGGGACAGTGGGAAGGGATTGGAAGCCCTTTGCCTGTATAAAGGGGTCAAGAAATACCTGTCTAGTGACAGGCATATTGAAAGGCTCCCATGAGTGATACAGCCCATGATATTATAGGAAATTAGAGATGAGAGCTGTTACCATGCCCTGGAGGGCCCTGGGGAGGCATCAGGGCCTAAAAGTGAACCATGAAATGTAGGTGGATGTATTAGTAGTCTTTCAGTTGTACAGGGGTAAAAAAGGATCAAGCAAAGAAAAAAAAGTTATAGCTAAAAGGTCCAGACATAGATTTAACGTGAGGCCTTATCTTGGTTCCCAAGTGATGTCACCAGGAACCTCTTTCCACCACTCAGTTTTGCTTTCTGTGTGTTGGCTTCTTTTTCCCCACATGTTGGCAGCATGGCTTCTAGAAGCTCTAGGCTTACA
This sequence comes from Panthera tigris, assembly GCF_018350195.1. Classification (NCBI taxonomy): domain Eukaryota; kingdom Metazoa; phylum Chordata; class Mammalia; order Carnivora; family Felidae; genus Panthera; species Panthera tigris. Next base: position 122,037,257 of record NC_056665.1, read on the forward strand.
CCCTTCTGCTGAGCAGTGAGGCATGTGAATAGGCTGCTTCTGTGAGGGTAGAGGTTTCATGCAGGAGATAAATTTGGAAGAATAAAGATCAATTTTATTTTATTTAAAAAATTTTAATGTTTATTTATTTTTGAGAGGGAGAGAGAGAGAGGGGGAGAGAGAGAGAGCGTGCAAGCAGAGGAGGGGCAGAGAGAAAGGGAGACAAAGAATCTGAAACAGGTTCTGGGCTCTGAGCTGACAGCACAGAGCCTGACATGGGGCTTGAACTCATGAGCCACAAGGTCATTACCTGAGCCTAAGTCAGACATTCAACTGACTGAGCCACCCAGGTGCCCCTAAAGATCAATTAAAGATCAATTAAAGATCAATTAAAGAAAAAAAGATGGGGTTTAGGTTGTAGCTATTGTCAAATGCTAAGGTAAAGGTTTGGGCTTTATTGCAGGTTTAGGAATAGGAAAGTACCATGGTTAAATTGACATCCTGGGAAGAAAGGATTGGTGTAATGAAGTTTGGACCAGGAAGCAAGAGGCCAGGGACTGAGTCATAATTTAGAAGAGTTCTATAGAAGTCTAGAGATGAGTGGGGGGCCTAAAGTGACCTGCAATGGTTGTCCCACCCCCTGTGTTGTTGGGACTAGCATAGTCACCTACGTGTACAGTCTAGAGTCAAAACCAAGGGCTCGGTAAATTTCAAAGCTTGAGTGGGTGGGATGGCTGGGTGGATATCCCAAGTCTTAGACAAGGCCATGCAAATGGGTGGAGGTTGCATGAAGAGATATATAAATGTGAGGAGCCACAGTGAGAATATAACTGTGTGAAGTTCTACTTGGGGTAAGCAGATCTCAACAAGACCAGTGCCTATTGCCTCCAGCCTGCTCTTGGAAGCCCTGAGGATGTTGCCCACATGGTTAGCAGAGATTAGGACCCAAATATTTCCCACTTCTAACTTGCTGGTCATCTGGTACCAGGTCATTCTTTTTGCTAGAAAACTTTAGCACCTTCTCCCCTTTCAAGGAAAACCAGAAGCAGTCTTTATATAATTTGTTGTGACAGGAAAGATTGGCACCAAAGAATATTTTCCTCTCTACCCCACGGCACTCTGTTGTTCTTATTCTTATCTTGTGCAGATTGGCGGGGGTAAGTTGGCCTTTCATAAATTAAGAACAAAGATATGGAATGTCTACCATGTGACATGTTAAATCTTGTGGTAGGTGCTGGGACCAAAATATGAATAAAATAAGATTGTATTACACTATTGTTATTATTGTGATTCCTTTGATAATAGAGAGGAACCCTGGCTAATGTAAACCAAATGGGCAATTAATAGGAGGGGTATTGGGATGGTCGCCAAAATCTGCAGAAGAGACTGGCCAGGTCTCTGGAAGAGCAAGAAGCAGGCTGTCTAGGGTTCCTAGAGGGTTCAGTTGCCTCCTTATCAGAAGTCTCTCCAACCTCATATCTCTTGAAGTCTCAAATTCCTGAGAGAATCTGATTGGCTCAGGCTTGGATCAAGTTTCTTTCTTGGGACTGATAAACTGTGACAGGAGTTTAAGATGATTTGTCACATAGCAAAGACACGGCTATCCTTGGGAAATAGACCATTGCTAGAGAAAAGAAAATAAACTGCTGCTGTGAGTCAGGCAGCTACTCAAACTGGTATTTACTACAAAAGCTCCTGTTCCAGAGGCCTGTAGACTAATTCCACTCATTCTTGGTCTGGGGTGGTTGAGGAAGGCTGATCCAGTATGCCCCTTGATTCCTCCATTTTCACACTTGTGTGAGGGTTGTCCCATCTCTTGACAGGAAATAATGTACTCCAGACATTTGGATACGCTTAGTTCATCTTTGAGCAAAACAAGACAAACGGACCAATTTAACTGATTTCTAGGTCACTTATAAGGCTGGAAATTCTACATAGTACCTTGATGCCAAAAGGGGCAGCTTAGGTATTACCCACATTTCCATAACAGCTCCCCTCAGGACATTTTGCAGTAGCATCAGCAATAGGTACACCAGTGAAGACTTCTTCTTTATCATTCTTTTAATATACGATCAGTTAAATTTGTGGTCATTTTTTTCCCCCTTGTGGATAGTGTTTGTGATTGGTATTTCTGTTGCAAGTGGGTCAGAGCCTAAATAGGTCATGTTGGCTCTCTAAATGTGGTAATCCTGAAATGAACAGGAGGGGGGAGGGAGAAGTGCTTAACTGGTATCCAAAGGGATAAGGAAGGTGGGCTCAGGGTCCCACTGGTGTTTTGGGGGGCTAGAAAACCCTAAGTGAATGGAGGGAAAAATGGCTATGGGCTTTGGACAGTGGAAGACGGTGTATGTGAGAGCAGTTCTGCTTCCCTCTGACCTGATCTGTGAGGGTGATAAGAACTGGCAAGGATTTGGATCTTTCAGAAGCAGGGGGAGTAGCTGTGGACTAAATTGTGTCCTCTAAATTTGTATGTTGAAATCCCAACCTTCAGTATCTAAGAATATGAGTGTATTTGGAGACAGAATGGTTACAGAGATCATTCAGTTAAATTGGGGTCATTACGGTGAGCCCCAATCCAATCATATGACTGGTGTCCTTACAAGAGATTAGGACACAGGCATATACCGAGGGAAGACCATGTGAAGACATGGGGAGAAGATGGCCATCTACAAGCCAAGGAAGAAAACAGCCCTCCTGACACACCTTGAAAGTCTTGGATATCTAGCCTCCAGAATTTCTGGAAAATGTTCGAGCCACCCAGTGTGTGACTTTGTTAAGTAGGCTAAAACAAGGGCCTTTTATAAGGTGATAAGTTATATCATTCTCTGCTTTCTCTTCCATAGACAAACTTGGCTTTTTGGATTCTCTGTGTTTTGGGGGTGGGGGTGGGGATAGGCTCTGCTCTTGGAACTTATTGGCCCAGGATTTCTGGGGACAAATTCTGCTTTTATCGATAGGTTCCTTTTTTCCATGGCTTAAGGAACTTTCTTATTTGACAATTCTGCAGCTGAGAGAGACTGTCTGGGGCTGACCTTGAACCTGAGCCTAGGACTCAACAATTTTTTTTTTTTCCTGCATTCCTACCATACTTTCATACTGAATGGCCATTTCAGGGTAACTGCAGGAGGAATGGCTGAGGTCGCATCATTTTTGTAGATAGAGAAACTAGAATCACAAAGGGACTTCCCTTGTCAGGGAGCTAGAGACTTCACTGAGATGAATCTCAGTTTAGCCTGGTGACTTTTGATTACTCTGAGATCAGAACTTGCATTTCAGACACTGTCCAGCTGCATTTCCCTTGTGAAACCTGTCTTAAATTCTATGTTTATTCAGTTCTTCTGGTTAAAGGCATTTGAGAGCCTTGAAAAACTATCTGGGAGGGCTATAAAGTGTGTGTTTTTTTTTCTTTTCCCAGTATTCTAAAAAAAAAAAAAAAGCCAATGTTTGAATGTTGATCACTGGAATATAGACATACAATTGATTTTTGTATATTTATTACGTAGTTTTTGCATGTTATGTAACCTTGGTTATTAGTTTTTGGAGATTACATTAAATTTCCTACATCAACAACTATAGGTTGCATAAAGACAGTTTTACTACTTCCTTTCTAATTTAGAGAAATTTTTAAAATTTCTTTTTCTTGTGTGATTGTATTGGCTAGGACCTCCAGGAAAATGTTGAAAACAGTGCTGAGAATGGACATCTTTTTCTTATTCCTGATCTCTGCAGGAAAGCTTTCTTTCTGTCTTTTACCATTAAGTATGATGTTAGCTGTGGCTCTTTTATAGATGTCCTTTGTCAGGTTGATGAGATTCCCTCCATTCCTAATTTGCTGAGAGTTTCATTGTTTTTTTTTTTTTTTTTTTTTTAATTCAGGAATAGATGTTGGATATTACCAAATGCTTCTGTGTGTATTGACATCATATAGTTTTCTCTTTTAGTTTGTTAAATACAATGAATTTCACTGATTTTTGAAAAAAATACTAAATCAGTCCTGCATTCCTAAGGTAAATCCCACATGGTTATATTATCCTTTATCATATTGTTAGATTCAATTTACTAAAATACTGCTCAGGATGTTTCCATTTACATTGGCTGGGGAATATTTGTTTGTAATTTTTTTTTATAATATATTTGTCTGGTTTTGGTGTCTGGATAATGTTCGCCTATTAGAAGGAGATGGGAAATTTTCCTTCCTCTTTAATTTTCTGGAAGAGTTTATATATAATGATGAGTATTTTTTCATGTTTGGTACCATTCACCAGTGAAGACACTGGACCTGAATTTTTCATTTTAATAATTTTTTTAATGTTTATTTATTTATTTTGAGAGAGAGAGAGAGATAAAGAGAGAATGTGAATGGGGGAGGGACAGAACGAGAAGGAGAGAGAGAATCCCAAGCAGGCTCTGCATCATCAGCGCAGAGCCCTACATGGGGTTTGATCCCATGATGCATGAGATCATGACCTGAGCCAAAATCAAGAGTCAGACACTTAACCAACTAAACCACCCAGGTACCCCTGGACCTGAATTTTTCTTTCTTGGGAGATTTTAAACTACAAATTCCATTTCTTTAATACATATAGGACTATTCACATTACCTATTTCTTCTTGAGCAAGTTTTATCAATTTGTTAGAAAGAATCTGTCCATTCTATCTATGTTGTTGAATTTACTAGCAAAAAGTCATTCATAAAATTGCCTTATTATTTTAATATGTACAGAAGCTATAGTGGTATCATCTGTATCTTCATTTCTGATATTAGTAATTTGTATCTTCTCTTTTTTTCTAACCTAGCTAGAGGTTTATGAATTTTATAAATTCTTTAAAAGAACCAGCTCCACCCCCCTTTCTTCCTCTTCTTCCCCTTTCTTCTACATCGTTGATTTCAATTCTAATGTTTATTACTTCTTTTCTATGCCTACTTTAGGTTTAATTTACTCTAGTTTTTCCAGTTTCTTAAGGCTTAGATCATTGATTAGAATCCTTTATCTTGGGGCACCTTGGTGGCTCAGTCCGTTCGGTGTCTGACACTTGATATCAACTCAGGTCATGATCGCAGAGCTGTGATATGGAGCCCTGTGATGGGTTCTGCACTGAGTGTGGAACCTGCTTAAGTCTGTCTGTCTCTTTCTTCCCTCTGTGCCTCTCCCCCAGTCATGCGCTCCCTCTCTCTCTCTCTCTCTCTCTCTAAGATAAAAAAAAAAGGGTGGTGTCTGGGTATCTCAGTCAGTTGAGTGTCTGACTCTTGATTTTGGCTCAGGTCATGATCTCATGGTTTGAGAGATCAAGCCCCATGTCAGGCTCTACACTGACAGCTAGGAGTCTGCTTGGGATTCTCTCTCTCTTCCCTCTCTGCCACTCCACCATGTATGTGTGCTCTCTCTCCAAAAAAACAATAAAAAAGAACTCTTTTTTCTTTTCTAATATAGGTGTTAGTGCTATAAAATTTCCCCCAACTACTGCCTTAGTGCCATCCCACAAACTTTGATATGTTGTATTCTCATTTCCATTCAGTTCCAAATACTATCTAATTTTCCTCTTGATTTCTCTGTTGACCAATAGATGACTTATAAGTGTGTTATTTAGTTTCTAAATATTTGAGTATTTTCCAAAGATCTTTCTCATATTTATTTCTAATTAAATTCCACATGGACAGAGAACATGCTTTGCATGACTTGAATTCTTTTAATTATTGAGGGACTGCTTTATAGCACAGGATATAGTTTATCTTGGTAAGTATTCTGTGTGTACTTGAAAAGAATGTATAATGTGTTGAGTAGAGGGTTATCTAAATGTCAGGACAAATTATTTGATAGTGTTCTTCAAATCTTTTATATTTTTACTGATTTTCAATCTACTTGTCCAGTCAGATATTGAGAGAGGGGTACTGAAATCTCTGACGGTAAATGCATCATCTTTGTCTATTCCCCTTGCAGTTCCATCAGTTCTTAATGTATTTTGAAGCTCTGTAATTAGGTGTATAAGTGTTTAGGATTATATCTTCATTTTATTTTATTTTATTTTATTTTATTTTATTTTATTTTATTTTATTTTATTTTATTTTATTTTATATTTTTAAATTTACCTCCAAATTAGTTAGCATATAGTGCAACAATGATTTTGGGAGTAGATTCTTTAGAGTCCCTTACCCAGTTAGCCCATCCCCCCTCCCACAACCCCTCCAGTAACCTTCAGTTTGTTCTCCATATTTATGAGTCTCTTCTGTGATGTCCCCCTCCCTGTTTTTATATTATTTTTGCTTCCCTTCCCTTATGTTCATCTGTGTTGTCTCTTAAAGTTCTCATATGATTTATGTCTTCCTCTGACTGACTAATTTCACTTAGCATAATACCCTCCAGTTCCATCCACATAGTTGCAAATGGCAAGATTTCATTCTTTTTGATTGCCGAGTAATACTCCATTATATGTATATACACCTCATCTTCTTTATCCATTCATCCATCGATGGACATTTGGACTCTTTCCATACTTTGGCTATTGTTGATAGTGCTGCGTAAACATGGGGGTGCATGTGTCCCCTCAAAACAGCACACCTGTATCCCTTGGATAAATGTCTAGCAGTGCAATTGCTGGGTTGTAGGGTAGTTCTATTTTAGTTTTTTGAGGAACCTCCATAGTGTTTTCCAGAGTGGCTGCACCAGCCTGCATTCCCACCAACAATGCAAAAAGGATTATATCTTCTTTTTAAAAAAATTTTTAAAAATTTTATTTTGTTTTTGAGAGAGAGACAGAGTGTGAGTGGGGGAGGGGCAGAGAGAGAGGGAGACACAGAATCCGAAGCAGGCTCCAGGCTCTGAGCTGTCAGCACAGAGCCCAACACGGGGCTTGAACATGTGAACTGTGAGATCATGACCTGAGCTGAAGTTGGATGCTCAACTGACTGAGCCACCCAGGTGCCCCTAGGATTATATCGTCTTGACAAAACAACTCCTTTAACATTATGAAATGATCTTTTTTTTATTCCTAGTAATATTGCTTACTCAAAAATATACCTTGTCTGATATTAATATAGCCATTCAAACTTTCTTTGTTAGTGTTAACATACCATTTTTCCATCCTTTTATATTTAACTTATCTGTCTGTTTGTTTGTTTATTGAGAGGGGGAGCAGGAGAGAGGGAAAGAGATAGAGAGAGAGAGAGAGAGAGAGAGAGAGAGAGAGGGAGAGAATGAGAATATCCCAAGCAGTTTCCACAGCTTGATGCAGGGCTTGATCCCATGACCCTGGGATTATGACCTGAGCCAAAATCAAGACTTGGATGCTCTTGAGCCACTGACTCAAGCCACCCAGGCACCCCTGTGTCTTTATATTTAAAACACATTTCTTATAGACAGAATATAGTTGGGTCTTGATTTGTTAACCAATCTTACAATCTCTGAATTTTTAAAAAATGGTGTTTAGACCAATTTACTTATTTATTTATTTATTTATTTACCAGTTATATTTAATGTGATTATTGTTTTGGGATGCATCTAGGTTATTTGAAAACAGTGTGATCCTTTCAAGTTTTGATTTTAAGATTTATTACACAGAACCTGAGGAATGATTAGTCTAGGGCAAATTATTTTCCACTGCTGAGGGAAGACCCTTCTGAATATTCTGTTCAATGCCTGATAAATTTCATTTTTTTCTAGTCTGGCTGGTAGGAACAGGCACTATTGTGAGCCCCAAGTGGATGTTGGGTGCTCTTTCCTCTAATCATTTTGGGTGATTCTTTCTTCAGCCCTTGTTATTTTCTTGACTTGCGTGAAAACTTGAGGAGGATGCTTTGTAGATCTTTGGAGTTTTCTCTCTAAGGTTCTCTCCTTCATGGTAATTTGACTTTCAAGTGGTAGTTGCCTTAGGACTCTCAACTGTCTACTCAGCTCAGGGAGTCTGTTGGTTTCCATCGTGGTCTGTAGAGTCTCTCAAGGCAGGAAAGCAGGATAATCTTAGGGCTCACCTCATTTATTTCCTGACTTTCAGGTATCACTGTCTCTCATGGTCTGATGTCCAGTGTCTTAAAAACCATTTTTTTAAAAATATACATTTTGATTTTTTGGTTGTTTCAGGCAGGATGGCAAATCTCCCTGTTATTCCATATTGGAATAGAAGCCTTGAGTAATGGTCTTCCTTCCTTCTTCCCCCACTTCCTTCCTCCCTTCCTTCCTTCCTTTCTTCCATCCATCCTTCCTTCCTTCCTTCCTTCTCTTTTTAATTACTTTTGAAGGTCCTTAGAGAGGATTTGTGTTCTCAAGTTGCCATGGTCCCTGCCATTTTCTGTATTCTATTTCATTACTTTGACTCACTTCTTTCATCTGTGTTACTTCTTGGTCCTCCTAGCTGTTTTAAATTACAACACCTGAAAAACACGGGACATGGAATAGATGACTTTGGTGATGGTGGGTGTGGTAGGGGGTAGGCAGTGTGTTCCTTGAGTGGGGATAGCAATATGACATTCTAATCTTTGTATTCCTAGTGCCTGGTACACATATGTTTTTTTTTTGAAGGAAGAAAGGAAAGATCAGAAAAGACTGAATTATTACTTGGCTGGGTGATTTATGGACTTTTAAGTAAATAATTTCTAAAGGTCCTCCAAAATGTTTGTAGTGATTTATACTTCCACAAACTCTGTGTGAGACCTCACACATTTGAAAATATTGGTGGGTGTCTTTCTGAGTCTTTTTTCCTTCAAATTACCCTTCAGCTCTGCACAGGGTAGTGTCACCGATGCTGAAGGTTTATTGCCAAATCCCTGAGACCCACCCTGAGTTTAGTTTAATGTAGTTCTTAGACATGATGCCTTCCTGTGTTTCTGCCTGCAGATATTCTCAGGCCTCAGATGTACACTGTCTACTCACATAAGATGGAAATGCTGGCAGAAAAATACCCTAGAGTGTCCTTTAACCAATGAGGAATGGCAGTTGGTGGATCAATATCCCAGCTTCCTCCCCCACTGGGGCATCAGTTCTGTTGTGTGTTCTACACAGTTTCTCAAAGTGTTCCCAGGTGGGATTTGAGCTCCACTTTTCCCCACAGCAGTGACCTGTTCATTGACACACCTTTACCTGATTTCTCCCTTTTTTGTTTTATTTCTTCATGCCCTTGCTGTGCTTCCTGGGATTATCTCCCAAATAAAAGACCTGTATCTGAATTCCTGTCTCCAGGCCTACTTTGGTGGGGAATCTAAACTAAGGCAGGTGGTTTTGTAAGGAACATTCCTGCAACTCAATGCATCCCTGTCCTCACTCCCTGCCCCCAATACAAACACCTTTGTGTGATAGGGGAGGTGGCAGGAGAAGGTGGTTGGCTGGCAGGGAGTCTTGGTTGCCAGTGGGCCCATACTCATAGTGGCCATGTTGACATTCTTGCTGTGTTTCTAAAGATGGGTAGCTTGGAGGAGCCCCAGCTGGGCCCTCAGTCCTGAGGGAGCCTTGCTATGTTCAGATACACAAGTGCTGACACAGGAGGCTGCAGGAAAGAGGAGATGGAGGCAAGCCTGTCTTGCCATGGGTTCTGATGATTTCATTTTCTGCTTAAAACAGGTTCTTGTAAGTGATGAATCACTGAATTCTACTCCTGAAACCATTATTATACTATATGTTAACTAACTTGGATTAAAGGAAAAAAAAGTTCTCTTTGGGGCACCTGGGTGGCTCAGTTGGTTGAGTATCCAGTCTCCCACTCTTGACTTCAGCTCAGGTCATGATCTTATGGCTTGGTTTGTGAGATCAAGGCCCACCTGGGGCTCTGCACTGATGGCGTGGAGCCTGCTTGGGATTCTCTCTCTCCATCTCTCTCTGCCCCTCCCCCACTCTCTCTCTCTGTCTCTCTGTCTCTCTCTCTCAAATAAACTTTAAAAACAAGATTCTTATTTGTAGGGCATCATTAAGTGGAGCTATAGTAGGTCCTTTTGTGTGTGCATCTATATGGATATATACAGGTACTCTGTGAGCTCTTTGAGGTAGGATGTATGTGTTAGTAATACTTTTTGGAATACTTTGTTAATTAATTAATTAATTAATTAATTATTTTTTAACGTTTATTTATTTTTAAGACAGAGAGAGACAGAGCATGAACGGGGGAGGGTCAGAGAGAGGGAGACACAGAATCTGAAACAGGCTTCAGGCTCTGAGCTGTCAGCACAGAGCCCGACGTGGGGCTCGAACTCACGGGCCATGAGATCATGACCTGAGCCGAAGTTGGCCGCTTAACCGACTGAGCCACCCAGGTGCCCCTTATTTAATTTTTTAAAAATTTTTAAATATGTAGTATATTTATGTGGTTCAAAATCTTCTAGCTCCTACCTTCAACCTGGACATCCACTGAGATTCAACTTCAGCCCCACTGTAGGCACTGCTGTCATTAGATTTTTAGAGAAGCCTCCAGAATTTCTTTATGCTTATGCAAACAAATGTGAATAAAGATTCTTATGCCCTGCTTCATAATCATGTTTGTTATATACTACCTAATTTTATGCTTATTTCTTCTTGTGATATAGCTTAGATCCAGATAATTTGATGTCTGTAAATAGGAAGCATCGCCATTCTTTAATAACTTTATAGAATCCCATGGTTTAGTTGTACCATAATTTATTTAGCCCAACCTTATCATGATTTGGGTTGCTTTTGATCTTTGCTATTACTGCAACATTGCCTCAGGAAATAACCTTGTGTATATGTAATTTTGCATATATGTAAGCATCTTTATAGAATAAATTTCCAGAAATGGAATTGCAGAAACATAGGGTTCATTCATTCATTTATAATTTTGATCCAGTTTATTCACTTATCCTCCACTGGGGCTGTAGGAGTTTATATTCCCACCAGGAAGTAAGAGAGTGCTTGTTTTTCTATGGCTTCATCAACAAAGTATATGGTCAAACTGTTGGAGTTTTGCCTGTCTGATGGGTGAAGAATGGCATTGTAGTGTGTTTTAATTTGCATTTCTCTTATTATAATGGTGATTGAACATCTTTTTATATGTCCAGGAGTCATTGTATTTTCTGTTAACTCTAATATTTTCCCATTTTTCAGTGGACTTTATCGTTACCAATTCTGGTAGTTCTTTCTTACAGACTCCGATAGTTCTTTATATATTGGGAAGATAAGCTCTTTATCTGTGACACAAGTGGAAAATGTTATTATGTTTTTGCTGTTTATTGTCTTTTGGCTTACCTTATAAGGTTTGCTTTTTGCCATGATATTTTTATTAAAAAATTTTTAATGTAATAATATGTATCAACTTAAAAACATGCCTTGTAGATTTTCAAGCATCGTTAGAAAAGACATCTTCCATTCTACTTGGTATTCTTAGCTTAGTGCTAGGAGCAATTTAGAATGCTGTAATTAATAGGTCACCAAGGCCCTTCTGCAAGTGCCTTTATTCTAAAGTCTCTGCATTCCCTCCTCCCCCAGCCATTTAGCCAGTTTCATCAGGTGAATAACAGTAATTTATACCCAGGTGTGACTAACTGGTAGACTTAACTTTCCCCAAAGTTAATTCTGTTTAACTAAGGAGTTAAAGTCAAGTCAATGATGTTCAAATTGCTAGATGGTTAAGAAATGGGAAAGAGGTCAAAGATGCTGTAATGAGTTGAAATGATGGCTCTTCTCTACTTCAGGCTTCTATTCCCTCATTCCAGTAGTCTACAATCTCAAGAAAGACTCAGTTTGGAGGGGAAATGACTCTTCCGCCTTGGGTTCCATTTTTAAGCAATAGTAGCTGTGATGCTTATATGACCTGGTATCTGGTTGGAAGGTAGAAGGACTGGGCAGCATTGGCCAAATGTTGATTAAACTGAATTTGCCTTTTGTACCTACTGCTGCCTGCTTCGCTTCTTCCCTCCCCCCTCCCCCCCTCCTATCTTGTCCCCTAGACTCAGGGGCCCAGTGGAGGTTACTGGATAGGAGGGGGCTGGACAGTAAGGCAGTCTTGTAGAATTCTACTCAAGAAGAGAGTTCTATATTCTTCTGGGCCCAGAGTCTGTCACTAATTGGCTATGTGATTATATGTAAGTTCCTTGATCTTTCTGCTCTCAGTTTTGTCAGTTATTGATCAAGAGGGAATTTATTGATAAAGACCCTAAAATTTTTAGCCTGGAAACCAGGTGGTTCAGGTATTTGGGATTTCTTGGTTGATGGTGGGTGGGAAGGAAGTTAGAAGCCCTCTCAGATGCTTCATGTTTTGTCCTAAAACCTTCATCTCGATGACCAGTGACTTACGGAGCTTGATCAGTCTCTGCCTCTGCCCTTACTCCCTGTCCCCTCTGCCACCCCAGCTCTGCCCAGCCCCAGTGGAACCAGATAGTTACTTATTAAATGAATAGTTTATACAGTTCATTGCATTTATTAATTTGTAATTTCACTGGGCTGTAAGTAGTGACTGATGGCCAATAGATAGTCAATTCTATTAGGGTATTTTGTACTTGAACATTAAAAAAAATTCATTTAAAGAACTGAAATGAGGGCATATAGGTGGCTCAGTTGGTTGGGCATCTGACTTTGGCTCTGGTCATGATTGCACGGTTTGTGAGTTCAAGCCCCACGTCAAGTTCACTGCTGTTAGCACAGAGCCTGCTTTGGATCCTCTGTCCCCCTCTCTTTGCCCCTCCCCCATGTGTGCTCTCTCAAAAATAAATAAAACATTAAAAAAAATAACTAAAATGATTTTGTTGGGTATTGGCTATTGGTCTCTGTCCCTCTTGTACCCCCACTTCCTGCCCCAGAGATTAAGTGCTGCTGTTACTATGGCTTCAAGCTACAAGATGTTTTTCAGAATATAAATAAAGCATATTATAAGTCTGTCTATTTTATTGGTATGTTTGCCCTTGAGCTCCTGGGAATCCATGAAGACAAAGAGTTTCTGTGGTTCTCTGTGACTGTGAGGGCCACTTCTCAGCACTGGCTGTAAGCACTTTGACAAAATGACTGTGTAGAAGTGGGGGACTGAAATTAGGTTTTGCCTGCTCTCTCCCTCTAGCCTTGTTTGTGTGAGACATTTGCAAAGTTAGGATTAGGAAGAGATTTCTGAAAGAGATAGGATTTCCTAGATTTTGAGCCAAACTTCATTGAACTCATTCTATGTACAAAGGAAGGATTCAGTCCTGTGGGAGATAGCCCTCTTCAAGTTTTTGCAGCACTAGGGTTCTTTTCCTGGAATATCCACTCCCCCCTCCCCTGCCTCGCCTGGCTCCCTGCCTGAGGCCCCACTGTCTATGACAGACCCTGCTGTTGGGTCTGCCTCCAAATCTTAGACCTGAGAGAAGAATGCCCTGGTGGCCCCTCTCTTTCTGAGTCGGAGAGGAGAGAGGAGGAGAAGAACCTAAAAAGGCAGACATATGCCTAAGTGATAATAGGTCCCCCAAAATAGGTCCCTTTCTGGACAGAAACAGAATTATTGCCACAAGGATGGCATATGGCTGTCATTTCGGTGGCTGAAAACTTACTAATCATGCTGGGAATGGGACCTTGAAAGTACATCCCGCTGGGATAAGCAGAGTTAAACAATATTGAACAATATTGAAACAGGGTTTTGCAGAGACTTTGCTAGCAAGTGTGGTGTTCATGTAAACTATGCAGTAATTCTCAAGCTTTTGTGACCTTGACCATAAAATCATTTTTTTTAAAGGATCATCACAAGGGGTTTATATTCTACAAGCCACATTCTGGAAGCATTAATCTTGCCCAGTTGGAAGATTTATGAATTAATTGTAGAGTCACAGTTTCCTAACCCATGGGTTTTCTACTTCATCCTTGCTCCTCAAAGTGTGGTTTGTGGGCCAGCAGCATGGGCATCACCTGGGAGCTTGTTAGAGATGCAGAATCTGTAGACCTACGAAATCAAAATTTGCATGTTAACAAGATCCCAGGTGATTGGTGTGCACGCTGAAGACTGGGATGCCTTGCCCCACTGCCTGCTGCTGCCTCAATGCTTCAAAGCCATCCATGACTTGATTCAGATAGGAGAGCCTCAGGTCAGTGGCAATAGTTGTTTTATGTTGGATTTGGATAGGGAAGATATTTGGGCCTTCTGGTCCAATTGGGATGTCCTCTTCTTGGCTTTCAGGTGGCTTACCACGGGGGCAGAGGCCAGCTGTATAAGACAATTCAGAGGTAACAGAAAAAATAGACCTTGGGGAAAACATAAAGAGATTTTGATAAACCCAGAAGGAAAACGTTCCTGGGTGGGGAAGCATGGACAAAATGAAAAGGAATTTTAGGCAGATTCATGCCGAGGGCTGCGATGTGTTGTTAGGGGCTGGTGGTAGAATGATGCTCCAAACCCTGCCATCCCCATCCCCTATGATAAGAGGCTGGGAGAGGAGCTCAAAAGATATCTTTTTTTTTTCTCAGCTGAATGTGAGGAGTCTCTGCCAGATCAGATGTTCAACTTTAAAACAAATGGAGGAAAAACGATCAAATGCAGTCAACTAGAAAAATCCACTTTTCCTATTTCATAAAAAGCAAGAGCCCATATGATAATCCCTCCCTTGGCACATGTTAGAGATTTCTTTATCGTTTCTGTGCTTGCGGCCAATTCTGCCACACCCAGCTGGGAGCCTGGGTTACAATGACTTCATCTGCACTGGGTCAGCATGCCAGTTCCAAGCCAGTGGGTCTAGAGCTGAATTCTAGCAGTGTTTTTAGGGAGAAGGGCATGTTTGCCTGTGAATGAGAGGAGGCAAAAGGGAGAAGGGAGAGCACAGGACAAATGGCCCCTTCCCTCTGCAGGCACAGGGGAGTGCACTTCCCAGTGTGGAGGGCTGTTGGGTCTGTCTCCCTCCTAAGCCAGCACTGAGAGTTCCTTCAGTGCCAGGATCAGGGCTTCCCTGCTATGCCCCAGACATGAGCACAGTGCTTGGTATTTACCCTAGAGATGCTCAATAAATATTTGTTGAATAAACTGACAAAATCAGAACCATTGAGGTAATAGAAAGCTCACGAGAAACACAGTTTGGAGGTCTGGGCTCTAGGATTAGACATCACCCCGTTCTAGCTGGTGGACTTGGACAAAAGCTCTTCATCTCTCCGAACCATAGATTATGAAGTAGCAATTATGGTGTTCATATTGAGGGTTGGGGAGGATTACATGAGAACCCATGTGAGCCGTGCATAATGTGAAAGTGGTTCCTCACTCCCTGTAGGTGGTAATGCCCACAGCTCCCGAATTTCAGGTATACTGGAAGAAAATCAAACCCATGTGAAGAATAAAATGTCTTCATGTTTTATTCAAGGGGGCTTAGACTTGAGTGCTCTGTAGGAACTGAGCTGAGAGCTCAGAGTTGGGTATGGATGACCTTGGAGTTAACTTTGACCCTTCTTCCCTGCATGCTTCACATCCAGTCCTCTGGCCTCTCCTGATCTAGCCACTCCTTACATCTGCTGCCATCACCCTGATCCCAGCCCTCATTGTTTCACCTGGGTTCCCGTGAGAACCTCCTCACTGGCCTCCCTGCTTCCTTCTTTAGACCATCAAGTCTCTTTTCAATTTCGCCAGAATGATGCTGATCAAACATAAATCTCTTCATGTCACTCCTCTGCCCAGAAACCTTCAGTGGTTCCCCCATCTTGCTTAGAATAAAAGCCAAAATTCCCACAGTGGCCTCAGATCTCCCCAACCCTTGATCTCTCTGGCCTACTCTACATCTTCTTGATCACTCAGCCCCAGCCTTGGTAGTTTCCAATTGCCTCAGGCATGTTTAAGCCTCAGGGCCTTTGCACTTGCTGTTTTCTCTGCTTGAATTCCCCCACCCCCATTGTTCTCCAACCTTCTCCTTACCTTTGTTTATTGTCAGATGAGGTCTTTTCTGACTTTCCTATTGAAAACCAAACACAATTCCCATCTCCTACTTGGCACTCTGTGGCCCCCTTTCATACTTTATTTCTCTCCACTTATGGCTATGTAGCATATTTTATATTTTACCTATTTGTTTTCTCCACTAGGGTATTAAGCCCTGTGAGTGTTTTATTCATTGCTGTATCGGCAGCTCCCGGTACACTGCCTGGACTATAGTATAAATGTTTGTTGAATGAATGAATTATTCAGGCTTTGCCCTTATATAATCTTGTTATAAGGCTTGGGTCAGCAGTGTGGAGAACAAAGGGCTCAGGCTTATTTGGGGGACAATACAGATCTTGTCCTGAATCAGGCAGCCCCTTTAAGATGTTATAAAGTAGTTACTGGTGTGTGTTTAGTCGATTTGTCTCAAGGGCTCCTGGGTGAGGAATGTGCCGTTGGGCAGAATTTATTACAATGCCGTAGCAACTACTTCCCGAGTTTCTGTTTTCTGAAAACTTGTTCATTTGCCTTATTTCCCTCTTACTCTCCATTATGGCAGTCTCCTCCTTTATTCCTCCCTTCTGCACTTTCTTTATTCATCATTTACTGAGCACTCTATATACTGGTCCTATCACCCAATAACCAGCCTCTTGGCCTGGGAACTGAAACAGGTGCCTACTTTGGTTTTCAAAGCACTGACCCTGCAAGCCCCTGGGTTTCTGCTCTTCCCAGCACCAGAGGCACTGAGCTCCACCCACAAGTCTGGGGATCCACATATTGATTTCCCAGAAACCTTTGCTTGGGAGTCTTTGCTTGGTATCAGCACTCAGCAGGGACCTTGTCTCACGTTCCTGGGCTCTCTTGAGCCAGCTTGTAGTTACAGATGTGGACATGCCATGGCTTTGGATTTGAGTCCTTACGTTGCTTACTAGTTCTGTGTCTTGAGCAAATTACCTTTCCACTCTGAGCTGCTCTGAGCCTCAGTGTGTCATCTTATCTAAAATGAGGGCAATATAACATACCTCATGGGGTTGCTAGGAGGACTGAATGAGATCAGGTAGCTTTAGCACGTAATATAGAGCCTGGCATGCAGGAGGCACTTACTGAATTGTAACTTCTGTTATTGCCATTATTATGTTCTTGTCACTGATACAATCAACTCCCTGGTTTACCTTTCCAACTAGACATCCCTCAAGTGTGTGTGTGTGTGTGTGTGTGTGTGTGTGTGTGTGTAGATAGATAGGTATGAAGTCATTTACAAGTTGTTATTATAAACTCATCAAGAAATAAATAGGAGATTTATAGCTTCAGGGCAATTAATTCTGCAGCTTTGCCCAGTATTCTCAGTTCCGAGAACAAATACACCCCCATAATGGATTAGAATCTTCAGGTATTTGGAATATCAAATAGTCCCTTGGGTTCCCTGTTGTGTTATGATAAAACAATAGCAGTTTAAAATGCAGCCCACAGACAGCCCTCTGGATGGGGTCAGCTCTCTTGCTTTTGGCCTGTGATGTCCTTCAAAGAAGTTAGTGAAACAGATATTCTTAACCTCATAATGTCACAGGAAGAGAAGACAGAATCTAAATGCTGGGGCTGACCTTGACAATGGTGGTACTGAAAGGTTTTTAAGTTAGATGGGAAATAGCCACTCCTTTCCTCACCTGGCAAACTGTCATGTAACTAGCAAGATCTAGATCTAACGGTTGACTTTCCTAAGCAGAAAAAATTACTCCATCCTCTGTCCTCTGTAGCCCTAGGCTCATGCCTCTCTTTGTAAGGTCTCACCTAATGTTATAATCTTGTTTCCTTGTGTTCCCCCAGTGTCCCTCTGCAAGGCAGGGAGATCCTTGAGGACAGGGATGAGATCTAGGTAACTTTGCATCCCAGAGCCCAACACAGGGTCTGGTGTTGAGAGATGCCAGGAGCAGGTGAAACCAATGCTGACTGACTTCCTACCAGGTCCTTGGTCACTGGGCATGTGGTTTGGTACTTAATCCTCAGCACAGTCCTCCTGGGGAGCTGTCCTCTTCTACACAGAAGTAAACGGAGTCTGAGGTTCTACAACTGGCTTATTACTTCATGAAGTGGCGGAGCTGGGATTCAAACTCAGTTCTGACTCCAGAGCCTGAGCTTGCTTCCTTTCTCTATTTGTTTCCCTCCTGCAGAGTAGAATGGTCAAGAGAACTGACTCTGGAGCCATACTGCTTGGCTTCAAATCTTCACCCCCTCATTTACAAGCCGTGAGACTTCAGGCATGTAATTCAGCTTCTCTCATTTTCACCATCTGTAAAGTTGAATAACAGTAATATTTCCCCATAGGATTGTGGTGTGGAGTAAATGAGATAATATGAACAAAGACCTTAGAACAGTTTCTGGTCATATGTAAATATTTGCTATTACCATGATAATTTTTCTTCATTCCCAAGTCATACACATGTGCTTTTCACAATTGCTGTTCTTTCCATATGACGCTGCCTCTGGTTTGGAATTAATGAGTTAGGCTGATGGTTGAGTGTTTCTGGCAGGTACCTGGGCTTTCCTTCCAGGTGGATTCCCCCAGGGAGCTTTGGGTGCATGCTCATGTGCTATTTTTTAAAATAAAAAAAATGTTTATTTGTTTTTGAGAGGGAGAGAGAGAGGAGGGAGAAAGAGTGTGATCTGGTGGGGGGGGGGCAGAGAGGGAGGGAGACACAGAATCTGAAGCAGCTCGAGGCTCTGAGCTGTCAGTACAGAGACTGACATGGGGCTTGAACTCACGGAGTGTGAGATTATAACCTAAGCAGAAGTCGGGTATGTAACCAACTGAGCCACCCAGGTGCCCCATCATATACTATTTTATTTGGTGCCTTTTGTCTGTCCTGGTTTCAGAGAGTTGTTGATATTCATTACCTCTCTTCTAAGAAGTCATGGCTGAGTATGAGAACATGGCTTAACATATGCTCCAATGTGCTTCTGTAAAAACATGCCCCTGAATTGAAGTTGACCCCTAAATGGACACCTTGCCCTTTGCAGTATAGCAAGAGGCAGTAGAGTGTTGTGGTCCCAAGCAAGGACACTGGAACAAGACTGCCTGAGTTTGAATCCCGACTCTGCCACTTGATAGCCATGTGACCTTGGGCAAGTTATTTAATCTCTCTGCGTCTTGGTTATCTCATCTGTAAAATGGAGCTATCAATAGTGATATACCTTATTGTTGTAAGGATTAAACACATTAATGCCTATAAAATGCTAAATGAGTGCCTGGTATATTTTAAGTACTCAGTTGGCTTTGGTTGTTATCATCATTGTTGTTGTTCTTTCTTGTGCAGAACCCGGTAAACTTCCTGCATGGACAAGCAGAGAAAAAACTACCTAGAGGTCAGGGCTTTTTGCAAATGAGAGAGACAGTGGGTGGAATGCTGCATATGTAATTTCTTCTCTCTCCTTCACTGACCTGATAAGTTCCTCCTCTTGAAGGGAGCGGCAGGGGAGAAAGAGGCCTGAGGATTTCTTCTGCTTTATGGCTATGTAATGCCTTGGGCCAGGGTTCTTCAACAGTTACCTCAGATGTGTTCAGTCTCTGCTCTCATGGAGCTTATGTGAAATGCAAAGTTACACTTACCACACGTTATTCTTGTACAGAGTATAAGGTCACTCTGATTTTTGGACCATTTAAGACTAATGAGTGTCTTGACCCAGGCAGGAGACCCAACGTATGGGAATCCCGGTTTATTGTCACCTGCTTAGCCATGATGGCTTACTGGTTCTTTTCATTATTCATCCCCAGACCTGTCCTGGGCTCCTGAGGCCCAGGAACTGTGGAGGGACCTGGGACAGATGCTGATTTCATAACTCAAATTGCAAGCAGAGACAATGCTTTGGGTTATACTGGCTCCCTCATCCCAGCCCTTGTTTGAATCACCAGGAAGGGAGGGAAGGGCTATGGGTTATTGTATTCATGTTAATTTGGAAGTGTATTTCCACTTTACAGATGAGGAAATGGAAGTTCCAGGGGTTCGCAGCTAAAATCCAGAGATCTTATTCAAGATCACTCAGCTAATGAGGTCTGGCATTGGGATTAAACCTGGGTCTGCCTGTCTGTCAAAGCCACACACAGTGTCCCCTTCTGCTTTTCCATACAGGCATACCTCAGAGATATTGTGGGTTTGGTTCCAGACCACCACAATCAAGTGAGTCAAATGAAGTTTTTGGTTTCCCAGTGCATATAAACGTTATGTTTACACTGTATGGTGGTCTGTTAAGTGTGGAATAGCATTATGTCTAAAAACACAAATACTTCGCTAAAAAATGTTAACCATTGTCAGAGCTTTCAGTAAGTTGTAATCTCTTTGCGGTGGAGGGTCTTGGGTCAGTGTTGATGGCTGCTGACTGATCAGAGCAGTGGCTGCTAGTTTGGGTGGCTGTGGCAATTTCTTAAAATGAGGCAACAGTGAAGTTTGCTGCATCAATAGACTCTTTCTTTCATGAGCAATTTCTCTGTAGCATGTGATGCTGTTTGATAGCATTCTACCCACGGTACTTCTTTCAACATTGGACTCAGTCCTCTCAGACCCTGCTGCTGCTTTTAAAATAAGTTTATGTCATATTCTGAGTCCTTTGTTGTCATTTCAACAGTCTTCAGAGCATCTTCACCAGGAGTAGATCCCATCTCAAGAAACCACTCTCTTTGCTCATCTGTAAGAAACAACTCATCCATTAAAGTTTTCTCATTGAGATCATAGCAATTCAGTCCCATCTTCAGGCTCCATTTCTGATTCTAGTTTTACTGCTATTTCCACTACATCTGCAGGGACTTCCTCCACTGAAGTCTTGAACCCCTCAAAGTCATTCATGAGGGCTGGAATCAACTTCTTCTAAACTCCCATTAATGCTGATATTTTGGTCTCTTCCCATGAATCACAAATGTTTTTAATGCAATTTGGAATGGGGAATACTTTCCAGAAGGTTTTCAATTTACTTTGCCCAGATCCATCAGAGGAATCACTATCTGTGGCAGGTATAGCCTTACAAAATGTATTTCTTCAATAATAAGACTTGAAAGTTGAAATTACTCCTTGATCCATGGGCTGCACAGTGGCTGCTGTGTTAGCAGGCATGAAAATAACATTAATCTCATTGTATGTCTCCATCAGAGTCTTGGGTGACCAGGTGCATTGTCAATGACCAGTAATGTTTTGAAAGGAATCTCTTTTTTTCCTAGCAGTAGCTCTCAACAGTACGCTTAAAATATTCAGTACGCCATGTTGTAAACTGATGTGCTCTCATCCAGGCTTTGTTGTTCCATTTAGAGAGCATAGGTGGAATAGATTAAATGTCATTCTTAA
The DNA here is from genome assembly GCF_018350195.1 of Panthera tigris. Taxonomy (NCBI): domain Eukaryota; kingdom Metazoa; phylum Chordata; class Mammalia; order Carnivora; family Felidae; genus Panthera; species Panthera tigris. The sequence continues at coordinate 122,058,346 of NC_056665.1, forward strand.
GGGTCCTACGATTTTTGGACTGGTAAATGAGCATTGGCTTCAACTTAAAGTCACCAGCTGCATTAGCCCTTAACAAGAATCAGCCTGTACTTTGAAGCTTTGAAGCCAGGCATTGACTTCTCCTCTCTAGCTATGAAAGTCCCAGATGGCATCTTTTTCCAATAGAAGGCTGTTTTGTCTACATTGAAAATATGTTAAGTGTAGCCACCCTCATTAACTATCTTAGCTGGATCTTCTGGAGAACTTGCTGCTTCATCTTGCACTTTCATGTGATGGAGATGGCTTCTTTCCTTAAACCTCAAGAACCAACCCCTGCTAGCTTCAAACTCTGCTTCTGTACTTTCCTCACTGCTTAGCCTTCATAAAATTGAAGAGAGTTAGGGCCTTCCTCTGGACTAGGCTTTGGCTTAAGGAAATGTTGTGGTCAGGTTGATTTTCTATCCAGACCACTAACACTTTCTCAGTAAGGCTGTTTTGCTTTCTCCTCATACACGTGCTCACTGGACTAGCACTTTTAATTTCTTCCAAGAACTTTTCTTTTGCATTCACAGCTTGGCTACCTATTTGGAGCAAGAGGCCTGGCTTTTGGTCTGTTTTGGCTTTCAACATGCTTTCCTCACCAAGCTTAATCATTTCTAGCCTTTTATTTAATGAAAGACATGATTCTTCCTTCCACTTGAACACTTAGAGGCCATTGTAGGGTTAATAATTGGCTTAACTACAATATTGTTTTGTCTCAAGTAACAGGGAGGCCCAAAGAGAGGGAGAGAGAAAGGGGAATGGCTGGTCGGTAAATGGGTCAAAACACATACAACATTAAGTTTGCCTTCTTATATGGGCACGGTTCATGATCATCTCGAACAATTCCAACAGTGACATCAAAGATGAGTCCTCACTGATCACCATAACAAGTATAATAATAATTAAAAAGTTTGAAATATTGTGAGAATTACCAAAATGTGACACAGAGACACAAAATGAGCAAATGCTGTTGGAAAAATGGCGCTGATAGAGTTGTTTGATGCAGGGTTGCCACAAAACTTTACTTTATAAAATAAAACAAACCCTGCTCTGTCTGCAAAGTGCAATAAAACAGAGGGATGGCTGCACTGAGATGCTCTCCAGTGCCCTTGTGCTGTAGGCAGTAATGAGAGTTATTACAGGTAACTGTGTTGATCAGAGTACTCAATTAAGGAGCCAATTTTGTTGTTCTTATTGGCCTGAATATAAACATACATGGGCAAAAGCAAGCTAATTTTATCCTGAGAAAAGTAATAATAATGACTCTAAAATACACTGGCTTTATGTGAGGAGGAGATCAGTGTCCCACTCTCCATTGGGTGTTCACATATTCGGAGTCTGGCCCAGTAACAGAGGTGGTTTGCAGGAACCAATGACCAAGTGATCAGCTGAGTTTCAGGGTGCTTCTTGTGTTGGTGGAAAAGATGTGTGCCTAGTGTGAAAATACAGGTTGCAACTTGGTTTTATGTACTAGCTCTTCTGGAATTATGGCCCTCACCTACATAGAATGGCACACAGAGGCAAGCATGCATAGAGGGTCCCCTGACAGGCTACTACTCTCGATGCAGGCCAGTTACAATGATTTGGAACATATTTGTAAATTATTAACCATGCTCAAGCTACTCTGCTTGGGGTTGTTGTGGGTTGCATAGTCTGGGTTCCCCAGTATCCTGGGAGTTTTTGGCAGGGAGAAAAAAGGAAACCAAGGTTGGCTTTGGGAAAGAGGTGCAACCATTACTTAAATTGGCAAGTTTTCAAGGTTTAGAAAATTCACTCTCAAACTTTGATGTCCAAAAACATTATCTGGGAAATTTGTTAAAAATACAAATGGCTAGATTCTACCTCGAGAAGGTCTGGGGTAGGGCCAGCCTGGGGGTCTGTATCTCTGGTGAGTCTGACATGGATGGTTAAGAACATGTGGCTCAAGGTCTGATAATTGTCAGTATCAGAATATAGGTGGATGAACTGAGGTGGGGCAGGGATATTCTGGCAAGGATAGTTGTTAGTGCTGGGAGTAGCTAGCACTAATAGTCATGGGGCAACAGGGTGGTCAAGTGTTGCTGGACTTGAGGACTGGGCTTCCATCTCAGTGGGTGAACTAGAATGGAAAGAAAGAGCCAGAGCAGAAGGTCAGGTAAGCTGGCTGGTCACATGATGGAGACAAATGATTAGGAGGTTTCTGCCCACAGCTCATGGGGGCCTGCAGAGGCTAAAGTCAGCTCTGGCCCATAGAACATGGAGTATGGGATCAGTAGACACCAATGGAGAAGTCATCATCATGCAGCTCATGGCTGCAAGTTTTGTTCTCCTCTCAGAAGGGACAGGTAAATGAGTACTCCAAGTGTGTGTCATCTTCATTTTGAGGGGTGGCTTCTTTTTTTTCTTTCTGTACTGTAATTTCTTAGGAGGGAAGACCTACTTCTGTTTTCCTTGATACCTTCATGGAGCCTTCATGACACCCCACTTTCACTGGTAAAGGCCAATTCATTCTTTAGCTCTCAGCTCAGATTTCACTGCTCCAAAGATGACTTCCTTGACCTCCCACCCAAAAGTGAGTACCCTAATAATCGTCCAACTCTTGAAGAATTCTCCTGGCCCTTATCATATTTATGACTATGACTTTAGTTATTTATATCTTCCACTAGCTTGTGAATGCTGTAAAGGAATTATCACAGCTGCCTTGTTCACCCATTGCCTCCCCAGTGCCTTGGGAGAGCCACTGTGTTGCTCAGTAATGCTTTGTTAAATGAGGAAAGGTTGAACAAATGAAGAGCTAGATCTTAGAGAATCAGTAGTGCTTTAGTGGAAGACCATCAGGAAGTTCTAAAAGACAAGAGAAATAACAGGAAGGAAATGATGCATGCTATCTTTGCAATACTTGGGTTCTTGTTGGCTAGAGCACAGGGCTGGAGTGAGAGATCTAGTTAGGAGGGCAGACTGGACCAACACACAGGATTTAGCTTCAGCTGGATGTCGTTCCATGGGCAATGGGGAGCCCTATGAAGTTTTTGACCAGGGGAGTGAATTAAGCCACAGGAGGTCAGGCTCGAATGGTGGTATCCTGCGTGGGTGGAGAGGGAGAAGCTGGAGGTAGGAAAAGCAGGAGTCTGTTGCACTAGCAGCCCAGGCAGGAGGCAATTGAGTCCTGATCCAGGGTAGTGACAGTGGGAGTGGAGAGGGAGGAACAGATGCAAGAGACATTGGGAAGGAATAAATGACAGACTTTCATGGCTGATTGGATGTGGGGGCGAGTGACTTTCTCAGCCATTCAAGGGAGAAGTGCCACCTCCCTCCTCCTGCTAACTTCAGCTCAATGGCAGGAGTGTATCAGTGACAAAGAGCTGGCGTGATCTGAAGTCTGGAAGCATCAGTAGAAAGTAATGAAGTACAGGCAGCTGAATGTGAACGGGAAAAACTTGTGTGTCACAAAATGGTCCTATTGCAAAATGTGGAAGGAGAGGAGTATTTATTTTTAAAAAATCTACTGGGAGCACGGTGCCCCATCCCTTCCAGTGGCTGAATTGCTCTGGAGGAATTTGCTCCCACCTGCCTGACCATCTTGTGGGCTGTGTGTCCTTGAAAAGAGAATTAAAATAATGGCAAGAAGCAGCCCCAGGAGATTTCCTTTGAGCTCTTTTGGTCATTAGATCATCCTGAACTCCAGCCTTGTTGGAGGCTGAAGCGTTGTCTGATGCTGTCCTGCTAAAATATATAGACTTGCAGGGAGATTAAGAAAAAAATTGATCCATTAAAGCTGTAGTTGGCCAATTCCACAGTAGGGTCCCAGCCAACTGTGTGAACTTCCACAAGTCACTTGGCCGTTTTGGGCCTCTTGTCTCCTCACTTACGGATATAAGGGTTTGGATGAGATAGAAACCGCATTCTTTCTTCTGGGGCTAACCTGTGATTCTGTAGCCCAATGGAACCTATTGAGGGTGGCTTCAATCAGCGGGTGACAAGGGTCTGGAGTCAAAGCTTTAGGGGCACATCTGTTTTCCCACTGAACCCTGGCACTAAATCATATTTCCTTCCCACCTACCCCCATTACCTGTCAAATAGAACCACTCACTGACAGATTGCCTTCTTTTTAGGCTGGGGGTATTTTGCCTTTATTTTCCACTGGATGTTATGTAGGGTTAATATAATTTTGATGTTAATTTATATTCATTAGAGTAATTGCTCTTTCTCTGGTAGACAGCAGAGCATCATGGTAAAGGAGCCAAGGTAGCAGGTGAGTTAATAAAGTGTGAATTCAGAGGGTGCCTGGGTGACTCAGTTGGTTGAGTGTCTGACTCTTGATTTTGGCTCAGGTCATAATCTCATGGTTTGTGAGTTCAAGCCCTGTGACAGACTTTGCGCTGGCAGTGTGGATTCTGTTTGGGATTCTCTCTTTCTCTCTCTCCCTCTCTCCCCCGGCCCCTCTTCCCCTCCCCTGCTCATGCTTTCTGTCTCTCAAAATAAATAAATAAAACATAAAAAAATAGGTGTGAAGTCACAAAATAGGTGTGAAGTCTATCTCTGATGTCCTACTTAATGCTAGTGTCTTTGCATTAGCTGCAGTTACCATCACAAAACACCACAGATGGAGTGGCTTTAAAAATGGAAATTTATCTCACAGTTCTGAAGGCTGGAAGTCCAAGATCTAGGTGTCAGCAGGCTTGGTTTGTCCTGAGGCCTCCTGTCCTAGGCTTATGGATGGCTACCTTCTCCCTATCTTCACATGGCCTTTCCTTTGTGTGTGAGCATCCCTGGGGTCTCTCTCCCTCTCCTTATAAGAACACTAGCCCTATGGAACCAGAGCCCCACCCTTATGACCTCATTTAACCTTAATTGCCTCTTTAAAGGCACTATCTTCAATTTTTTTTAACGTTTATATATCTTTGAGAGACAGAGAGAGACAGAAATGAACGGGGAAGGGGCAGAGAGAGGGAGACACAGAATCAGAAGCAGGCTCCAGGCTCCGAGCTGTCAAAACAGAGCCTGACATGAGGCTTGAATTCACGGACCACGAGATCATGACCTGAATCGAAGTCAGACGCTCAACCGACTGAGCCACACAGGCACCCCTAAAAGGCCCTATCTTCAAATAGAGTCACATCAGAGGTTAAGGCTTCGGCATGTGGATTTTGGGGCAACACAATTTAGTCCATAAATAAACTTCCTCATGGATTTTTTGAGAAGATGAAATGAGATTTCAGTGAAAAGTACATCTCTAGAACAACAGTGCTTGGCACACACTTACTGCTTAGAGCTGCTGCTGTGGTTATATTTTGATGTGGCTGTAAGAAAGGGACTAAAAATGTTACAAGGTACTAAGAGCTCCCAAGGAGAATTTTCTTCTTCTCTCCATGTCCACTGCTACCACCTTTACCACCTAAACCACCAGTATCTTTTGCCCAGAGTCTACACACAACCTATTCCTGACTGTTCTCTGGGGTTCCACACTTGTCTCCTATAGTCCATTAGCCACACAGGCATGATCTTTCAAAACTTAACTCAGATAATGCCACCCATTTACTTAAAATCCTCTGGCTCTCCACTAAACTTGATTAGCATCCTAATTTCTAAGCATTCCTAATTCTAGTCCCTACAGACCCAGGCCCTGTTCTTTCCTACCTCATCTCCTGTCAGTCCCCCTTGCTTGCTATAGCCCAACCACACTCGCTTCCTTTCAGTATCTTGAAAACACTGGGCAAATTCTACCCTTAAGGTCTTTGCACTTGCTTGTCCTTAATTCCCAAACCCTCCTAAATATCTGCTGGACTTGCTACCTTAACCCTCCTAAATATCTGCTGGACTTGCTACCTTCTATCATCCAGGTTGAAGCCCAAAATGCATCTCTCTGCCAGTCTGCCTAAAGCACCTCCCATTCTTATGGTTGCTCTCTTCACGAGTACCCTGTTTTATTTTCCTTCTAGCACTTACCACTTTCTAAATGACCTCATCTTGTTTATTTGCTTATTATCTTTCTCACTAGACTATACACTCTATTGATGAAGGGATATTTTATCTTTGGTTCACTATTGTAACTCCAGTGCCTGGCACAGAGTATAAACTCAAAGCACATTATTTGTTTTTGTTTTTGTTTTTTTTTGTTTTGTTTTTTTTTTTTAGTTCAGCATGACAACTTTATTTTTTGAGGCATAATCGACATATAGTATTCTATTAGTTTCAAGTATACAACATAGTGATTTGATATTTGTATATATTGTGAAATAATCACCCCTGTAAGTCTAGTTGACATACATCACCATATGTAGTTACAGAACTTTTTTTTTTTAATATATGAAATTTATTGTCAAATTGGTTTCCATACAACACCCAGTGCTCATCCCAAAAGGTGCCCTCCTCAATACCCATCACCCACCCTCCCCTCCCTCCCACCCCCCATCAACCCTCAGTTTGCTCTCAGTTTTTAACAGTCTCTTATGCTCAAAGCACATTATTTGAATGAATGAATGAATAAATGAGTGACCTTGAATCAGGATATTTGAGTATGAGGGGACTGTCCAGGATAGACATCACAAATTAAGGATGAAGATCACAGTGGCAAAGTGAAGGAAAAGGTATTTTTTCCCCTTCCTATAAACCTTTTCCAGAATGTCTATTTTGGGGCCATACCTTGTTCTCCATGATACAAAGGGTACCACATGACATACATAAAACTTCCTTAAATTTTGTGATTTCAACTACTGTTGGCCTTTATTGAATTTATTCCAGGACCCCAAAGGGTTATGGCTACTGAAAAATTATCCTGGCATCAGCCACAGAACCTAAGGTCTTGCCTTATCAACCTTTGCCTTGGCCATCTTGATTCATCTCTTGGTCCTGATAGATTTCACCTGCATGCTTAGTCTTGCTTAGGCCTGGGGGCCTTGATGTCCAGATTAGAGAGTACTTTCCAAAGTACTGTACCCACTCTCCCCAGGGTAATATTCTAAATATTTAAAACTAGTGTTGCAATGGCACTGACCACTTAGCTGTAAATAGCCATTAGAGCTGAACTGATGTGTATTTGCCAAGTGTCAGCTCTGACATCCATATTAATCCCCTCCCAGAAAATGAGGTTTGGTGTTTTTTCCTCTTGCCGACAATGAACTGGCTGTACCTATATGCCCATCAACCTTCCCTCCCAGGATTTTCCTGTAGAAGCTTCACTTGCTCCATTGCAGCTGAAGACTCTTCTGGTACCTTGGGAATGAGTAGCTTACCAAGTACACTGATTCATTCAACAAGTATTCATTGAGCACCTTTTATGTATTAGGCACTGTGCTGGAAGCTGAGGATGGAAGAGTGAACAAACAGATACAAGTCACCTCCCTGATGGGACTTATACTCATGAACATCAGTGTTTCTGCCTAGGTCTCTATAAAGTACAACACTGAATTACCAGGCTATTGAAGTGTTGGGGGTGGCGGGGCGCCTGGGTGGCGCAGTCGGTTAAGCGTCTGACTTCAGCTCAGGTCACGATCTCGCGGTCCGTGAGTTCGAGCCCCGCGTCAGGCTCTGGGCTGATGGCTCGGAGCCTGGAGCCTGTTTCCGATTCTGTGTCTCCCTCTCTCTCTGCCCCTCCCCCCTTCATGCTCTGTCTCTCTCTGTCCCAAAAAAAAAAAAAAAAAAAAAAGTTGAAAAAAAAAATTAAAAAAAAAAATTGAAGTGTTGGGGGTGGAAGTACAGAAGAAATGACATTTGAAGTGAAAGGAGAGGGATCTTCTGCTCAATTCTTGCTCATCTCAACTTCTGCCCCAAGAGGTGGGATCTTTTCCCTTGTACTTTTCATCCTGCTTGGGTCTTGCCTCTACATGGATTACTCCTCCTGGAACCATCCCATATCCTCTGACTGCATGTATTGCTGCTGCCTAGAGGCACTTACTCCATCTTGCTGGACACTGTAGTTACTGATGCTGCTTTAAGTCATATCAGGCTTTTCCAGGCCTTTTGGACAACGGTTAATGATTTCCACTTCCCAAGCCTTGCCTGCCTTTTTGTTTGCTTTCTGCACAACAGTCTTGATATGACTCTTAGTGGAATTCCTCCGCGTTTTGACAGATAGAGTCCCAGAAGCCTCCTGCCTTTACTTCTCCCACATAAGACATCCTATGTCACCAGTAGGAAGGTGTGTGCCTTATCTCTTAAAAGTAGACATGAGCAGATGCTTCCAGTGGAATTCTCTCAGACCTTTCCCCACCAGCCTCCTGTGCTAGTTGTTTCCTGCTAACTCATTTACTTTTGGTATTTTTTTCTCTTGAATCGTGACCAGCTCTATTATGCACCCTCATTTGACTCCAATAACCCCATCTCAACAGTCAGCAAAACATTTTGGTTAGGAAGTGTTCGCTTGCAAATAATGGAATATTCAACTCAAATTGGCGAAAGCTGAAAAGGGGAATCTATTTGCTTTGTACCTAAATGGATTGGGTAAAACTTGAATTAGAATTCAAATGAAGTGACCAGAACCTGGCTTCTCTCCCCATTCCTTGACATTGGCCCTGTTGTTAAGCAGGCTGTCTTCTTGCTTCTAAAGATTGTTATGAACATCTCCCCTGGCAGTTTCCTCATTCAGATCCTGGAGGAAGAGAAACTTTTCCCTGAGGGCTCAACCAAAAATTGTGTCTTACTGGCTCTGATTGGCCTCATTTTGATCATGTGCTGTCTTGGTTAGTTGAAGCTGTATATAACAAAGTACCATAGACTGAGTGACTTATAAGCAACAGAAACCTCTCATAGTTCCGGATGCCAGCATGATTGGGTTTTGATGAAGGTCTTCTCCCAGGTAATATCCTCACATGGTGGAAAAAGGGTAAGTTAACTCTCTAGCCTCTTTTTATAAGGCACCAATCCCATTCATGAGAGTTCCACCCTCATGACCTAATTACCTCCCAAAGGCCCTACTTCCTAATACCATCACATGGGGATTAGATGTCAACACATGAATTTTGGAGGGACACTAACATTCCACCAATAACATGTGCCTTCCTTCAACCAATCGCTATGGCCAGGGCGGAGAAGATATACAGAATTGTTTAGGCCCGTCAGGACTCAATTCCTCTTGCTCATCTCAGCTAAACTCTTGCCTAGAAAATTCAGGATGATGTTAAGAAAGGCAAAATGGGAACAGATCCTGGGGCAACGACATATGTTCTCTACTGCAACTCAACCATTGCCTCAAAATTCTGCCCTTGCATCCAGAAATGACATGGCATTCAATATGATTTCTCTGACAGAAGGTTTGAGCATGACTTTAGTTTCCCTCTTGTAATATCTTCTAATTATCACCCCCACCATCCCCTGTTTTTGCTTCTTGGGAGTATGGCCTCAGAGATGTGCTATCTGACCCCATACCTGGTTGTTGCAATAGCTTAGGTATTTCAAATGCAAAAGATACTACTTCTGCAACAGTAATGTGGTAATCATTGTGAAAACTCTACAGGTGAGTAGTGATAGGTACATTGAAAGTAAATAAAACAGTCCAAGTTTGTCAAGCCTTAAAAAACATACTTATTGATTTCCTTGGCTTGAAATCTGTGGCGTTTATCATCATTTATATCCTTTAGCTTTTAGTTGTATTTCTTTTTTTTTTTTAACGTTTATTTATTTTTGAGACAGAGAGAGACAGAGCATGAACGGGGGAGGGTCAGAGAGAGAGGGAGACACAGAATCCGAAACAGGCTCCAGGCTCTGAGCGGTCAGCACAGAGCCCGACGCGGGGCTGGAACTCACGGACTGTGAGATCATGACCTGAGCTGAAGTCGGACACTTAACCGACTGAGCCACCCAGGCGCCCCTTAGTTGTATTTCTATAGAAGATTTCTTGAAATAATTGGACTTACCAAGAAACACTAGTAGTGATCTAATCCAAGACTCTGGTTTTTCTTGTTAGAAAACAGGCCCAAGTAGGTTCTTTGACCTGCCCAAGGTCACACTGCAATACCCAGAGCTCAGGGTCCTGGTTCTCAGTCCACTGCTGTCATTATCTTTGTGAATATAGAGGTGGTGGGGAGTGTCCACCAAGTGGCAGTAGATGCCAGGACTGCGTTGTGAGCCCCAGGTGTTGCATATGTCCTGGCATTCTCCCTGGGGTTGTTAAGGTTTCCATTACAGATTTGTAGCCATTCTGTCTTTTGAAGGAAAAATATAATTTTATTATAAAAACTGATGAAGTTAGGGGCACCTGGGTGGCTCAGTCAGTTAAGCGTCTGACTTCAGCTCAGGTCATGATATGATGGTTTATGAATTCAAGCCTTGCATCGGGTTCAGTGCTGACAGTTCAGAACCTGGAGCCTGCTTCAGATTCTGTCTCTCTCTCTCTCTCTCTCTCTCTCTTCCCTTCCCTTGCTCATGCTCTCTCTCTCAAAAAAAAAATTAAAAAATATTTAAAATAAAATAAAATAAAACCTATGAAGTTAAACACCCCATTTTTCTAGCAGATTATCAAAGAAAAAACTACATGCCAGAAGTACAATTACATATTTCCTTGCTGTTCATTAGTTGTAATTTATGAGTTAACTAATCCTAGCAATATTTCTGAATTTGACTAAAGTTTTTTGTTTTTTGCATTACCCTTAGATATCCCTGCTGAGATTTATAAGATTCTTTGGGACTTTAGGCCTGTTAGGCATCAAAAATGCTTGCAGCTACCTTTAACCAATGGCAATCCTTCATTCAATCAACAAATATTTGGTTGAGTCCTTCAAATTAGGAAGTCATTTACATGGGTGTTTTCTTCTCAGTTTGTTGAAAAATTTCTGGGAATTTGGGTTTTCTTCCTTTGAATGCCTTCATCTTCTATTTCATGTGACCATGGCTATCACAGTAATGATAATCTACATATGTATGTGTGTGTGTATGTAGATATATGTATGTGTATATATACACACACACTTTTAAGGACTTCACATATATTACCTCAATTAATGTCCACAACAACCTTACTAGTAAGTAATGCATTTTGCAGTTGGAAACAGAAGTGCATGGAGGTTATATCACTTACCTAAGGTTACACATCTGATAAGTGGTAGAGTTGGGATGTGAACCTAGGCAGTCTGGCTTGAGTCCATGCTCTAAACCTCTAGAGATAGAAAATGCTCTGTACGGAGACTATATAAACTGTATAGACAATGAACTGTCTTTTGAATATTTTTTCTCAAAGAAGAAGAGGGCAATTTTCCACTTTCTTTTAAAGAATAAAACCAACATTGCTATTTTCAGCTTACTCTGGGGAGATTGCTAAAAAATAACTAATAAACAGTTTCCAGCTTCTGGTTATAGAGGTCCATGAGCTTTTCCTTCTTTTTTCTCTTCTCCTTCTCCCCTACCCCCTCTTCCTTCTTCGTCTTGTGCTTGTTTCTCTTACAAGGACTATTTTAACACAGTTTTGGAATACATCTCTGTCCAGATACTGAGTCTGTCTTATTCTCTTGCAGAGTTGCTTTTATCTGCCTATCTAAGAAATGTTTCTTTTTCTAGTTCCTCCAGTGTTAACTCTTCAGGGCAGGCAACACGGAGTCATAGAGGCAACATTGGGCTGAGGGAACAGAAGCACTAGCTTTGTGACCTGAGCACATCTTCTCTAATTTGCTCTTTGATTTACTCATTTGATTAAAAACATGTTTAATTAGATGACCTGCATAGATCCATTCAACTGTGTACCCTAAGTCTTGGTTACACCCCCAAATACACTGAATCTTTAAAAAATTGCTTTCGTGGAGGATAATAGAAATCCTGATTATAGTGGATTAAATAAAATTTTTTTCACATGAGAGAAGCCCACAGGTGGCAGGGGTAGAAGGAGGTCCACAGCTAGCGCAGATGCTGAGGGGTGTCATTGAACACCATGGCTCCTTCTGTTTTCTTGTTTTGTCATTCATAGCATGTGACTTTCATCCTCATGATTGTGACATGCTTGCTTACACCCTTGGCAGAAAGAAGAAGGAGGAAGAAAGAAGAGAAAATGCCAATATCAGGAAAATAGAAGCTTTTCTCAGAAATCCCCAATAGACTTCTGCTTATGTCTCATTGGCCAAAACTGGGTCACATGACTACTCACTCTGAAGACGTCTGGAAAGGTTAATGTCTTTAGCTGAGTGTATTGTAGACCTGAACAAAATTGGGGTTTTGTGGTAAGGAAGCAGCAGAGACTAGAATAGAGGCATAGCTAACAGTTCTGGCATATGTCATGGTCTTCTTCCTTGTTTCTTCTAAACTTAAAAACATATATAATGGACAAACAAGTCTTCCTTCCATTCCTTGTTTTCTTCCTTTCTTGCTGGGTACTAGAGCCTCCTTGAGTAACTTCTGTTATCATTAAATGTGATATCGTTACTTATATAGGGTGGGTGGGAGGCACGTGAAGAGCAAACATGGGCTGGACCAGAAGTTTCAGCACAGCAGGATCTGGATTCTATTTTCATTTCCATGTGTGACTTGGGAGATGTAACTTCATCTATGGATCACAGTTTATCCTACTTTAGTATATAAAAGTAAATGAGATGATGGACGAAAGCCATTTGCATTCCTTAGGAAAGAGCTATTTTAAGAAGTCAATATGAGAAAATATATGTTCATTAATAGAAATCCTACTGGGGACCACTATTTTGGAATTTGTCATAAGTCAGGCGGCAGTTGGATTTCAGAGGGACTCTTTCATCTTGAGAGAATAAACTATTTACGGGCCCTGTAGCAGCACTTGTAATTTGTGAAAAGTGAAAGGAATGATAAACAGAATTTTTCTTAGCTATTCAGGATTTTTTCTTGGCAATACTTTGTTACCTTAAGTCTGGTTATATATATATTTTTTCTAGTGGAAAGCGTGAATTTATTAAAAATGTTTTAAAATTCAGACTTTTTAATGAAGGCAGGCAGGCCTCTTTATTTATATATTTCCTATGTTCTGGCTGTATTATTGTTCCAGTAGGGAAAGCCACCCTGATGCTATCTCAGGATCTACTTCTGGGTCAGCTGGAAGATTGATGACCTTCTTGAGGGCAGTGACCTTTGTTTCCTTCCCACTTAGAAAACATCTTGGCATGGTAGAGGAGGTCAGTCCTCAGTGGACTAAAGAGCTGCTAAATTACTCACCTTGATTGCCTATATTATGAGATGGCTACATAATCTGCCCATTGTTAAGCATGGCATGTAACAAAGTGTCCAGTAGATGGTAGCTATAATTGTTATAAGGCAGATAGTAGGGTGGTCAAGGGGACAGGACCTGCAGCTTGACACTCGGGGATAGAATGCCAATGCTACCATTCATCAGCTGGGCAACTCACTTCTCCATGACCTTTGATTTCTCATCTCTATGATGGTGATCGTAATATCTAGTCCATGGGGTTGATGTAAAGATTAAATGAGATACTATAGTTAAGGTATCTTTCTGACACAGGGCCTGGCACATACTAAATACTCGATAAATGGTAGCTACCATTATTTTTGTTTTTGTTGCCAGTGTGGATTTCTCACCCAGGTCTCAATAGATTTAAATTTATCTGCACAGTCCAGATCCGACCAATGCAGGATATGCTCCTGCGTGTTCCCAGGCTAGTGTTGAAAATGTAGTTAAGAAGCTTCATGCTGAGTTCACCTTCACTACAGAGGATGTTGGCTAACACTGTCCTAAGGCCATTTAGGGAAAGCTTTATCTGTCCTCCAAGGATGGCAACAAGAGAGGAGCTTTAGCTGTTAACTTTCTAACACCAGGTGGCTCAGTTGTCTTGAGAAACCATGACATACATTTTGCAAAAGGCTCTAACAGTCTTTGCTTGTTCCTGGGCTAAGTCTTCCTTTCTAAATTTTGTTTGTGCCACATCTCCTGATCACAAAGGGCACTCATTTACTTATAGGGAGAAGTTGAGTCCGCTTCTGATTCCCAACACAGATTAAAGCAAAGAAGGCTGTGTTTTTGCACTTGCTGCTGAGGGTGAAAGCACTCTAAGACCACCCTGGGAAAGAGTTATAGATCTGCTATCGATTGCCCACATTTCCCCTTCCATATTAGGCAGTCAGCTAGGTGAGCACCACTCCCAATATGATTGGTGTTTAACATTGCTATCGTACTTTGTGTTTTTAAAAAGCTTCAAAAATCAATTCCTCATTAACCTGATTGAAAGAGAAGTTATGCCTCCTCTGCTATGTTCTGAGCAGGACATAGATCACTGCAGGTACTCGATAAATATTAAGCATTTAATCCTCACCATTCTTCCTACTGAAATAGGTCACTAGAACTCACTTTCTTAGGGATGAGGATCTTCATTTCTAGACCAATGTTGCTTTCTGTAACATTCAAACTTTCCAAAATATGAGGACTCTCATATAGGCGACGTAAAAGCAACCCAGTGGTCCTCTGGTTCGGAAAGTAGTGGGATTCATTTGGCTTTGAGGGCTCTTGTGGTGATCTCTGAAAGGGGGGGAAGGCTGAGCAGTTGAGTTACTTGGAATTACGTGGTGTGCATCGCCTGTAGTACAGTAGTATCTCTCCTGGAAGAAAACAGCTTATATTGTAGTAGACAGGATCATAGGTAGAGGCCACCAGTCATAATGCTGCCATTCTTTTAAGTCTGTTCACATACACGCAAATGGTACAGACAAGTCCTATCTAGTCTTCCAGATGGAATAATATTTTGAACTTTGGAATATTGTCCCACATAAGGAACTGTGATGTTCGTTTTATTCCTTTGAAGTTTCCATAATGGGATCACTCAGTTTGGAACATCTACTTGTTCAACCTCTCAGAAAATGTGACTGCAGAATAAGATGTGCTCGTCCAGGAGTCTGAGTGGGTGCTACTCAATCATACCTTCTGGCCCCCAGTCTTCATTTCTCAGAAGTGGGTTAAGAGGGTGACTAAGCTGGTGATAAGACCCAATCTGGAGGGGAAAGATACATCTGGATAAGACACTTGCTTAAGGCTTAACCACTCCAGGGAAAAGCAAAAAGCCGTGCTGCTGAGGCATTTTCCAGCTGCCTCTGTGGTACAGCCTAAGCAGCAAAAAATACAGAATACGTGCTGTTTGGTTACAGAAAGAACACTTATAAATGCCTGGTCATTGGGTCAGACCATGGAGAAGGGAACAGCACCCAGCTCTGAAGCAACTGGCTTAGAATTTAACGTCAGACAGGGACACTCACATTGTGGTTAATGCAGTTTAGATAAAACTTGAATTCAGTGACTGATATATTACAGTAAAACATTACAATTTATTTTAAGCCATTTTTTTTTTCTTTGCTTGCCAACTGGGTCTACCCACCTGTTTGAAAAACTCAGAGAAGAAGCTGTATAAATTCTTTACCACAGGAACCCAAGACTATTCTAGATTTTGGTAATGACAAATTTTATACTATAGTAGTATTTTCCGTGAAAGATTTTTGGAGAATTATCTGAATGATAATTAAACAATGCGACATCCCATACCACCATAAAATTTTCTTTCTTTTTCTTTTCTTTAGCAGAGGAAAGAAGAAAAGGATGGTTAAGAGCGCTTAAGCTAGCCAGTGATGCTGGATGTGTAGAGATGACTCAGAACCCTGACACCTAGAAGTCTCTCTCCAAACATCTTAGCACAACCCCTTTTGATATCCACTTGTTTTAGGCAGAGTGTGTGTTCCCCTATCCAAATTCCTATGTTGAAATCCTAACCCCCAAAGTGATGGTATTTGGAGGTAGGGCCTTTGGGAAGTGATTAGTTCATGAGGGTGGAACCCACATGAATGGGATTAGTATCCTTACAAAGAGACATGAGAGCTGTCTCTTGTCTCTCCCTCTCTTTTGGCCATGTGAGGATACAAAGAGAAGATAATTGTGTAAACCAGGAATCAAGGACTCACCAGAAACTGAATATGCTGACACCTAGATCTTGGACTTCCCAGTCTCCAGAACTAAGAAATAAACATTTTAGGGGTGTCTGGGTGGCTCAGTGGTTAAGGTCCAACTTTGATTCAGGTCATGATCTCACAGTCTGTGAGTTCGAGCCCTGTGATGGGCTTTGTGCTGACAACTCACAGGCTGGAGCCTGCTTTAGATTCTGTGTCTCCCTCTCTCTCTTCTCCTCTCCTGTATGTACTCTGTTTTTCTTTCAAAAATAAATAAACATTAAAACTTTTTTTTAAAGAAATAAACATTTGAGAAATAAATATGAGAAATAAAAGTTGTGTAAGCCAGCCAGGCAATGGTATTCTCTAATAGCAGCCTGAATGGACTAAGACACCACCCCCTTCTCTTTTTGATTATTTTTCTATGTTGTAATGTATGGGATTGTCATATATTTCTAGATAAGATCAGAGAATTGGTTTGCCTACCTAGGGCCCTTCTCCCACCCAAATTAGACAGGCATTCATTCTGAGTCATCATATGGGATTTAAATGGCCATAAACCTTGCATTCTGTCCAGGGCCAAGGTGTTCTGTAGTCCAGTGGTTGATTCTCTGGCAGTCATTATGCAGCCATGCCTGGGCTCATCCCACTCTTTCTACCTTAAATGTCCTTATTTCTCTTTTCTTACACTCAAATATTTTATATTCATAAAGCTTTAGTCTCATGTTCCCTTTCCTTTGTGAAACCAGACCCATGGCATATATTACCCATATTATACATTTGTCAGTCTTCATATCCTGTAGAAAGACACTTATGTTGTTGTTTTATGTTACTTAATTATAAGGCAGGGTGATTAACATAAACTTCATAGCTATATAGGAAGAGTTTGACTAATGTATGTGAAAGTGATGGTTATAAACTGTTGTATTTCACTTTGTATATAATTTAATAGCTTAACATTTTTTGAAATACTCCATGTTTAACAAGTAGGTGATCTCTCCAATGATGATCAGAAATTACTAAAGGCAGAAAGAAACTCTTTTACACTTGGTCTCCTCCCGAGTCTAGTCCTGTGTCTCAAAAGAACATATGCTCAAAAATGGTTGGTTGGGTGATTTTTTTCCATATTTAAAGTTCTGCCATCTGCTGAACTATTGCCAGGCATATCCCATGAAGCTTTCCTTCTTTTTAGATAGACAGGGAGCCCAGTGAAATGTGGATGAATTCTTTCTAAAAGGCTAGGTGTTGATTGACTGATTAGCTTTTTGGCAAGGAAAGTATTTCTCTCTTACATCATTACAGATGCACAGTTGTACCTTTCAGGAGTCTGTTTTTAAGAGGTACAGAGAAGTTTAAAGATGTTTCACAGTAGGAAGAATTTTATTACTATGGAAGACATTTAGTGGATTCAAGACTCCATCGAAGTATCTTGATATCTAGGCCATCTGGGAAGAGGGAGCACTCCTAGATTATTCTATGACACTCAGCCCAGAGTGGGAGATCTCATGGACTTTCCTCTTTATTACCAAGAGTTAGTTATATGGGGTTGGGTGGGAGGGTCAGAGTCTATAGGAGAATTTCCACACTTTCTGCATTTGTGTCTCTTGTTTTTAAAAGCCATGTTATTGGGGTATAGTTTATATACAGCAAAACTGAACATCATCTTTCAGGGTTCACCTTATCATCTAAAGTGTAAGAGATATGGTGAGGCCAGGTGTTTCTTACAGCTCTTCTTCCTGGCCAACCCCCTGCCCTTCTAGTTTTCTGTGCAATCTCAGGATTTTATGAAGTTTTTAAAGATGAAAAATAATGAAGCTGACAGCTATGGCAATCGTTATTGTTCTCTCTAATCTAGGCTCCCCCCTGCCAGCTGTCCTGCTAATCTGAGCTGTTGTTAGGCTACATCGTACAGGAGAAAGGCACCCCTAAATTCCAGTTTGCTGAAAACATTTCAGTCATTCTACGACTCCTGATCCTTTTTTCTCTGTTCCCCCGCTTTTTAAAAAAAAATTTTACCATCATGCACAATATTGTTGTTGATGTTGAGTATTCCTGGTGATTCCACACCAAGAATCAAGGCAGAATCCCATCAGGAAGATTGGAGATGGTGTCATGAAATGGGCAAATGTATCAGGAGAGAGAAAATTTGTTTCCTGTAAGAAAAAGTGATTTTCTGGAAATTTGAAGAGTCCCAGGAATCTAAGTGGTCCGTTTTCTTTATTGCAAGAACCTTACCACTTTGTGGCCAGTGCAGTAAAATCAGACCCTACCTCACTGCACTTCCTCTCTCATCCCATTTACTAGTAAGTATCAACTGTGACATCATAAAGAAATTTAGGCCTGGGGCCACCTGGTCCCTGAAAAAGGGACAGAAGTTCCTATTTGCTTACAGTACCTGAAACATCTGGGATTACCCTGTCATTACAGCTATTGTAATTGTTGCCTCTTGCCAATACCCTTGGATATCTTGTGATAGAGAACATAAGAAATTACATTTCAGATGGGGTCATGCCTTTTCTTCTCCTTTCGAAAGGTTTCTTGAATTGGTGCTGTAGTTTTCAAAGGAAATTCACTGGGGCCTTGCTCGGGACCATGACCCTATGTAGCAGAATAACGTTTGGCACAATGCAGGCCTGTCTTCGGCTCTGTCCACAGGGGTTAGTGACTGCACGTTCTGGAAGGTCTTCATTACAATGCTTAGTCACCACTGGCATGGATGGAATGACATTCTACAGTGTGGCCCTAAGTTAATAGAGAGTGATTTTTTTTTAAAAAAACAAACATAATAGAAGTTGTACATCTAAATGAGGGTTGTGCCCTTCAAAAGTTGTAGCTTGAAAGGCATGCATTTAATCCATTGACGCTTTCCTGGGCCAAGCATTGTTGTAACTTCTGATCTGAAGTTGCCTTCAGGGTCTGTGGCACATTAAAAATATAAAATATTCATTGTGCTTCTTTTTCCCTGAATGCAAAAGTTATATAGGTTTGCTACAGCAAGTTTGGAAAGTACAAGAACACACACAAAAATAAATTGTCCATAATCTTAGCACCCAGAGAAGACCCCTGTCAAAAGTAAAGTGTATTTTCCTGGTAATTTTTTTTAAGGTTTTTAAAAATGTTTGTTTATTTTTTAATGTTTATTTTATAATGTTTGTTTTTATAAAGTTTGTTATTTTGAGAGAGAGAGACAGACAGAATGTGAGAGGGGGAGGGGCAGAGAGAAAGGGAGACTCAGAATCTGAAGCAGGCTCCAGACTCTGAGCTGTCAGCACAGAGCCCGATGCGGGGCTTGAACTCATGAACCATGAGATCATCACCTGAACTGATGTCGGACACTCAATGAACTAAGCCACCCAGGCGCCCCCTTCCTGGTAATTTTTTATGCATCTGCAAACATGGATGTAAGCACATACACGGACATATGCATGTTTATTCACTGAACTGAGGCAGTAATCTTTACACAGTCATTTAGGCTGCTTAAAAATATGTTGTAGCACATTGCTTTGAACATTCTCCATGGCCTAAATATTTTTCTTGAAGAGGATAGATTTTATTTTTGGAAACAGCCAGAAGTCATTTAGAGCCAAGCCCAGGTATCTCCATTATTAAACTGGCTAATATATTTTGGGAAAGCCAACAGATCCATGTGACTATAGAGTAATAAATTTGGTTTCCTTGAGTGGATCAATCTGACTTAATGTTATATCCAAAAGCAGCGTTCCTTGAATGTTTTAAGTCATGGCGAATCATTGGTTTAAGTGTGTGGATTTCAAAGGTGAGTAATTTGAAGGAGAGCCTGCTCTTTTAGATATAAAACTTCTGGTTCTATAAGGAACATGTAGCACTCCCTACAAAACAAGGCAGAGGATTTTCTCCCATAATCTTGGAGCTTATGTTTTAAGTGACATGGTAGCCAGGGAGCAGTCTCACTTGTTTGAAAGCCATCTTTTGCAGAATCCTGCACTTCTCTTAGCCTGGCCAGGGTGTTCGTCTGATGGTTAAGACTGCTTTTTCGTGGATGTTAGGTGGGGTCAGCTCTCCCCTGCTTCATGTAAATGTTTGGTTTTTCCTTGCTTTGGAGCAGTAAAAAAGATAGTTGAGGGGGATTACAGTTTTCAAAATAATACCAGTTAAATATATTACCATTTATCCATTCTGAAATAATGAATGGTTTCTAATAGGTTAGTTAATATGCATTAATTAATTCAATGCAATTATATAAAAAAAGAATCCATCAATAATTAGGACTTTGGGGTTCATTTTTCTGTCACCATCCACCTTTAGGATCTGTTCTACTGATGATGGTCTCCTCCTGGTCTCCTGGACAATTATTGAGACTTTAACAGGCCAGATAGGGCTTTATTAATGCAAACACATGGGCAGCCTCTCATATATCATGAATGGTGAGTTAGTAGCAGAAATTAATAACTTGGTCCCCAGACTTGATGATCCCTATTTTGTCTCCAGCAGATGTAGATGATAACTTGGGGGAAAGTGGGTATCAGGAGTTGGCCTGGCTCTGCAATCCTTCTAGACTCAGAAGATAAATTACTCTTTCCTAAGTTAGCTATCAGATTTTCTATGGATTCTTTCAACCATTCTCCAGTTCTAAGACTCCTTTCATTTCATGGGACTCATACTTTGTAGGATCTAGATTCAAGTAACCGTTATTAAGCTCCTGTTATAAGGCAGATAGGGTGAAAGGCCATTTTACAAGTTTTTCTTATTTTATTCCCACATCAGTCCATTTCTGCATGATGATGAAATTGAGGTTCAGAAGGGGTTAATAACTGGCCAAGGCCATACCATTGATAAATGAAGACATGGGGTTTAAATCTCAGTATTGGGATTTCAAGACCAGTATGTATTCTACATCGCTTTGCTTTACACCCTGTATTTCTCCTCTCTCATTCACTAATTAATTCATTACATTTCTGTATTTGTTATTTATTATCTGTCTCTTCCCATTAAAATGTAAGCTCCCCAAAGGCAGGAACTTTGTCTTACTGTATGTTCAGAATCTAGAACCATCCCTTGCATACAGTAGGTGCTCAACAATGGTTTTGTATTGTGTAGAGGAGAGAAACCACCTGCACTAAAATCCTGGCTTAGCCAATCTCTAGCTGTGTGACCCTGGACAAGTGACTCAACCTCTCTGTGCTTTTTTTCTCACATGAAAAATGGGGCCGACTTCATTGGTTGGTGTGAGGATTAGAGTGCTTAGAATAGAACTTGGTTCATGTAAAGTGCTTAATAAGTATCAACTATTCCTTTTATCTGTTGAATGGATAAAATGTTTGAGTGCCTATTAGGTGCTAGACTTGCACTGTAACAGTGAACAAACAATATGTTAACTGTCCCAGTTTTCATGGAACTTCTAGCCTGGTGGAGGACAGGGCAGAAGAGTGGGATAAGTGCTGTGAGAAGGGAAGTAAGGAATGCAGGGGAAGCAGATAGGAGAGGGTCAGGGATGGCTTCCTGGAGCAAATGATGTCTACATTGAAACCCCAGTGATGAGGAAGGCCAGGGAGAAAAGAGGGCCCAGATGGAAGGAAAAGAGCATACGTGTGAAGGCCCTAGAGGTGAGAGCGATATGCTGTGTCTATCCATTAGAATACTTTTAATTGCAGGTAATAAGGCTCAAAGTGGTTTTAATAATAAGGAGAATATTATGTCATTTCTAAGAACAAGGAGTCTAGGTGTAAGCATTCTAGGGTTGGTTAACTCTGTGTCCCAAACATGTCTCCAGATTCTTTCTCTCCTCACATTCTGCCATCCTTTGTGTCTTTGCTGATTTTGTTAGTTTGGCCTCTCTTTGTGGTCTCAAGATGGTCCCAAGATGGTGTCACATGCAAATAGTCATAGGCTTATTTTGGAGAGAGAAAAATTTCCCAGAAGCCTGGGTTTTCCCATTAGGTCTCATTGGTCGAAATGGCATCAATGCCATTTTTAAAACCAGTTACTAGTAAAGGGGGTGGAATTATGATGTTGTCTTGAACTGATCAGGATTCATTCCCTGTGGTTAAGATGCTGACCTGGGGGAACATACTGATCCCCAGTGAGGGCATAAGAACACTGCAGTAACACTCAGTTGGTTATAACTGAGAGAAACAGATCTCTGGGTCCACCTTTTGAACATGGCAGATAATAGAGCTTTTGTTTGAGAGGATATGACCTTGAATTTTACTGGACTTGTATACTTTCCCTCTGCTATCCAACAGTTTCTCTTGCTAATTTGGTGACATGGGTAGTTGAGGGTAATAGTGTATGTGTGTATGTGTGAAGTTAGGTTAGTTAGGAGGCGGCGAAAAGTAATGGAATCATGGGATCTTAAGTTTTCATGTAGGGTAACTGCTGCCTTGATGTAGAAATCTCCTTTATTCAGATGTTACTTGAATACTGCCATGGACAGGGAGCTCAGCATTTCACAAAACAGCCTTTCTACTGGCAATCTCTTTGTCCTGTCTGAGCTTCTGGTAAGCAAAACTCCTTGATGTCCCCTGACCTTCCCTCATCCTTCCTCTAGATACCTGTAGTCCCACCTGTACCTCTAGTCCACTGGTTCCTTATATCACCAGATTCACTTCCCAAACCCAGAAGCCCAGGCTTGCTCTGATCAGTCACAGATGCCTGCTGAGACCATCGTGGAAGCCAGTGGAAGCCAATGCTACTGCTTTATAATCTGCTTATTTTATCTTAATTTGGCTCAATCTGCCTGGACTGTAGATCTTCCCTGATTTCAGGCCCTGAGTCCAGGATCTGGGTCTTCTAGCCTTGGTTTTGCCCCCTGACTTAGATAAACTCTCTATGCCCCATCTGTCTACAGAAGGAAGACTGTCTCTTACCCTTACTCTCCATGGTGATTAGAGACTATAAAAGCTCAGTGCTCTCTGATGGAAGGTTATGAATTTCAGCAAGATTATTTTCATTACTTATTTCTGCCT
The DNA here is from genome assembly GCF_018350195.1 of Panthera tigris. NCBI lineage: Eukaryota > Metazoa > Chordata > Mammalia > Carnivora > Felidae > Panthera > Panthera tigris. The sequence goes on from NC_056665.1 coordinate 122,081,115, forward strand.
TCTTGGAACATATCTCTTCTTCTAAGCCTTTTTCAGTAGGTCAGTGGGTTTTCTTTTTTACTGGCCCACCTCTGTATTGCCTGAATCTTCTGGGCCTTCATAGAAAAGCCTAGAGTGTCCCAGTTGGTCAGCGCCTCTCCAAGCCCTGGCTGCCCTGCATAGCATGAGCCCCTCCTTCCTTCCCACGAGTCCCCAGCTCTGGTGAGCTGAGAGGAAGGGCTTGCTTTGGCTGCTGGTGGGCTCATTCACTTTCCTATGGCTTAGTGGCCAGAAAGAAATGAGGCCTTTTCTAATGGGCCACACCCTGCAGAAGGGCAGATGTACCTTAGGTTGGGATGGTGCATTTTAGTTTTCATGACGTTTAATTCAACCCAGCTTACCTTGTTTCATTGCCACTGTAACCTTGTGAAGCAGGAATAATAGAAAGTATGTTTAGCTTTCTTCTCTAGAAAACATAATTGAGGTTCTGAGAGGTTAAATGATGTGCTCAGGTTAATGCCTCTAGTTAGTGGCTGAACCTGGGCCAGAACCCAGGACTCCCATCCAAGCCTCCTGTCACTGCTAACGGGCATGGAATCTCAATAGAGTGGCCTCTCGGCTTCTTCATGTTATATCGAACACTGCCTGGCCTTTCTATGTCCTCTTCTCCTAAGGGTTTCCTGAGTTCTGTGTCCTATACCTTATCAAGCACTGGGCTGTAGGCAGGGCAGTGGACCACCAGGTATTTGCGTGGGGGAAAAAGGTATGGGTTGTGGGGTGTTTGGGTGGGAGGAGGCTGAATAACACATGTTCCATATTAATCTTTATTTCAATGAAGTTGTTTGAGTTCATGCTTTATTGCGGTGCTTTAAAATAATGTGTTTCTAACGGTGCCCCTGGGGGTAGCACTTGCACTTTTGAGATCCTATTGCTGGAGTGGCTCACGAGACCAACCACAATAATAGAAAATGAGGCACCCCCTGGTGTACCATCTGAATTTATAATAGCAATTTCTATGATGCCCTGAGGCCAGCTCTGTTTGTATTTGAGAACACGTGAGAGCTTGGCACTGAGGGGGCTCCTCCCTTCCTGCCCTGTTTTGATATGAGGCTGTCTTTAACTTGGAGAAAGGTTCTTTATCAGCCTCCTGAATCTGGCTCTCATGGTTAGTCTCAAAAGAAAGGACTTGTCTTCTCCTACTTTGATTTTAGTGCGAGCAGGGAGGCTGACGGAGGAGGCATGGTGTCCTGTCTATTAACCACTTCCCTCTTCCCTCTCCCCTCTCCACCGTGTCTGCAAAGCAGAAAGGCCCTCTGGGGTCTCTTGTGCCTTCTCCGTCAAGGCGGTGAAATATGAAATGACAACATAATGAAATGCACTTGGTCTCATTAAGATTCCAAATAGCTGTCTGGTGCCCCCCTCCCCCCATGCCTAATTCAGCCAGAGACCTACACCATGGTGCAGACGGCAGAAGTGGGTCAGTGCTGTGGGGGCTTAGGGGAGTGTGTCAAGAGAAGTGGGGAAACGGTTCCAGTATAGTTCCAGCTGGGGCAGCAAGCCCAGGGACGTGTCAGGGGACTGAGGAAGAACTGAATTGTCCAGTAGAATTTCTGGAAACAAGAACATAGGGTTTGTCTGGTGCTGCTAGAAATTCACCCACAAAGAAAGCTTTCCTGGACCTAGGAGAGGGATTGGGATGAAGCAGGTACACAAAGATGAGAACTCCCCACTTTCTCCTAAACTACTTAGTGATTGCCCTGAAAATGCTTGATGTGAAAAATGAACAGCACCCACTTCACTTCATCCAATAAAAATAAAGCCAGCTTTATAGAATGGGTAAGAAGCATGTGCACATTGTTTATGTGTATTTTCTGTGGGGTTATATATGTCATTTGCCTCCTGACTGAAGCCCATGGAGGACTAGTGATATTCATTCATCCATCAGATATTGTTGATTCCCTACTATGTATCAGACACTGTAAGAGGCACTGGAGAGTCAAAGGGGAAGGTGACATTGGCTCTGCCCTCAAAACTGTGTGACCACCTCATCTCCTTGTTCTCTTTCCCAGGGCAGAGAGTGCCTTAGATCAATTTATTCATGGGGTGTCTGGGTGGCTCAGTAGATTGAGCATCCGACCTCGGCTCAGGTCATGATCTCATAATTGGTGAGTTTGAGCCCTGCATCAGGCTCCCTGCTGTCAGCACAGATCCCACTTCTGATCTTCGGTCTCCCTCTATCTCCACCCCTCTCCTGGTTGTGCTCTCTCTCTGAAAAATAAACAAACATAAAAAAAATTCCTGGTTATGGAAGCCTAAAGTCTTCCCAGATGATTCCAATGTGCAGCCAGTGGTGGTTTTGGGGGCCAAGACCCATGTGTGGTGTACACATCTTCAAGGTCTGAATGCCCCCAAAGCCCCAGGAGCCAGTGTTGGGGACAGTTGAACTACTCTGATGCCCCATTCAGGGTCCCTAGCAGTAAAGTGATATCATCACCACAAGAGGTCACTCAGTGTGGAGCTGCCACTCTTAGCACAAGACGAATGAAGGGAAAGCTGAAGCTCCCAGCTTCTGAACCTTCAAGGTTTTAAATACAGAAAAAGGCCCAATCCTTTGTACATATGACAAAATTCAGGTTCAGGTACCTCCATTGTTTCCAAGGGTGGCTGTTTGATACCTACCCCAGGTACCTTAGGCAGCCCATTTGAGAGTTACTTTTGTAGGTGGAGAATATGAGACATGGAGGCTGCGAGGATGAGCTTTTTAGCAAGTGCCTCAAGGCAGGGACATTATCTGGCCAGGAGAAACTCTTTAAAAAAATTTTTTTTTAACATTTGTTTATTTTTGAGAGAGAGAGAGGGAGACAGAGTGCAAGTGGGGGAGGGGCAGAGAGAGAGAGAGGGTGGGGGGGGGGGGACAGAGAATCCAAAGCAGGCTCCAGGCTCCAAGCCGTCAGCACAGAGACTCATGCGGGGCTCAAACTCATAAACCTCAAGATCATGACCTGAGCTGAAGTCTGATGCTTAAACTGACTGAGCCACCCAGGGGCCCCTGTCCAAGAGAAACTCTTAAATCTTTATAGTTGTGCTCAGGATGTGAATTATACATTAAGAAAAAAACTTTTCCCAGCAAAATAGTTTTGCTTATGTGGGCTGCCTGTGTTGAGATGGAGGAAAACCTGTTTCCCATGGTGTAGTAGCTGGAAGCCACTGAAGGAGGAAATCTCTGTAATGGCTGGTTGTTGGCCTCTCTATGTGGCAACCCCAGTCTCTCCAGCTGGCATGGCTGGCTCTGTGATGCTAGTTCTCTGACATCTAGACCTCATGACCCTCACTATATATTTACCTCTGTGTGCCTATGAACTCCATCTTCTATTGTTCCTGTTGGAGGACCTGTCCTGCCTTGAGATGCCTGCTCTTGGAACCCTTCTCCTAGGACCAAAGATTCAGGGCCTTCTACCCTTGCTTTCCTTTACCCCAGTGGCCCTCTGCTGCCCCCAGCTGCCACAAGTCCACACTAACCATGGAAGTCCTCAAGGCCTGCCCCACAGGGCACAGGAACAAACTGTTTCTCATATGTGCCCAGTGTCCTAGGCACCATCACTTATGCCATTTGGTTTAGTCATTGCAGTCCTGAGTTAAGTGAGATCTCCATTTTATAGATGAGGAAACTGAAGTTCAAGATTGGTAAGTCACAGAGCTTGAAGAAGTAGAAATAAGTTCAAACTCAGTATAATGCTTCTTCTTTTACATGTTGACTTTAACTCCTTTGATTCTGGCAGAAATAGCAGGTACTAGTTTAAAAAATGAGAAGTGATCCCAGAACAGTGGAAATTAGCCACTAAGCCCTCAAAGCGATTACAATGAGACTCAAGGATCATTCAGGATGCAAGACTGTCCCCTCCACTAGAGCATAGTGTTGCTTTTCCTATCTCTTCCTTCTCAGGTGTTCTATATTGTTCTTCTTGTCAGGGGATGTGGGTGGCAGGAAAAGTAAGATTCTTGGGTTATTCCAGCAGATAAAGCCCACTGACAGCTCAAGACTCAGGAAGCAAATCAATGAAAATCAAAGGACACAGACTCCAGTGGACTGAGCAAGATGGGAAGGTCATAATCCATCCATAAGATTCAGCCAAGAAATCTGAAAGGAAATGAGCAAGATGTGGGGGTGGTGCATGAAGAAGCCAGTGATGGGAGATACATGGAATGGGAAAGCTGGGACGCTGGAAAATAAACGCCAGCTGCAGTCTTTCCCAGATGATGCCAGTGAAAAGGCGGGCTCCACCTGAGATTCAGCAGCCTTCACTCTCTTTTCCCATTGGTCAGACTCCATCCTAAGAGTAGTGAATGTGGAGGATGTGCTGGGGACTGAAAATTGCTCTTAGATGGAATAGTTATGAAGAAGACAATGGAGGCATTTCACTGACATTGAGTTTATCAATGTTCTTCCTGTGAAGAGTGCTCTGTTCTTAATGGGAGTGTGCACCAACCTTTGTATAATGGAACACAGGGTGATGCAGAGTCCAAACAACTTTATACATACATGCTATAGTGTCTGGTCATATTCACATTCAAACTCACACATACAGTTACTCTGGGATAATGCATTAGTACCAGGTACAGAAGTGCTTTAAAGATCCAGGATCTGAGGTGCAGTGGGGTGGTAAAGAATTACTAGGTAAGAGTATGAATTTTGGAGAGAAAGCTAGGACTTATAAAATTACAGAGATATGATATAAATCTTAAAAGGCTAGAAGTCAAGTTCAGATTTGTGTACTAGGACAGGAAATTTTAAGCATGACGAGGCTATGAGTAGTGTCCAGAATTTGACCACCAGTTGAAGAGATGTTGCTAGTGGCATACATAAGAGTCAATGATGTGTGCTCTTAAGTCAAAGGCTCTCTTCTGTTTATTGCTGGGGACTATGGATCTAGCCCTAGCCAGGGACACAAGAGACTTCTTCTCTTTCTCAGTTGCTAAACTGGTAGGAGAAAATCAGGATCTGGAAAAATTTGGCCATTTCCAAGTTATTTATAGTATAAGATTTGAGGCAAAAGGTGATAGAGGAAAATATTCTGGCTTGTGCTTTATATTGCTAAATTTTGTTCCTTCATTTACTCAAAAATGTATTTTGAAATGTGTCTATGATGACCTAGGAATGGTGCAATGTTCTTTCAAGAATATAAAGATTAAAAAGACTGTTGCTTTCAAGGAAGTTTATAATCTAGAGGGAGAGAGAAACATGAAAACAACTCTAATATGAGTTAAAAATAGCCTGTTGTGAGGACAAAGAGAAAGACGTGAATTATTATGGAGGAGATTTAGGGGCAGGGTCATGGAGGAGCTGGCCTTTAACCTGGGCCTTGAAGCGTGAATATAATTTTAATTGGGTGGGGAGGTGGAGAGGAGGAAATAGTTAGGAGGGAATTTTGGGATAAGGGAACAGCATGAGTAAAAACCTAGAGGTGTAAAAAAGTGTGTAGCAAGTCTGAGGAAAGGCAATTAATCCAGGGTGGCTATCATTTTGGGGGCTGCTGAGATGAGACTGGAAATACTTAGTGTCTCCAATGAGGAGAATCTAGGTAATTATACAATCATCCCATTTAAATTGGGTAATAGGTAAGGGACCTGGGGGGGGGGCAGGTCAAGAAATAATACATTTTCTCAGTCACACACAGCTGCTTCAACATTTTTCCTTCCCTCTTCATTTCCCCTTCCAACCATACAACCTGGTTTGTGAGAGTGTGGACACCTCTTTTATGCTTGTAAGCTTACACCTTGTTTTCCTTACCTACATACTCTCAGACCTTCCTGAATACCCTGTATCCCTGATCTCCAGTGTGTGTACACCTTTCTATGCCAGCACAGTGGAGCATGCAGAGGGCCAGGTGACCATTAAACAAATACCATTGAGCTTGGTAGGAGGAAGCAGAAATGGATTGCAAATCAGGTGCAAAGTGATGCGTTCTGCAAGTCGGCTAGAATAATTTCAGACCCTGGACCTCCTGCTGAAGTGAAAAATGACATTTATAGGAGGGAAGCTTAGAATTAATCCTCCAAAATGATAGTAAAGTGAATTCTTTCCTGGCTTTGCTGTGATTGCTCTTCCTCCCATTTCTGTCGCTCCTTATTATTGTAATGAGTTCTGCTCTCCAAAGTGGATAAAGTCACCATTCAGATGAGATCAGTTTTGTCTGTGCAGCCACGTTGATCTGATCACAGGTTGGACTGCGGTTTTTGAATTCACCTTGGGTATTTAACTTCTTGGGGGGAAAGGGAAATAAAAATGCCGATCTGGCATAAAAGTAGCTGCAATCATTAGTCAGCTGTCTTCAGACCCACTCTTTCTATCCCTACTGCTGGATAACAGATTCTTTGGATATTTTTTGGACTTTGGGGAGCTTTTTACCAGGATCACCTTTTGCCCTGTTCTGATATTTGAATTGCAGTGGAGGTGGTTTCACTGGGGTTCATCGGTCCGCTATTCCTAGTGGAGTTGTCATTGATTGTGAAAGATGGGAAGTCCTGCACACGTGCTGTGCAGCAGGGGAGCTCTCCGTGGTGCTGAGAAAACTGAGGCCGCTCCTAGAACAGGGCAGCTGTAGGGAGCTCGCTGTGGTGCTGGCAGCAATACAATTCTATAGAGAATTTGAGTGGAAATTGTCCACAAACAGCTCTAAATATCATCATTGCCCCTCAGGAGGGTTGAGATGAAATCAGAGTAGCAAGACGTTGAGGGCTTGCTGGATGGATGTCCATCCTAAAAACTAATGACTGCTTTCATATTTGCTTTTATTCTGTGTTGCCAACTGATTGTTTTATAATGCTCCGTTTATTTAGTTTCCTTCCTAATGGTGAGAGGGGAAAGTACATGCTTGTATTAATTACAAGGAGTATATTATTGTCCACCTGAAGCATAAGCATAATGAAAGAGCCACAATTCATTTATTCTGCAAACATTTGTTGGGCACCTTTAATATGCGAGGCAATGTGTTAGGTGCAGAGCCTTGGGCACACTTACAGCTCATACAGGAATCAGATGAACGGTGACTCCAGAAGAGCTGCATTTTGCCTTGACAAGAACTAATATCTGGTGACTAACAACTCTGAACTTCAGGTAGTGGTGATAGCCAAGAGACTTGGAAAAAGTCCTGGGAATGCTCAGGCTCCTTTTGTGACTTCTATAAACTGAATGTGAGTGTCACAGTAGAGGAACATCATGTGGCTTGAGAGGGTTCTAAAGGAAGCAGAAGCCTCTATATTTTTATATGAACAGAGTCTCTATGTATGGCTTAAAAAAAATCTCTTCAAGCTTAGGCTTGGATTCATTTCCTGCTGGGATCTAGATCCCTCAATTTGCACAGGGGTCTCTGCACGGATTGTCCTGAGGAGTGGTCTGGGAGAATGCCTGATGCTGCTGTGTGCATGGGTATTCATAAAGGGATGCACTTGGCAATATGATGGTAATACTCATATAGCACACATTATGTGATTTGTTATGAGTGTTTTACATATATTGTTTAATTCTCATGACAAGCTTTTGAGGTAGGTGATATTATAACTATTATATAGATGAGGAAAATGAGGCACAAAGAAGTTGCCTCATATAACTTGCCTAAGGTCCCACAGCTAGTAAATAGCAGACCTGGGATTTGATTCCATGTATTCTACTTCCAGAGTCCATTCCCTTAATCTCTATGCTATAAAAAGCTGAAGATTACAACTTCCTAGGAAGCAGTTACATGTTTCTTGAGGTAAAGAAAAGTATTTTGACGGCTTGATTCCCCTCTGTTCTCATGTCCTTCATATAACAAATGTGTCTCATGTCATTTTACAAATTGACTTCTGAGAATGACACACCTTACTGCCATTTGTGAAATTGTATTTACCTCTTACCTGAATTTTACCAAGTAATATTTGTCCTATCCTATAAAAAATTCATTCATGTTGGGCTCCTTCTTATCAGTCAAAATTTGGAGAAGTCTTCCCTGCCCACTCAGTATAAAATGCCTCTTCCTTCTACTAACCACTTTTTATCACGCCCTATGGCTTTGTTTTGGCCATAGTAGTTATCACTATTTGGAAGTATCTCCTTGTTTATGTGTTCTATGGTTTTGTATCCATCATCCCTTCTAGTAAATAAGGTACATGAGTACAGGAGATTTGTTTGTCTTGTTTACTGCTGTATTCCCTCTACTTGGAATGTGATATGATCAATAATGAATCCATGCCCAAGAATAGTTTGGCAGACTTTTGGAGGAAAATCCAGAGAGAGAGGAAGAGTTAATAAAGTCCTCTGAATGAAGAGAGATTTGTAAGAGCAAGTATAAAAGGTAGAAATAGTCAGGATATGGCTTATAAAAAAGAGAACTGGATGAGGAACCAGTTCCAATCAGCAAGGGCAACCGCTAGCTCTTGGAAGCCAAAGTAAACAGGTGTCTTGGTAGCTGTATTTGCAAGACTAGTATGTCTCACCCTTCCACCAGAGTTGTTCTGCGTATTTGCTCACATTGGAGATTGACATGAAGGAGGGTGGGATATGGTTTAGGACAGTGAGGCATTTAGACCAACTCATGATCTTGTCATCTCTTGTCCTTGACTTTTCCAGTAAGTAAAAGTGGCATCTTGGTTTTTTTCCCCCTCAGATGCCTACTGTAGAGATCATGCCAATCCCCAGCAACATGGTTCTCACAGGTTTGAGCCACAACACTAAGAGGGTGTGGGATCATCAGTTTTTAGTGTGATCCACACTTGTTACATGAGATAGAAGATAAATTGGAGAAAAGGTGATGGGACATGGAAGGACAAAGTAGATAGTTAATATTTAAAAACCAAGAATGTGAAGCTATTGGTATATTTGAATTCTTCAAAGGTGATTTATCCATATTTAGTTGATTTTCTAAACTTCAAAAAAAATTTATTTCCAGTTTTTGGCATTGATAGTGCCCACTTATTCACTTACCAGAGGCTGTAAAGCAGAGAGAAGACTTGAACCAGTTAATTCAGAGTTTGAAGCAGATGCATTAGAGCATTTGGTGGGGGAAGAGGTTGATTCCCTGGTCCCCATAGTTACATGCCAGATTTTCATATTTTGCGATTTTCTTAGTCAACAATTGCCTAAAGTCTGTTTTCACCACCAGTGTGCATAGGGCATTAATCACTGAAATCTGTTTCTCACAGTTATCCTTCACACAGGACTCTGATTTGCTTCCAGAGTAGCCTTTGGTGCAAAACTTCTATTTGCTGATATATGCATTTTCCATACATCCAATGGGGAGAAAAGAATGGGAAGAGCTTCTCAAGCGGTTGGATATGTAGAAGGTGGGGGGGGGTGGTCAGAGAAGAGAACTACTGATTAGGAAGGACAGAGGGGAAGTAGAGAACTGAAACTAATCTTTATTAAAAGAAATAAGAGGATGTAGGACCTGGGGTTGGACCTATTGATGGGTACCTTTGAGGGTACAGAGAGGAAAAGGTATGTGCACAGGTATGGAAGCCAGAAAGCCCTAGAAATAGAATCCCTTCCCTGAACCTCCTTTTCCAGCCTTACAGAATTCTTCTAAGTATTAAGTGAGATAATATATATGCAAAATTTTTGGCATGGAATAGATGCCAGACAAGTGGAAATCATTATGAGTAGCATAAGTGTCTAAACCTTCTTTTAGACGTTTTTCACATATTTATTGAGAACTTTAAAAAAATTATTTATTTTCGAGAGAGAGAGTGTGCACACAAGTGAGGGAGGGGCAGAGAAAGGGGGACAGAAGATCTGAAGTGGACTCTATGCTGACAGCAGAGAGCCAGATGTGGGGCTTGAATTCACAAACTGTGAGATCATGACATGAGCTGAAGTTGGACGCTCAACCCACTGAGCCCCCCAGGTACCCCTATTGAGTACTTCTAGGTGCTAAGTATGATTATATAGACGTGATCACTGCCCTCCTGTAGTATAGACCTTTCTAGTGAAAAAAAAAAAAGAGCAGCAGTAATCTTTAGCAATATTTTTTAGTGACCCTGTACTATCACTTTGCATTTACCTAACAACTACTATGTGCTCAGCCCTTGTTTACTTTGTATGAAGGGAATAAACTTGTAGGAAGAGGGGCAAGGGGCTTAAGTACGTGTCAGAAAATGGGAGGCCAGGCTGAGGTAGAGAAGGGGCAGAAAGAAAGAGCCTAATTTATTTATTCAGCAGACATGCATAGTACAGTAGCAATATCTTAGCCCAAGCAGTGGACTCTGGTGAAATTTCTACGTTAGTGGGGCCTTGGCATGGGAGTGAGCAAGAAAGCAGGAGATTATAGCATGCAAGCTCTTGAAGTTGTGGGCTGGGAATGGGATGATGGAGTGGATGGACTGTAGAAAGGGAAATCACAAGTTGCAGGGAGAGTGGCTCAAGCAGTGGGTTAGGAAACTGAGCAAAGTGCTGGGGGCGGCTGAGTGGTATCAGGAAAGCAGATGGTGATCCTTGAGAAGGAGGGTGCAGATGGCAGTGGTGGTGAGGAGGCAGCGTGGGGTGAGGAACAGTCCCAGCTCGGCCACTCCGGGATGGGGGAGAGGCTGGAACACAACTCCCCACACTGGGTGAGCTCTGTGACTCATCTGGCCCCCAGTGTGCTGTCTGACAGGGGTACCAGGAAGAAGGATGTTGGAGACTATGAGGTTCTTTGTGATGGGCCTTGGACATTAGACATGAACCTCAAGCATCCAGGAATTCCTGGTGAGGAAAAAAACCTCTCCTACAAGAAAAGAACACAAGAACCCTGTTATATTCAAATCTAAAATCCCAGGTTAAGTTTCCACTACCTGTTTGATCTTGGGCAAGTATTTTGACTGCTCTTGGACACAGTTTTCTCATCTATAAAATAAAGGGTTGGGCTAGGTGATATTTAAAATACTGTTAAGCTCTAAAATTCTGTGATTCTGGGAAATATTTAAAGGTCTGGACTGTAGAGGACAGAGTAGACTTATTAGTCTACTATTATTAGAGTTGTATGTGAAGAATAACTGTGAGAAACAGTGATTAATTCCCTATGTGCGCTAGTGATAGAGTTTAAGCAATTATAGGTCCAGACGTTATAAGAATGAGGATTTTGGCTTACCATAATAATGTTTCTAAATATTGGAATTGTCCAACGATGAGTTGGGCTGCTTTGTAAGGTAGTGACCTCCCTGTTGCAGGAAGTAATCAACCACAGATTGAATGGTGACATTTTTAACCTTTAAGAAACGTTATGAAATGTTACGCTTTCCTGCAGACTGGCTGAGCATGTTAAGTGGTAAATGGTGGTGAATCCCAACATGTATTTCTTAGAACATGATCTTTTTCATGTTACTAGGTCTCTTGTGGGGAACCAAGGGTTTTTTGGTAAAATGGCTTTGGAAAACACTGAATTAAAAAATGTTAAGCAAGTTTATTTTCCAAAGGACTTCTCAAAGACTTAAATATGTTAATGTGAGTTATGAATTTTCTAAATATATTTAACAATAGAACTCTTTTTCACAGAGTATCTGGTAGGAATAGTGACCAATTGAGCATATTTGGAGAAACACTGCTTTAAGTGGTTGTTTTATGTTCCAGGTCCTTTGCCTCTAGAAAGAAGACATCACAAGCTCTCTGTAGTCCTTGGCTAGGTTTGATGATGAAGCCTAATTTGGGGCTTAAAGTCCTGGGGGATTTTGGATGGTACTGTTAGACCTGACTCAGCTGGTGATCTTAGATCAGTCCCTACTTGTGTCTCCGTTTCCTCATATGTCATATGGGGAAAAATTTGAGTTCAATCCTTTTAGAGTTGAGGTATCATGATAGAGTCTAGAATAGCACCTATAAGATTGAAATTTGGATCACCTGGGTGTCGTGTTAAGGTGCAGCGTCTGATTCAGCAGGTCTGCTGGGGGTAGGGGTGGCCACACTTAGAGCAATGAGGATCCAGGAAGCCTCACTGCATGGCCATCATCAGGAGCATCTCTCTGCGTACAGAGCAGCAACAAGCTTTCTGGTGTCACTACTTTCCCTGGAGGTCTGGTCTGTGTTTTCAAAAGGTATTATTCATGTGGGAAAATAAATCAGGCATCTCTCCTGTGTCCCTGTGATGAGGTTTGCTGTGGCCCCTCCCAAGGGAATCCCTCTTCTGCTTCCCCACCCCCACTGCCTATGGCTCCCCAGTCAGTTAAGCTATTTTTTGAGTTTGAGTTAAAACCATTTCAAACATATTTTTAACTGCGTCCTGTTCAAAAAGCTGTTAGCATTTGGCAATCATTCCATCTTCAGCTTGAATCTGGGGAGGGTGTTTCTTTCTCTTCTCCCTGCCCCCTTCCCCCCCCCCCACAACTGGGCAAAAGTATATCATTTAAAAATAGTCGTAGTGCGTGGGTCAGAGAGAATGGTTGCTGGGGATGGGGATGGAGATGAGGCATGCTTTGGGCTCCACAAAATCATCTCTGCTGTTGCTGTCTTTCCTGCTTGCACCTGCAGCTGAGCTGGCTTTACAGTGTGAAGGGGTAGGGACGGTACTAGGGCTGTCCAGTAGAGGGAGAAAGAGGGACGACGGGGCAGGGGGAGGTATGGGGAACTGGGCCCCGTTGAACCTCCACGACCAAGGTTGCCAGGAATAATAGCGGAATAGACATCTTTCCTGCCCATGATCCTGTGATACTCCAGAGCCAGCACATTACCATTTCCCTTATTATTATTAAGGGTCTCCTGGGAGAAGTGCTGATGGGAAGTTTTATTTTTTATTTAACAAATACTTAGACAGCCTTTATACTGTGACAATCATTGTTTGAGTACTTTAAAAATATTAATTCCTTTAATCTTTGTAACAACCCTATGAGGTAGGTCCCATCATGATCTCCATTGTATGGAGGGGAAAACTGAGATACAAGAATGGTCAGGCAACTTGCTCAAGGTCCCAGAGCTTGTATGTGGTAGAACTGGGCTCCAGCCTGTGCAGGCTTGTACCTTTGCCACCACACTATGCTGCTTCTGTCCTATCCTCTCAGCACTCAGTCTAAAAGTGGCTGTGCCAACCCCGTCTGCTCTTACCTCTCTGGTGGGAGGAATGAAGTGTAAAACAGACAAGAACTTAAATCAAAAATGGAGAAAATTGTAATTTTTTTAAAAGCAACCATCAAGTATTAATAGGTAACTCCTTGTCACTTAAACATTCAAACCTATTAAATACTCCAAATATACCTGGACCATGTTAAAATTTGATCCCCAGGCAGGAAATTCTAGAATTGCTCTGAACATGATCAGAGTGGGAGGAAATAATTTCCTTCTCAGTCTTTTCCTTGTAAAGTTTCTGGTGAGCTATTCTGTCGTCATCAGTCTAGCTGAGCTGCTTACTCCTGGGTGCTCAGGGAGAAGGATACAGCCGCAGGGATGCCATTGCACATTCCAGCCTGGGTCTCCCTGAGGCTGCAGTCGGGAGTCCCATACCGAGGGTTGGTTCTTCTCAGCTGGTGGAAGCCTGCTGAATTCATGGAGGTGGCTGAGAGGCTTCTGCTGGCTGCAAGCCCCAGAGAATGTTTTATTTCCATAGAATAAGCAGGAAAGGAAAATGAGGGTAGAGAGCTCCCTGTTGGATCTGAGAGGTGGAGACTTTTGGCCTTCCCAAGAGCTAGTCTTTCCTGCAACCTTTTGGGGGTGGCTGATACACAGGCGGAAGGGATGCCTGGAGTTAGAACTGCTCTTTGGGCCCTAACATCCTCAGGGCCTGAATGCTCAGTCTCCCCTTTGGGCTTATGCCATCAAACCCCTGCAAATCTCATGTGCACTTGCTCTCCTTCCAGCCTATGCCAGAACACAGGGGTCTGGATTAGGTGCACAGATTTCAGAATGGGGGGAGTTCTGCTCCCTGGGACTCACTGCTGGCCCTGTGTCCTCTAACTGGGCTGCAGGGACAAATCCTTCTGTGCAAATCCTCTTCTTGAAGATGCCAGGCCCCTCTGTGCTACTGTCTGCACTGCACGGTGCATGTCTAATAATACTAATTAATAAGCAGTCACTTATTAATAACACTGGAAACATCATCACGTAGGTGACAGAAAGTCAAATAAATTCCAGCAGGCCAGCAATGCTGCATGGCTCTTGGGGGAAGATAGGAAAGAAGAGTGTAAGGGATACTTGCAAGGAGCGTTGGGCAAACTGCTTAGAGCCAAGAGCATTTGAAGTTGAATTTGACATCTGCTCAGGAGCAGGGCATGTGGGGACCTGAGAACTTATCTTGACGGATGTGCTGGCCAGGGATTAGCAGAACTGTTCAATGTCCAATTTCTAGTGATTTGGTCTTGGCTTGAGAAACCTTTGATATTCCCAGGATTGATTGGGGTAGAGTCGTGGGAACTCAGAAAGAAAGGATAGGATGTACACCCATTTAATGGATGAAGAAACTGAGGCCATTGACCATTATCATTATCTTCCAAATATTATTGAAAGAATTGGTAAGTAAAAGAAGGAAGCTATCTAATGAAGGTTAAAAATTCCCAGCCAAAGCAAATTCCTGAAATTCATATGCAAGAATTATTAGAGTGACAGCAATGTATATGTTAAGTCTGTTCATCTGTAACCCTGATTTTATGGGCACGGTCTTATGTAGAAATATGCAATTGCATGTATTTCAATAAATAACATAAAGGCAACTTGCTGTGGAAAACTAAATGAGATAATGCATTAGTGCATGCCAAGTGCTTACTTTTGTGCCTGGCAGGTGGTGATCATGCTAATGATCGGGGCTGATAGTTGGTATGCCCTGGTAGGGTCAAACCTGTTGCTTACAGCCAGCTTCCATCTGATTGGTTGCTACCTGTAACATCTCAGATATTAAATATTTAAAATTCTACTCTGGGGGTGCCTGGGTGGCTTAGCTGGTTAAGTGTCTGACGTCGGTTCAGGTTATGATCTCACAGTTCGTGAGTTCGAGTACTGCATCAGGCTCTCTGCTGTTAGCACAGAGTCTGCTTCGGATCCTCTGTCTTCCTCTCTGTCCCGCTCCCCTCAAAAATAAACATTAAAAAAATTCTGAAAAAAATAAAATTCCACTCTGATAATGATAACTGGTTCTCTTTGTTGTGGACTTTCAATTATAGATGCTCTTGATGTAATCATCACAGGAAGTGTTTGAAGATGGTATCATTCCCATTTTACACATGAGAGAACTGAGGCTTGAAATGTTATTAACTTGGCTGTGGTCTCATAGCCAGCAAATGATGGAGCTAGGATTTGAACTCAGGTGTCCTGTAGGCAGAGCCTTGGGATCTTAACCACAATGCTACCAAGTAGAGGGCCAGCAGGGTGACTTGTGCTGATGGTTATTATTACTGTCATTAACATCTTTGTATTAACTTGACTTTTTTTCCCAGAATGTCATGGACAACTTGTTCTTTTGATTGGCGATGACATTGTTCCTTGCTCCATCCTGAAAGTGCCAGTCCGGTACATTTGAGAAAAGCCGAAACAGCTTCTGTCCCATTTTGCTCTCACTTTGAACTAAGTGAAGGCAGTAGCCACACAGCCGGGGGAGAGGAATATAGGCTTCTTTCCCACAAGGGAACCTTCTGACCTAATGACCTTTGACTGTGGCCTTACGACTATCAGCGAGAGGTGTGAGTGGTGAAAGACCAGATTGTCCGAGTGCTGTGGTAGCTGCCATTGATTCTTCCCTTTAGAGAAAAATCAGTACCACAGCTGACATGGCACCATCATTGAGGCAAACACCTGCTATTGCTTTATGCTTGTGGTTGCATTCCATGTCTGCAAGGAGACCTGTCTTCTTGTCTTTGATGTTGTCTTTCTCTGCTCTTTTGTATATATCCACCCTCATAAATCTGGAGCTGAGGGAATGCTAGATCACTGAGAACAAGCAGAGTGTAGTTAGCTAAAATGCTATGGAGGAATGAATAAAATGAGCCCAGAGATTTCATGATAAAAGGCAGACTAAAAGAATACACCAGAGTAATTGAAAGATAAATAACACTTAAGCCCAAGAAACCACTAAGTGGAATAAAATGATAATAATAAATATATTCAAAGTACACAAGGTTAGAAAGCAAAAGGGTTAAAAACAAGTAAACGAGAGTAAGTACAGTGATAACAAGTAAGTTAAAATATTAAAAGTGAAATGATGAAATAAGAATGCTAACTATAGGGGGCAGTCCGAAGTTAATAATCCCAGGCAGGGGCAAAGGCAGACCTTTGGGTCGAAGTAGCAGATACCTGTTTAGCGCTTTTGTGGGGCAGGTGTTCTGCGTGTTATTTTATCACTAATTCTCGTGGAAATTCTATGAAGTAAGTGCAGGTGTCCTCTCCATTTTGTAGGTAAGGATGCTAACACTTGGAAAGGGCAAAGCAAACTATTCAAGTCACATGGAACATCGGTGGCCCAGTTGGAATTGGAATCCAGGTATGCGTCCTAACTTCTAAGGTACCCTGCAGACATGTGGTGGACTTCCCTAGGGGATGTTCTTCCAAGGCCAGTGTTTGCTGAAGGAGTCTGGTGGGAACTGACATCTCAGGGCAGTGAGCCCTCAGGCTTTCCCTTTGGGCTAATGCCCTCATGTCCCCCTGATGTCCCTTAGGTCTCTTCCTGTTGCTCCCAAAAGTGTGTGTGCAGCTCTTTCCAACATCCTGATGGATCATGGTGGTTTCTTTACATGGTTCTTCCCTCCAGAGCTCCATACAGCTTGCTGAACCCCATGCACTGTATTCTTTGAATTTCCCTTCTGGGTTCCAAGAACAAATAAGGTACATGGGCTTCAAGGAAGGCCAGGTAAGGAAGATACAGATCAGCTGGCCAGGGCAGTTTAGGTCTGGCATGAACTGGCAGAAGGTGAAGTGTCACGCATGAAATTAATCTATTAAGACATGTTTGTTTGTATTCCTATTAGGTGCTGAATACCATAGAGGTGTTGAAGATTGGGGACCCAAAGAAACATAAAAAAATGAGACTATGATCTGAAAGGTAAAGCAGACTGAAGAGTAGACTAGGCATGCTGGTGTCACATGTGTCTATTCATGCCCAGCCTAAATGCCACTTTAGCCCACCGAGCTTGCTATAGCATCAACATTTATCACTTGCGTCTTGATAATCTCATACAGCCTCCTTTACGTTGCTTTCGTGACTGCTGTTTTTCCCTTTACAGAAACACATGGCCATCTTCTACCAATGCATAGGGGACTCCTTGGTGCAGGGAACTCGTCTCACTCATTTTGTTTCGGGTTAGCATGTTTCCTGGTACACATGCTGTCAAAGTTTGTAGGTTTGGGCAAGTGCTAGGATGGCTGGAATGTTCAGTATGTCCAGTAAAGAACAGAAATATAAGAACTACCCTCCATAGAAGGGAGGCAATGTAGCACTGTGGCTGAGTAGGCAGGCTCTCGAGTCAGACCCAAGTTCAAATTCATTCTGGTTATTTCTGGTTATGCCACCTTAGAGAGCCTCTCTAAAGCTTTGATTTCCTCAACTGTAAGATGGACAACTGTCAAATAGCACCGGTCTCCATGGATTGAATGAGATGACCCATGTGCTTGCATGTGTGAGTGCTCAACAGCTGTTAGCGGCGATACCTGCCATTGGCACTGGCTAGATGAGGGACATGCCATGTAGCCCTTCAGAAAAGGAAGGCTGGAGAAGAAAGGGGGTGGGGCTGTTTTCCCACTGTGAGGCACCAGGGCCTGATGCTGAACAAAACCTTGTGTTTGGTGCCACCGACTGTCATCTCTTGTTTAGTCTTGAATGCGGAAGTGTTTCCACAGACATAGACTAGTTCAGCAAAACTGGCAATGGATTTTGAAGGGTTTGGGGGTGCAGTAGAAATACCTAGGCCATGAGCTCAGGGTGTGAGCCACAGATGGGAGCCATCCCCCTGACCCACCACAGTGCTAGACCCTTGCCTCTGTCTTTGTTAGCTCACAGCCCCTGTGCATAGGGTTGGCTATGCCTCCATCTGTCTTTGTAACTAGCAGCCCTTGGAGGGGAAGCCCAGTTTGTCACCTTCATTTCTATGTCCCCAGCCCTCATCCTATACGCTGTGCCTCTTCCTAAGCAGGCATCCAAAGTGCTTGTTGAAGGAATGGCTTTGTGTCCTAGTTACAGCCCTAGCCTCCATCTGATGCTCAAGGATTGCCCTGGTTTTGCAAGGAGTGGCTACTTGGGGAAACTGAGGCATGCTTTTAGGTCAGGGTCCTTTCCACTCCCTGTCTGCAATGAGACACATGCATCTTCAGCAGTGGGGAAGTGGTTAGTCTACTGAACCCATAAATGAAGATTTTGTCTTTATTTTCATTCCTGCTTCGGTTCTGGCAAAGAACCTTCCTCAGGCTGGGGTAGGGGGAGAACTGAGCTCCTGACACTGCCTCTTAGTCTTAGGGGGCTGCACAGTGCCCCTCCCTGATGGTATCTTCTCAGCTGTTTGCAAAACAGTCAGGGAGGAGGTGAAGCCCTGAGCCAGGCAGCTTGGCTGTCTCTTTAAATGCCGGGGTCTGTGTGGGAGAGGGAGGGGCCGGCTCTGGAGTGCGTGAAATTCCTGGGCTCCCCGGCAGTCTCAGGCTCCGAGCTCAGCCCTACACATCTCCTCTTGCATGCAACTCCCTGAGAGGGAGAGGCGAGCGTGTCCTCCCCTCTCTCGCAGCCGCCAGCATCTTGAGCCACCGCGGACCTGCTTTTCACACCTCCGACACCCCCCTCCCTTCTTCCCCGCCACTCCCTCCCAGAGAGAGAGAAAAGGAGAAGGAGAGAGAAATATTCTGGAATTTGAACCTTTCCAAAGAGGAAACATACCCAGAAAACTCAGTTGATTAAACATCAAACAAACAAACAGATCCCAAATCTTCTGTTCAACTGGAAAGGTAAGGTTTTGGGGAAAGGCAGGCAGGCAGGATGTGAAACAACTCAAGGTTCTTGTTTGTTCTGGGAAGAGGTTGCTCCTGAGAGGGTAGAAGTTTTCAGTTGGGAGCCACCAACCTAGATTTTCTTTTTTTTTTTTTTGGATGCTGGATCAGAGAGTCTCAGCTGACCACGGGAATGGCTTTTCAACTGCCTTTCTTTTCCTTCACTTGCTCCTGGAAGTTGAGTTCTTTTGCTCCAGATGTTGGAAAAGTCAGAGAATGTTTTAGATTTTTTTAAATCTTTTTTTCTTCTAAGTCTTTCTCCTATTTGCTTGGATTTTTAGTCTGAAATGATGTGTGCTTGTCACTTCATTTTGGGCAGATAGTTTTTTGGCATTTTGTAGTTACTTTCCCCCTAATTATTTTTTTTTTGGGGGGGGGGAGGGCTGTTCAAATGAGAAGGAGAAGAGACACTCTGAGGATCATAAGACAAAATTGAATTGAGACAGGGATTTCCCTAGCTGTTGAGGAATTGAGAGGGGTGTGTGTGTGTGTGTGTGTGTGTGTGTGTGTGTGTGAAAGAGAGAGAGAGAGAGAGAGAGAGAAATGGATTTTTTTTGGAAGGGGTGTGAGGATGTGGTTCTTGAGTCTCAAGATTCAGGTTGGACTCCCGCTATCTTGTTGTGAAGGTGGGCATAATCAGAGGTGAAAAGGGAGTATGTATATGTGTGTGTGTGTATGTGTGTGTGTGCGCGTGTATGCTCCTGTTTGGATCCGTTACAAGGGAATCTTCCTTCTCTGCCTTCCATTTGTTTATATTAATGATTTAGTAGCAGGCTTGCCTGAAAACTTCCACTCTGTGTAAGCACTGTGGGTTTTGCAAGCTCTCAGTGACCTTAAAGGCTGGTTCGATGTCTTTTTTTTTTCAAGGTATTGTGTTGTACCCAGAGTTTTGGCTCTTTCACTCTCTCTTTTTTAACCATGAAACTTAACTGCTTTAGAAACATCATCCTGATGACAAGGGAAAAATAATCTGTCCTCCCCCCCACCCCCCATCCCTTCCTAGGCCAGTGATGTAATACCAACCTATGGGCTCGGCTGCTTTGCAGGTGACTTACCCTGTGATTACTTGTTAAAAAAAATAAATTTCTTCCTCCCTCCATTAAATGCCTCCTCTTTTGATCTTGATATAGAAATATCATCATGCAGTGAGACAACTGTATTTTTGCTAACTCTTACAGGGGTTTAGGTAAGGTAGGATTTCTTTCCCCTGATCACTGATTTTTAATTTTTTTTTAAATGCAAAGGTCAGAGATCATTAATAGCTAGGCTAGGATGGAGCAAGACACAGTCAGACCACCTAGGAAAAGTGGGAGAGCTGGGGCCGTCCTCTCCCCGCTTCCTCCGGTCATTCCCGCTTGGGGAGATAGTTTCCTTTTACTAGACCAATCCACCTCAACATTCCTAATTCTTTCTCTGCCCTGGGTCCTATGGATGGCCCTGGGAGCATGAGGGTCACTCCTCATCACACCTGGAGGACAGTGTAGTTTCAGGGGTCAGATGACCGTTTGCCTTTGTGATGAAGGTTCCAATGGAAATTTGAACTCCCAGCGCACTGGGTGACTCTGTGCTCGGGATAGTCTATCTGGGGGCACCTGGAGGTTAGGTCTGGTGAACCTGAAAAACTAGCCCTCTATGAATTTGCCATTCTGGGGTAGAGTCTCCTTTCATCGTTCAAGGGCTTCTGCATCGCCTTTCGAGTTAAAATGGTCCCGCTGGTTATGATGGGCAAGTTTACCTAAGGGCTACTGGGTACGTGGCGGAGGGTTGGAGGGGGGGAGAGACATAGCAAGGCTGGTATTTTTTTTTTAATCTTCTAGCTTAATCTGCCTAAGTGATATTGGGGCAAACGATATTTCAGATGGGTGCTGGTTGTGCAGAGACATTCCTATTGTTTGATTTTTTTTTTTTTTTTTTTTTTGGTTGGGGAGTGGAGAGCAAGGGCTCTTGGCCCATTTTCTGCAGCCTGGGGTTCATCCTGTGAGCCAGTCTTCCTTCTGGAAGAGGGGGAAAAGGCTGGATGCTGGAAGTTCGTTATTAAAGTGAGCAACAGGGCTGGGTTAATTTTTTTTTTTTTTGAACAACCGGACTGTGCGAATGCCCTTTTCTGGAGCTTTCCGGCCCTTTCTAGTGAAATAATGATATAAAAAAATTGTTTCTTAAGATGAGGGGGCCAGAAATCAAAGGGATTCTATATTTTGAGAGACAACTACTTCTTTGCTTCTCTGGTAGCTCCCTGTTATTAATTATTGGGGGTTTGACGGGGTCTGGCCTCCTTTTTTGTTAATTTCTTTTTAATGCTGCGTTTCTACTGAATATGTTGATGATTTGCTTCTTATATAAGGGAAAGAATGTATTGAGGTGGATTGATGCTTGGGGTTTTGAGATCGGCTACTGAGATTGGGTGGCGGTTGGTGTGTTTGTCGATATGCATGGTAGGAAGGTCTTTTCTTTTGGGTGGTGGGGGACAAGGGGATGGTTGGAAAATGGTAGATGAGAAGCTACAGCGAGTGGGGATATGAGGGGAGATGGAGATGGGGTCGGAAGTCACCGGTTTGCAGAATTTCTGTTCTGCATCCCCCTTTCTTTCGCTCCTTGGGAAAAAAAATCCATTATCTCTAAAAACACATTATTCTTCAATTGGCCTTTTAGAGAGAAAAAGAGAGGGAGGGGAGGGGTTAATTTGGTAAGGGGGCTTGGTTGTAATTAGCCCACTGCTGCAAAACCGAGATAGAGAAATCCACCGGCACCAGCTTTGGGGGCACAGAGAGGCAGCGGGAGATGGGGGACAGGTTGTCAGCCTTAGATGAACAGTGGAGCGGTGGGGTTGGCGTTTGGGTATTGTGTGTGTGTCTCAGGCGCTCGTGTAGTTTTTTCCACCCCACCACCAATTACCCCCTTTATCCTCCCCCAATTTTGCCATGCTCTTCTTGCCTTCTATTGCCACACGCGGCTCTCCCCTACCCATACGCCCCCTCCCCCTTTCCTCTAGCCCTTTCCATCTCGATGAGAAAATTCTGATTCTGATGGCTCTGCGGCTCTTTTTTCTTTTCTTTTCTTTCCTTTTTTTTTTTTTCTTGCAACACAACAGTGGTGCGATGGCCTTTCCTACATGCCACACGGATGCAGCCTTCTGATAGGAGGGCTAAGTCGGCACATCTGCACACGCACTTGCACACGCTCTTGCACATACACTCACACACATGGACACAGGCGACCAAGGGCTGGATTTCGTTTGGTTTCATTCCCCTCTGTGGCTCTCCCCACCCCTACCTCCACCATGGCTCCTTTCCACCCATCTTCATACGGGCAATGCAGTAACGTTATCCACGTCTCTTCCCCACACTGCTCTCTTCTTTCTCCTCGCCATTATTCTTTCCCGAAAGCTGTGGTGTGTCGCAGTTCATGGGATTAGCATGTTGGAGAGTCTTTGGGGGAGGGCGCCTCTTGAAAAGGGGAGTGGAGTGGGGGTAGATGACATTAATGATTTTTTTTTTTTTTGGCCAAATAAGCACCCAGTGATAATGATCCAATTTAACCATCCGTGTAATATGCGTTTGCGGCACATTGGAGGAAGGTTGCGGGGAAATCAGAGTCTGGACTGGGTTACCTCTGGGGAGGTTTGCTGCTTGGACAGTAGAGAGAGACACCACCCCCACACCCACACATATGTATGCTCTCTTACACACGCCAACACACACAGCTCTGCTCAGTGGGCTGTGTCAAGCCAGAGGGCACTGCAGAACGTCCCAGAGTTGTCGTTGTTCGTTGCGAGCACGGAGTGATGTCTTTGTCCTACCCGGCTCTCTCTCTGATGTCCGATGTCGTCTGGTCTTGAAATTCTTCGTGGCCTTTGTGTTGCCCTTCGGGTGGGGGCTGGGGGGATGTTTGTGTTTTGTCAGACACCAGTGTGCGTCCAGTTGGACCACATGGGAGTGTCGACACCATGTGTGCGGGTCACGCAGGAGGCTGACTGCCTGTTTGTGCCGCCGGAGTGTGACTGTTGGCCATGGCTGTGCGCGGGGCTCTGGAGAGGTGTGGGGGTGCCAGCCCTGGGAAGCTGACTTCCCCTTGGGGAGGGGAGGGCAAAAAGCGAGGGTGTTCAGTGGGAGACAGAGGGCAATGGAGTGTTCAGGATAGCTGAGAAGGGGGTGGAGGGGGAGAAACCTTTCGGGTCTCCAGTGGAAGCGTCGCGTGAGGTCCCCACGTCCCCAAACCAGCCTGTGGGCGGGGGGTGCTCGTGGATGACTGGTGGGCGGATGCAGACTGAAGGCAGAGAGGTGGGCGAAATTGAGGGTTTCCCCACCATCTCCGGAGCCCCAGGGAGAAGGGCCCTGCCCTCCCAGCACCAGCCACCCTTGGGAGGCTCGGCCTTGGTTGAGGCTGCAGCCCCCAGGAGCTGAGATCTCCCTGGGCCAGGAAAACAGCCGAGCCCCCAGTGCTCGGGGCTCCAGCTGCCTTAACTATCAGACGCCATTTTCTGTCTCCTTTGGCTAAAGGTGTGCCCTTCTTTATGCAATTATAAATGAAATTGGTAAACATTTTGCCCGAAAGAAAAAAAAAAAAAAAAACCTCCCCAGAGCAAAATGCTGATTGTCCTCCATTTCTGACATCCCTCTCCCTTCCCGGGGCTGACCTTGAAGAGTTAGGGAGAAAGGGTTACGTCATTGCCAGAGAAAGGGGAGAAATAGCGAGTAGGATGCCTCTGGGGCAAATTTTTGTGCCAGACACAGATTAGAGAATGCTCTTTGGATCCTCCCTCTCTTCTTACCTCTTTATGACCCTTGTGTGTGGATGGGGGACTTGCAAAAAGTGGAAGTGCCTCTTCCAAAGCTTGCCTCCTAGAAACGTACCTGCCTGGTACCTTAGTCCCGGCAGTGATCAGGCCGGGTCTCCCCCAAGCATGCACCTGCAGGGGGAAATGGCTGAGGCGCAGCTCTGACCCTTGAGGGCCAGCCCTGGCTGCTCTGCAGTGACTAAGTGAGGGCGTGCAGCTGGGCCAGCCACAGGTGGCAGTACGGGGCTCAGCAGGGGCTATGTGTGGGGCCTGCTCCCAGTCTCTTCCTCCAGGTCTGTGCTCAAATGATGCCTGCTCAGAGAGCACTATACTGACTGGCTTTCTAAAATAACCCCCTGACCCCACCTCCAGCCACTTTCCAGCCTGTTACCCTGCCTTTAATTCAAATTTGCTAATCGCTACCTAGTACTGTATTATATACTGAAGTGTTAAGGTGATCTCGTCTCCTCTAGAATGCAAGCTCCAGGAGCTCAAGGGCTTTGTTTCTGTTCATCGCAGTGTTCCCCGCACCTAGGACACTTCCTGCCACGTAGTAGGTGCTCAACAAATATTCGTTGATTGGAGGAAAGAACCATATGGGTTTGGTATTGGGGTTCTCTTTTCTTCTCTAGCAGTTTGGACCTGTCTTCTGGGAAGGCTGAACTTGGCCTCTGGCTGTCTTATCCCTCCCTGCAAGTCCCAGATCTGCTGGAGGGATTGGAAAGTATGAAACTTTCTGATTGAGAAAGGTCTCCATGCCTGACTCAGAGTGACTCTGCCTCCTTCCTCATCCCTGTAATATTAGCCATCATCATCATAGTGGTAGTGGTAATAGTATTGATATGGCTGCCATTTTTGAGGACCTTGATATGTACCAAGTTCTGCACCAAGATGGGTTGTTTTGTAAACATTCAGTATCTCATTTTATTCTCCAGACTGCTCAATGCAGTATGTTCTTATTACCTGCCTTGGACAAAGGAGGAGGAGACCAAGGCTTAGACTTACACAAAGTAATGTAGTAACCTGTCAGTTCAAGGATTTGAACTCCTAGAGCCCAGTTCATAACCCTTATGTTATACTGTTAGAAGTAAAAGGGAGTTGAGCGATCATCTCACCCGGTGCCCTCAAATACAGACGAGAAAACTGAGGTTTCCAGAGATTAAGTGGTTTGTCCAAAGACACTTGATCCAGAGACAAAGCTGGAGTCCAGGTTTCCTGGCTGTCCAGGTATTTCTCTTTTCACACCATCATGCTGCCTTGTGAGTATGCATCCCTTCTCAAAGGATAATGTGTTAGTGGCAGCCTCAGGGCCCCTCTTAGTTCTCCTCCTTCCTCTGTCAGAGGAGTGGGTCTCTCCTCACCAGGTGAGATGAGTGGGAGTAGGTGTGTCTTTAAAGAGGGCAGACTTGATTCTTACAGAGTAGAGAGAGATTGGAGGAAGACTGCTGGCCTATACTCCAAGGTTACTGGAGTCTCTGAGAGCTAGTCAAGGTCATCCTCTGAATGTACTGGAGGAAGAGACTGCAGTGGCGTGCTCTAGGTTCTCAGTCCCATGTAGCCCTACCCATTAAGGTTACTCTCATATACAGCTGGGGCTCCATTCAGAAGTCAGAGCAGCTGGTGACTGGATCTTGTTGACCTGGGAGCTTGAATACTTCTCCTAGACTGGCTTAGCCCTTGTTTCTCAAAAAAAGGGAGGCATGGGGTCAGACATTAGCCTTGATGTGTTTCATTTCTATGTCCAGTGGCTGGCTGGGGAGCATGATGTCATGAAATATGGGTGAAGGGCCCCTACCAAATCCCTCTGCTTCACCCCTAGGAACTGACTGTGACTTGGGGAGGGGTTAGACCTCCTAGCCCTGTGTGTTGTGTTTATGTGTGTGTGTGTTTTGGGGGTCAGGGTGCTGGGGGAAAGGAGGCCAGAGTAAAGTGGATTCTGAGAACCAGGGAAGACTTACCTCGTGCCTGGATCTTGAGATAGGGCATGAAGCTGTTTCTGTGTGACCTTGAGATGGGGTGACCAGCTGCCCTGGTTTGCAGAGACAGTTCTCGTCTAGGCCTTTGTCCTAGTGTATAATTATTAACTTTCAAAAGTGTCCTGGTTTGGATGATAAAATATATAGTCATCTTTCTTTGAGATGGCATCACCCACTTTCTGTTAATGGGTAGAGAGAGGAAAGGGAAATACAAGAGACAGAAATCCAATTTTAGGAAGAAGGTGACTGGGAGTAGAGCCTTTCCCCAGAGATATTTCCACTTATCCCACATTTGTAAAGAATGAAGACCTGAATCTTTTGATTAGTTTTTCTATAAACATCGCCGCTACTACTAATCTCACTACTCTTACTACACTAGCCAACATTTGAGTCCTATTTTGTGCCAGATACCATGCTAAGCCCCTGACATGCATTATCTCCCTTAATCTTGCCAAACCCTATGAGGTGGGTGCTGTTATTATCATTTCTGTATTACGCCCCCTTCCCCAAGGCCTAAAGAGGTTAAATAACATGTCCAAGGTACTGTGGGTAGAAGTGGCAAGGTCACGATTCGAATCCAGTGGGCCTGGCTCGGATGCCTCTGGTCTTAACTACTGTGTCATACCACCTCTGTGGGCCTGTCCTCCAGTTCCCCAAGTCTGGGAACCTGATTCTGAGAACTGACCCACTTGCTGGGCAGTCTGACTGACAACTCTGGGACATGCTGAAGATATTAGTGCCAGTCAGTTGCTGCCACTTTAGGCTTAGGGGGAGGACACTGCTGGCCTTGTAGTGGCACTGCTGGTTGTCTCTGTGATGGCACTTGGAAACTCTGTTCCCCACAGTGTCTGTTACCTTCTTCCTCACTTCAGGCATCTTGTCAGAGGGAGGAGTTTAGGTTGTTTGGGTTGGTGGTGAGTTGGCAGAAGGCAGAGAACCTACAATGTATTTCTCTCTGCTCTGTGGCCCTGATCCTTGATGGGCTCACACTCCCCAAGGCCCCCACAGCAGGGCCTGGCCCTTAGTGGGAGAGTCGGGTGAGTGGACTGTCATCTAGCACCTGCTGTAAGCGAAGTGTGGTGTTCTGCCATATTTCCTTTAGATAGGTAGTGTTCTCATTTGTCTGACAAGGAAACCAACGGGGTTAAATAGCTTGTCTAAGATCGGACAGTGAGAAAGAAGTAACAGACCTTGAGTCTGACTCTAGAATTCATACTGTTTCCAAGAACTTGCACTGTTCCCCCTCCTGAACCCTGGAGGAGAGGGGGCAAGAGTTGGAACATCTAAAATGGGGCCTAGAGGAGGGGAGGTCTTCAGATCAACTCTTGAGGCTGAGGGCTGGAGGGGGTATCCGGGGCTCATCATCCTGGTCAGGCAGGGCAAGACTGCTGCTGAACCCTCAGTTGGATGAATGCTGGTTCTAGTCTGGAGAGGAGGGGGAAGGTAAGGCTCATCCACAGCTTCATAGGTGGAGTCAAGGGGCATCCAGAAGAAGGTGCCTCTTTCCCTCAGGGAATAGTGATACATGTACTGACACCAAATCCCACCTCCTGCCTCCTGTGTCGACATCATCAGGTCAAGGGTCAGAAGGGATGGGTGGTCTCTCTGCCTACAGCCAGGGAGGGGGATACACAGAGGGAGGAATCTGGGATTCCCCATGCTGGAGGGCTCCACGGGGAAAGGAAGAACTTTTTCTTGGTTGAGAGGCAGGGGAGAGAAGAATATTTTTTCTGACTGAGGGGATGGTCTGAGGCCCCCAAGCTGAGCTGCATTAGCTTCATTGCAGTCCCATTGAAGACTGTGTTTATTTTTCCAATAATGTGTTAATTAAACATCGATTTCCGGGTGGAGGAAAGGGAATTGGATTGCTAGAGCTAAATGGAGTGAGGAGGATGGGGAGCTGGTAAGAGGGGCCCCAAGCTGGAGTCAGCATTCTGCACATTGCCCCAGGGGGGTAGAGGGGAGCTGGGGCTGCCTCTTCCCTGGGCTCTAAATTTGGAATTGCCATCTCCCCATGAGCCTTCAGGAGGCATCTTTTCTACCCACTGGCTGCCAGAGCAGACAGAGAATGTTCTTTGCCGAACCTCAAATTCAAGGAGGAGAAATGATTATTCCTCACCTTCCCCAGCATCTTTGCATTGTGGAGCTACCCTGTGCCAGGCTTCATGTTGGGATCCTTCAGCAAACTTGGTGCTAGTACTTTTATACCCCCACTGTGGTGATGAGGAAACTGAGGCTCGGAGAAGTAGCAAGTTCAAGAGCAAAGAGCTGGCAAAGCCTGGCAAGAAAGGGAGTCCTGGAGGAGTAGAAAGTATCAGGTTGGCAGAACAGCTGTCAAGGACCCAAGCTCCTGCGAAGGAAAAAAAAAGAAAAGAATGCAGCATCTAATAGGCAATAAACAGAACCATTTGATATTTGATCTCTGGCCAAGATTGATTGAGCTTTTACCATGTGCCAGGAGGTGCATTAAGTGCCTCGCGTGTAGCTTGTGAGGATGTAGTGGCTAAGTGTCAGGGAGTGTTATTCCCATTTTAAAGATGAGGAGAGTGGGGCTTGGAGAGCTTAACTTGCCTGAGGTCGCAGAGTTGGTGGATGGAGCTGAGGTAAAAACGAAGGTAAGACGTTAGTAAAGAGGACTCTAGGAACCTTCACAGTTGTGTTCCATTATCTCATACACACTGAGGACACGGGGCCTGCTCAGCAAGCCACCTACAACTTCTAGGAGGGAAGTATGTGGGGCTCTTAGGATGGATGCTCTGACCAGATCATGTGCCTCAGGAATATCTGGGGTCTTTCCGTGTGAACCCCACTGTCTGATCCTTTCTCAGCTCGAGCCTCTGGTTGGGCGAAGGCTGTTCTGGGGTGTTCGCAGTGCTTGGAGCCTGTAGGGTGAGCTGGGTGGTGACATTCGGTTAGAGCAGTGGTTCTCAAACTTTGCTGCATATTAGAATCACTGTATTAAGTCCCAAACCTATGTTGTACCTCATGTTAATTAAATCAGAATATTTAGGGGAAAGACCCTGGCATCAGTATGTTTTAAAGCTGCCTGGGTGATTCGGTCAGGCTTGCAAACCAGTGGTTCAGAACACTCTCTGCTACCAAGCAGGTGCTGGCAGGCTAGGCCAGCATCTGTTTCCAGAGTTACGTTGGAATTGTGGAAGTAATTAGTTATACACACCCAGGACCCAGTGGGGACACTGCTTATCTTGATCGGTTTCCTTCTGAGAAGAGCCTCTTTCAGACTTTGGTATGCATCAAAATGTCTGGGGAGCTCTTATAAAATGCATATTCGCAGGCCCAGCCCACTGCACATCTGAGTTAGGAGTCCTGGGGTGGAGCCCAGGAATCTGCATTCAAAGCAAACGCTTTCTGTGGCTGGGTGAAGTCATGACATACAAGGTCAGCCTCAGAGCCCCCTCTGTCCCATGCCAGTACTTGTGAAGCCCTGTCTCTTTGGAGGGCAAAAAGGCGAGGCCAGGGACTGCTGTGGTTACCTGTTGCTCTGTGAGACGAGGCCTTTCTTGCTCAGGACCCGCTGGCCACTACTGGCGTGGGAAAGCCTGTCACCTGGCTTGGGTCCCTGCTACCCACTGCCAAGCCTTGCGTGGTGCCCTGTGCGCAGCAGCCCTGAGGGAGGAGAGGATGATTTCAACCTGGAAATTCGGCAGGCTCCCTTCTCAGGTTTAAAAAAATCAGAGTAAATCTCTGCACAACTTGAGTGTTTGGAAGTCTGTCAGCAGCAACCACCCTGAGTCTTCCCCAGGGATCGGTGAAACAGCTTCTCTGGGGCTCATTTTAAACTTTTCTTCCAAAGCTGTCAAAAAATGGAGAATAGTCAGAGACTCTCAGAGCTGGAAGGGACCTTGGTGATCATCCATGCTAGGGCTACTATTCTGTTTATCTGTTAGTGCATTTATTCATCCAACAGATATTTATTAAACACCTACTATATCCAGGCACCATACCAGGTGCTGGGAATATAGCCACAATGAAGAGAGACACTTGGTTTATCTCTGATGGAGCTTAAGCTTGGGTGGAAGGGCAAATATTAAACAACATGAAGAAATATGTAATCATTAGTTATGATGAGTTGCTCCGAAGGAAAAAGTACGGGGGGCACTGCAAATTTTGGAGCCCTGATGTAGCATGATGGTGTGGAGGAAACGACAGCTAAGATTGATCAAGTGCTCACTCTGCACAGGCCCTATTATAAAGGCCTCACCTTTTTTTTTTTTTTTAATTTTTTTTAACGTTTACTTATTTTTGAGACAGAGAGAGACAGAGCATGAACGGGGGAGGGTCAGAGAGAGGGAGACACAGAATCTGAAGCAGGCTCCAGGCTCTGAGCCATCAGCCCAGAGCCTGACGCGGGGCTCGAACTCATGGACCGCGAGATCGTGACCTGAGCTGAAGTCGGATGCTTAACCGACTGAGCCACCCAGGCACCCCAAGGCCTCACCTTCTTATTTTATCTTCACGCTTAGTCTCAGAAGGGAGTACTGTTGTTATTACCATGTTGCAAAGGAAGAAACAGAGACACAGAGAAGTGCCCAGGCTGGGACAACAACTGAAGTCTGTCTGACCTTCTTCCCCCACCTCAAACATCCCACCTCAGAAGACCTGGTATTTGTTCTGAGGGCAGAAGGATGAGGTGGGGGCGAGGAAAAACCAGAGAAGTTAAGAAAATGCTGATAAGGGGCACCTGCATGGTTAAGTATCTGACTTCGGCTTAGCTCGTGATCTCGTGGTTTGTGTGTTCCAGCCCCACGTTGGGCTCTGTGCTGACAGCTCAGAGCCTGGAGCCTGCATTGGATTCTGTGTTGTCTTCTCTCTCTGCTCCTCCCCTGCTTTGTGCTCTGTCTCTCAAAAATAAATAAACGTTAAAATAATTGAAAAAAAGAAAATACTGATAATTCTGGCCATGTGTGGAGCTCTAGGTGCCAAGCATTGTGCAAAATCCTTGGCCAAAATTATGTCACTGAATACCCGCAATAACTAAGTAAACAGTAGGAATTCTTATCCTCTTTTTGCAGGTGAGGAAACTGAGGCTGTGAGAGTTTGAGTTTACAGACGGTGGACCATCTGAAATCCACCCCATCTGGGCTGCTTGGGTCTCCCCTATTGGGCAGTGCTAATCACAAAGAGTGGCTGACGGTGGGGGTTCTCCCAAGGCCCACAGGCCTGCTTGTTCTGGGTCAGGGAGAACCCAGAGGGAGGGAGGGACAAAGGCCCTCTCTCTGGGCAGCCAGAGCAGTCTCTGTATCATGAGCAGTCTCCATTTTTCTTTCCTCTCGCAAGAGCCACAAGGCCAGCCTTTGGGTCTGTTGGCCCACAAGCCCCATAGGGAATGCTTACCCTCTGTCCTCTACCTTTCAGCCCTACCTGTTGCTAATTAGTGAGATGCTGGTCACCTGCAGTTCCCTCCCTCCTCCTCTGAACACCCTCCCTGTGTTCATCTGAGGTCTCCTCTGCCTTTGAGCTATGGAGTCCTCTGGCCCACCCTGAGCTGATCTGCACTGAGCAGATGTGAGTCGAGGTAGGAAGAAGTATAGGGACCCAGGTCACGGACTTGGTCTAGAGTCATGAGGGAGAGTCAGGACCATGTATGAAGAGAAAGGAAATGTGTTCACAGGGCACTGGTGAAATACTGAATTCCTGAAAAGTTTGCTAGGACACAGGACTTCATTTCTTCAACCTCCTTTCTGACCTGACATGCAGGTGAGCAAATATGTGTGTGGAGACAAGCATCCTATGAGATGGAGGCCTCTCTGTACCCTGCTGGAGTCCTCTTCCAGGATTGGCAGGGTGGTTCTGGCCAGGGGGTTGCCAGAAGTGGGCAGTCAAGCTTTTCGTCTGCTTTTCTGCAGCCCTTGGTGTGGTGGGGGCTGCCTCAGTACTTGGCTCTGACTCTGATGAGCCTAACACTTGAAGGCCACTCCCCAGATTCCTGGAATTGAGACAGAAAAAAGAAGGCAGGGAAGCTTTCTCCGAGAAGGAGTGGGATGTGTGGGAGGTAAGGAGGTTGGCTTGTGTGTGGGCCGTGGCGTTTGGATAACCGGCACACGCACTTTTATCATATGTGTGTGGTTACTTTTATTTTTCTACATTCACCTCCTTAAAAAAAAGCGACTTGTTTTCTTATTACAGAATAATGTGTGTTTGTTATAGAACACTTGGAAAATACTAAAAACAAAAATAAGAAGTCACCTGTAAATCCCCCCTCCAGAAATAACCAGTGGGAAAATTTTGATAGCTGTCCTTCCAGCTTCATTTCTAAGCATCCACAAACCAGGGTGTGCTATTTTGTTTTTAAAGAAGTTCATTCTCTCATTTAACAAATACTAATTGAGAGCCCACTCTGTGCCAGGCACCGACATCACATTTTGGAAGATCTCACACTAGCTTGATTTTTCACTTAAAGATATATCATGAGCACTTTTCACAACAGCCTCTCATGCCGTTGAGCTTCCAGATTTAGATTTTGGGTGTAATGAGGCAGTTGGCAAATTTTGGCATCTAAGATCTTCTGTCTTAAGGAAGGATTGCTGAGCCTCTCTTTCCTTGGTAGCTAAGACAATCACCATATTAGACCCTTTGGGAGAAAATGTGTCCCTTTGCCAGGAAATAAGGAAGGGACAGAAGAAGGTTTGAAGGGTGGGAAAATCCTGGCCCTTATTTAGTGTTACAGTCTGGGACTTCTCCCAATGGGGGTTTGGAAAGGAGAGATTCCATTCTCTTATATAGAACCTTAGCATCCTAGAGAGTGGGTGGAACCTTAGCGCATGGCTGGTTCACCTTCCTCAATGTAGAGATGGGGGCTAGGAGCAGTTAAATGCCCAAGAATACACAGGTGGTTGATGACAGAGCTGAAGCTGGAACTTGGGGAGCTGAGCTAGCGAGAGTTGCATGATGATGGTTGGGGGTGGATTTGATAGAAGTGGTATAGAGGGAGCCCATTCAGGCTGGATGGAGGAGTTCCAGTGACCTTGATTGAGTTTGGATACTGTATAGAAAGGAGGTTTGCAATACAGGTCTGATTTTCTGCCCTTCAATGATCTCCTACCCCATTCCTTATCCACAGTGTACCCCATGCCATTATCTCTCATATGCACATCTGTGGGTCTATGGAGGCCTAGGAGATGGGGTGTGAGAGAAGAATGCCCTCTAGAATGCCAGTATTACTCACAGACCAAGCTGGCCTGGTGCAGGTTTCCACATACTCAGTTTTGCAAATATCTACAAGGTACTTCCTTTGCCTCGGGAGGGGGTGGGGCATTGTGTCTGGTGCTAGGGACACAGAAGAGAGTAATGGTTGGCATTTTTCTAGTGAAGGACATTATGACTGTATGTAACCACAGCAGAGGGCCTAGATCCAGGATAGAAGGAACCACATGGGCTTTCATGGAAGGGAGGATTCCTTCTTGAGAAGTAAGGGAGTGTGAGGAAGGTTTCACTGAGAAGATGGAATTTAAAGAATGACATCAGTAGATGGAAGAGAAGGACTGAGGATGCCAGGCCAAGGAAACCACATGAGGAAAGGCAAGAAAATGAGGAATTTGTCCTCAGTACATAGGAGATTGACCTTTTATAGCACATAGGTAGAGGACTGAGTGAGAGATGGGGCTGGAGAAGGATGTTCCAGCTCATTTTCAAAGGACCTGGAATGGTAGGTGTTTCAGTTGGGATGATCTCAATCATTGGAATCCCAACTCAATCTGGCTTAATACAGAGGGAGCTCTGGGGAATGGAGTTTGGAGTTTACATAACTCAAGTTTTGGAGAATGAACCTCAGCTGTGGTTCAGTCTAGGGGTGCCCAATATTGTCAGGGCCTCAGGCTGGCTCTGTCGATGGTAGTAAAATGGCTCTGCAACTCTAGAGCTCATGTGGGTACAGCTCACCCTTGAAAGTAAAGAAATTCTCTTCGCCCAGCCATTGGACAAAAGTCTTGGGCCTCCTTTTGGTTGGACCAATTAGGTCACAGGTCCCTCTCTGAATGAGTTGTAACAACTCTGAGCAGTTATAACCTCTTGCTCTGCCCTGACAGCAGACGGAGGCATCCAGTCCCAACCATGTGGCTACTTCACCATGAGTGGGGGTAGAGTGGATGCTGGTCACTGCAGGATAGTGGGTAAAGACATCAGGACTCTCGTGTGTGTGTCCCGGGAAACATGGGACATACTAGAGCAGCAGGGTGGCCTTTTCACCTTTGTAGTAGGAGAACTCTAGAGATGGGAAGGGAAAGTCACTGGATTTCCAGAATTCGGAGCAAGGAGGACACTGCCTGGCTGACATGGGTCTACTCTCTCAGCAGAAGCCACCAAGCTGGATCATTGAGCCCAGCCCAGAATATGGTCCACGTGGGTGCCTGTGACTCATCCTGGCACACAGACAGAGCAAGAGGATAACTTACAAAGGACCAAGCCAGTCTTCATCTGTCAACAGCATTCTCCTGTGGTTTTTTGTCATTCTTCAGAGAAAAGAGTGTTTTAGGGAAGTGTTTAAGGGTGTTTTAGGGAAGCCTGAGTGTGGGTGCTTCTTGCAGAACACTTCTAAAGGGACTTGTGGTTTCCCGGGTACAGCCTGAGGTGCAGGAACTCGAGTTCATTCTTTATGGATTTGAGTTTTTGTTTGTTTTTGTTTTTTTATTCCTTTTGCAGTGTGTCCATGCACAACTCCTCCTGGATCAGCTTTGATTGATAGGTGCCTTGGCAACATCCTCATTTCCTCAGGGATCTGATGGCTTCAGAATTGCTTTGCTGGTTTCTGATCATATTTAGCTGGCCCTTGCTCGGCTGTTATGTGCTCTGGACTATGTTTGGAGAATTAATTTGCTTTATGCCTCAAAGTCAATAGGATGCTTTTTGTTTCTGTTCCCTGAATTGAAGGCAGAAGTTTTACTAGGGCATCCCACCCTGAGCTGACAAAAAGGGGGCTCTTCTGCCATGGTGGTTTTCCTCCTGTGTGTGACTCTGAGTAGCTGGAAATTGAGCTAGAATGATGGGGTGGGGGTAGAGGGGCCTGGGATATGGTGTTCTCAGGTTTCAGGATTACCCAACTGCTCTGAGATGACTTTTAGGTGATCTATAGACTTAGGGCAAAAGAGCCATGTTTAAATATTAGCTTTATCATTCATAGGCATATAGCATTGGACATTTGGCTTATAAGTTTCAGAGAACAGGTGTGGAGGACCTACTGTGTTCCAGGACTGTCTGGACCATACAAACATTTCTTGTTCTGCAATAGCCCTGAGGTAGCAGTGAGAAGGCATCTCTAAGTCACTGGGGGGCTGCTTCATGCATGCACTGTGTCCGAGCTATTCCTGTGCTATCTGGCCCCTCATGATATGACCCATGAGGCAGGCAGCAGTATCTTCACTTTATAGATGATCAAAATAAAAGCTCAGCAAGGTTAAGTACTTTGCCCAAAGCCTCTCAGCAAGTAAGTGAGATATAAATCCAGTAGTTTCTGACTTGAAAGCCTGCAATGCTCTGGGTATCAAGATGTGACAGAAAAGCATGAGTTTTGGGATCACACATGCAGACCTAGGGTAACTTCCTGCTGCTTATCTATTAGTCAAGTGGATTCCTCACCTCCTGAGTCCAGTGTCATTGTCCATAAATCAGAGTTATAACATAATCCTTGTTGTTGGGGGATGGCTCAGAATCAAATGACTTCTCCAAGGCTACTTTGTAGCTGGTATGGGAGGATTAGAACCCAAGTGATCTGATGCCACATCCATGGTCTGCTCCCCTTTTCATACCACTTTGGTTCTGCCTGGTCTACAGCAGCCATAGCCATGATACTGATGATGGTGGTAATTTTTATGATGTGTCGCTTGGATTCTGCTAATAGCAAGCCTCTGCTTCTGGTAATGGGTGGGACAGGCCAGCAGATTTTCTTTTCATCTTTCTCCCTCCTGATATTTTGACCTGGGTTTTCTTAGAAGCAGGAGTTGAAGAAATGAGACAAGTGGAAGGGTGAGCTATTAGGGTCTCAGGGTTTTGGGGATTGGGTAGGTCGAGGCAGGAGGTGAGAGAAATCATCAGGTGGCTGAATGGAACATGCCAGAGTCCTTCTTGTGTGCTGTGGAGGAAGGGGAGTCCCTAAGTGGAGTGGGGATCTTGGGCTCACTGTGTGCTTTTGGGACTTTTATAAGTAAGCATATAGGGAACACCCATGTGCCACATGACTGTCCTACCCACACCCCTGGAAGGTTGATATTGTCACCCTCATATTAGAGATAGAGGGACAGGATGGAGGGACTAAATTGGTGATGGTTCCCTAAGACAGTGAGTGTCAGAACAGGATTCAAAAAGGGACTGCTGGATCCAAGGGTTTTCTACTGCAGGATACCTGTGTTTAGAAAAACTTGACTTTCTGAGTATTTCACAGACTCTTGAAAGATTCTAGTCTAACCCCCACTTTCTACTAGTTGAGGAAACTGAGGCTTAGCAGTCAAATGATTTGGCCAGGTTCCCCCAGAGGGAGGAGCCACCTGTGGTTAAGGCCATGGGATTTTCAGGCTCACGGTTACCTCCCAAATGTGCCGCAGACACCTGCAGTGCCTGCCCAGGGAGGAGCCTGGCAGGAATTGATGGGGCAGTGAGGCTACAGTGCTGAAGGTTGGCATTTGGAGCCTGATTTCAGGTTCCTTGGATACTCAGGGGCAAATCAGGAGACAAAGGCAGAAGCCTGTGCATAACAGCTAGATCACTTTGGGGCCAGGATATGCCATGGATATTCAGTCAGTGAGAACAATTGCGATCTCAGAAGGAGGTGGGGCTCAGCTTACTGAGCGGGGGAGGTACAGGCTGCCATGTTAATTGAGTTGGCTTTCTGGTTATTATAATCTGGGTTTTTTAAGGTCTGAGTCCTGGGCTTTGGCATCAGACTGACCCAGTTGTGAATGCAGATGAGTCTATTCTGTGTGTATAAATTTTGGGCAAGTAACTCCCCCTTTAAGAGTCCCAGGTTTGCCATTTACAAAACAGGAACGAAGTCACACCCACCCTGTAGATTGGTTTGGAATGTCAAATGAGGACTGGTTTAGTGCTCTCGGAGTTGTATGTCTGGACTGGACCTCTCCCTTCAACTCAAGTGTGAACATGCACCTGCTTAGCTATCATCTCTTGATTCAACTCAAACTTTCTGTGCTTTTATGTCCTTTAATTTGACCTCCTACCCTGCCCAGTCTTTCCTGTTTGAGAAGAAAGCAACGTCATCCTCCCAGGTGCTCACACCTAAAACACTGAGGATTGTTGTTGACTCCCTTCTGGCTCTCCTGTCCCGACTTCAAGCTGTCAGTAAAGCCTGTAGGCTCTCCCTTAAAAATGGACCCAGAATAGGGCCATATTTCTTACTCATGTGGTCCAAACCACTGCCACCACCTCTTGCCTGGATTATTACAAGGTCCTCCTTACTGCACTCCTGCTTCCACTCTCGCCTCTGTGCATTTCCCGCACCCCCCCCCCCCCAACAGGCTGGAATGATCCTTTACAATGAAAGTCAAATTATGTTACTGTGCTCAAACCTTTCCAGTGGCTTCCTATGCAGTGAACCATGGTGGAGAGCTCTAAGTATGACCACAAAGCCCCACCAGATCTGGCCCCAGACCTGTCCACCCTCTTCTCCTTTCATTCTCTTTGCTCATGCTGCTTTTTGAACTTGCTAAGCCCAGTCCAACCTCCATGCTTTATCCTGGCCACTCCCCTGGCTGTTTCCATTCCCCAGGTCTCTGCACAAAATGAACATCCTTGGGCAAGCCTTCCCAGCTTCCCTTCCGGAATAGCAGGTCCCTCCTCAGCCCTCAGATCCCCTTATTTTACCTAATTCTCACAGCACCTTACACCATCTGACATAGTATATATGTGTTCATTTTGCTTATTGTCTGTCTGCCTGAATAGGACCTCATCACCCCGAGGGCTGGCTGGGACTTTGTTTTGTTCACACATGGCACCTCGCACGGGGTGAGCACTCAGTAAACACCTGCTGGATGAATGAATGCCCCTGTCCCTGCTTCCATAATTCAGGTGCCTTCTTATGGTGGGTCACTTCTTGCCTAGTCTTTGAGGATCAATTGAGAGTATATTATCCTCTTTCATTCTTCTTCATGAACCACCTTCTAGAGACAAGGCCTGGGACTTCTTGAAATAGCTTTCCATTTTTTTCTCCTTTTAAAAAAGGAATACATTTGCCATGCACATTGGTGGGGGGGGGGAGAAGTAAAGAAAGAGAAACTCAAAAATTAAGCAAAATAAAAAATGTAAAGAAGAACATGAAGATCACTTGGGATCCCACCTCCCAGAAGGAACCACTGTTACTATTGAGATGCCTACCCCTCAAGCTTTCCCCTAGGTCACAGGTTTTCTTCCTAGGGGGGAGGGATGAATTGGGAGGGACATTCTAGAAATGAAGGTATTATTAAGGATACTGGTGACAAAATGATGGTGACAACT
Organism: Panthera tigris; assembly: GCF_018350195.1. NCBI lineage: Eukaryota > Metazoa > Chordata > Mammalia > Carnivora > Felidae > Panthera > Panthera tigris. Next base: position 122,119,186 of record NC_056665.1, read on the forward strand.
GTGGAAAGGTGTGACTAGGAATTGGAAGAATCGGTGACTCTCTTTTTTAGCTTAACAAGTTAGTTTCTAACCAGATAAGGTCACATACAGGAAAGACAGAGACACCTCAGGAAAGGTATAAGGGAAATTCATGTTCGCCTTGTTTTGCTTATTTTTCAAAGCTTCTACTTGGATGGAGCATTCTTTAAGGCCTTGGGATCTGTGTATTCAGTGCAAGCAAATTTGTAACTAGTGTGGTGTGTGGGGCTGGGTTAGGAGGTTGGAGACTGACAGCAGTGGAAGGACTACTTACCCTGTGCCCGGAGTTTAACGTACAGTAGTTAACGCATTTAATTCTCCTGGCAATATTGTGTGGTAGGCATTGTGAATTGCCTTTTACAGAGAACACAGAGACCAGTGGAGAGGTCAAGGGACTTCTCTAGGTGTACCCCCTCATGGGCAGTGGTGTATGATTTGAACCCAGGGTGTCTGACTCCGGTGGCTCTGTTCATAACCACAACGAAACATACTTCCAGAGCAGTCATGCTGGAGGGGCAGGTGGGCAGGTGTGGAAATACATTCAATGAAACTGAGGGTGAGGCTGGGACTTTCCATGGGAGGACCCCTTGTAGGGATCCCTCCCAGCCCCCAGAGTTGGTCTACCGTATGGCCAGATGGGCTGTTAGAGCCTGGTTCTGTGTCTTTGTCTGGAAGGTTGTCTGGTGGTTGTGCCACCAATGTGAAATAATGAGGCAAATCTGGAGATAGGCATGGTCAGGAAACCAGACAGCCACCCACTCACGTCACTCTCCAGCTTAGGACATTTGTGGCAAATGACTCCCTGCAGATGGATGCGGAGTTCCAGAAATTGGGGGTGAGCAGGGGTATTAAACCATCCGTTCCTCTTTGACCTGTGTAAAAATTCTGAATATCTGACCCTGGTGTTGGGGGCTGCAGGGTGGTGGGTGGGAAGGTTGTCTTGAATTCATGAAAACCATAGGCCAGTGGACTGAGGGGCAGACTTAACATTCTTACGGGGTGGTACTATGTGGCCCCAGCAGGGGGTTCTGAGTTCTAGCCCTGTTCCCTTCTGCTGCCCCGAGCAAGGGGTATGTGTGGGTGTGCATGGGTGGAAGTGCAGGCTATATATTGTTTGGGTATTGTTACCCTGTCAGAGAGCAGGAGATGGTTCCTGGGCATTAATGCTGCTCAGATGTTAAGCTGACACTTAGAGTTAGGTCTTATCCACAGAGTGAGGAGATGCTTGTGGTTTCACTGTCACTCCTGAGTCTTGCAACCTGAGTGGGAAGAAGGGCAAGAGGGATTCTGCACTCAGACAGTGGTATGGGGTTTGAGGTTGGGTGCTTTAGCTGGGTAGGAAGTATTGAACTCACCATTGTCCTGCAAAAATAGCTTGTCTCTCAGTTCTGTTTCTCAGGGAAAGAGAAGTCTTCTTGGATTCCATTCATTCAACAAATCTTTATTGAGCACCTGCTGGGTCCAGACACTGTGTTAGGTCTTGGAGTAGGGGCAGCGGTGTGGGTGACAGCTGGCAGAGTTGACGCATATTCTGGTGGCCCCCTTGACTTGAGTGGATGATGAATTGGATATGGGGATAAGGGAGAGATCAGTGGGGAGAATGATTCCCAGGGTGTTGATGTGAGTAGCCATCAGAAGCTTGGCATCAGAACTCCTCTCCCAGGGAGGGTGGCATGGCTCCAGATTGCTGGGGCAGATTTCACATAATTCAAAAAGGGGAGGGGAAGGAGAGGCCCTGAGAAGTGTCAGCCAGTGAGTTTGAACCTGTGCACTTTCCTCTTCCTTATAAGAAATTACTGCTCATCAGTACTTCCTGATTTCTCCTCAATCTGCCCAGTGCCTCCTACCTTCCTGGTTTACTACCTCAATATGGAATAAGAATATGGGAAGGAGAAATGGACTTGTAGAACCTTTACCAAGCTAAGAGAAACTTCATAAAACCTGTTCAGCTTGGGACCCAGGAAGACAGATCAGTCCACGTCCAGTTCTGATAAAGTAGATATCATTGTCACAGATGACTCCGGCTGTTAATGTTCTTTCAAACAGTTATGGAATTATGGAATGTTAGTGCTAAAACGAAATTTTGGAGCTTGTCTAATTTAACCCCCACCCCCTATTCTAGGGATACATAAACTCAGGCTTAAAGAGGTTAAGGATTGCATAAAGTCACACAGCTGGTTGGACATGGGGAAATAAGATAGCTTAAGTAACTGTAAAGTTGGGGAGAGGAGGCTGGAAAAGCACCAGAGAAAGGGATCCCAGAGAGTCAAGCCAGTGCTATTTAGGAATATAGGCTACCCCAGGAGTCTGCTGGAGTGGGGAGGGTAAAGCCCGTGTCCTATACACAGAACTGGCTCTCTCACTAAGAAACCTGAGTATCAAGTGAAAGTGGGACTGAAGGGGTCAAGATTACAACTGAACCGGCTAGAAGAGTTCAAGGTTATCTGTCAGCCCACACTCTTGGAAAGTCCTCTCTCCAGGCACTGGAGCCATTGATGTGTCATGGCTTGAGGGCCACCTTGTTTGTGTCTTTCTCTGCCTCATCCAACCTATTCTGCTAGACTTGATATCATAGTGCCTATTTTCTGCAGCTGGCTGGCTGGCTAATTCTCCCCCTCTGCCTCTGGACTTTGACCCACTGGGACTAGAGCATGGGAGAGCACTGCCCATGCTCTAGTCCAGTGGTGATGATGCAAGCTGGGTTTGGGGCAGGAGAATGATGTGAGACCCACATCAGTCCACTCTCTCCATGTGGTAAGGGTTTTCTGGGTGTAATGGGCTGAGTGCAATGGTTGGAAACCACAGATCAGTCCCATTGCAGCCTTGCTTTGGCATTTTGATAGGAACTGTGTTTGAGTGTAGAGAACTTCAGAACTTTTCTTTGAAATTTAAAATAGAAGCTCACATCAGGGCTAATATCTAGAATTTAGGCTCAGCACACTGGGCAAGAGCCCACTGGGGAGATGGAGTCTTGACAGCCACCTGGGTGAGGTTCCTGACCTCTGATGTGCTACTTCTTTGAGCTCTAGGGAAGCTGTGGCTCAATGGCTCAGAATGTAGACACCTAGAATGTGTGGACAAGGTGAGGTCATTGCCACCTTTGCCCGTTATTAGTCAGGGCCTAACCTGGGATAGTCTAGCTGCATCTGGCAGGAGGAGGGAGGGTAGACTTATCTACCATGTTGACCTGGGGTCTCTGGCAGAGTAGGAGAGCCACTCAAGCTGGGTGTGTCAAAAGGAGGGTAGTGTGAGATGCGCCAGAGTGAGCAGAGGGAGTCCAGAGATGGATGACTAAGTGTATGGAGGGGCAGCAGTCACAGAGGGGGCAGGGTGCTCCAGCATCCTGAGGTAGATATCTCGGTCCCCATTCTGGTCAGTGCCTGTCTGGACCTGCATTTCAGTCTTGAGTCCTCTCAGGGGCCCAGCCTGAATCTATGCCCTGGTTGGCGCTGACCCCTTGGCACTGATTTGAGCGCCATTTGTCTTTGTGTCTGATCTGCAACATGTGCAGATGCAGAAGTGGCTCAATTGATGACCTGTCTTCTGGAGCACTCAGGGGATCCTGGGAGGCTTGGTTGCTCAGACATTGCAGAGGTGTTAAGAAGCTCTTGGTGGAGATCTGCATAGGGAGGTTAATTATTACTGTCCCCCTACCTCTCTCTCTTTCTCTCTCTTTTTTTCCTCCCTGTCTGGTAACCTTAGCTCGATTTAAATAAGTTTTAAATCTCAAGCTGAGATAATGTTTAAGGACTGTAGTTCTTGAAAAATTAGTTCCCAGGGAAAGGAAGGAAAATCAACATAAAGTGGCTACTGTGAGCCAGGACTATAGTAGGCATTATCATTGTGTTGTTCATTTGTTTCTTCACAGTGATCATGAAGGGTGTTCATTCATTTGTTCAATCATTCATTCATTCATTCATTCATTCTTTTGGTATTTTCTGAGCACGTGGCATGTGCAAGATAGCATTCTAAACTCTGGTGGTATATTGGAGTCCAGGGCAGACCAGGTTTCTGCTCTCATAGAGCTGACAGTCTAGTGAGAAGTGTGGTAGACAATAAACATATAGCAATTAGACAATTTCAGACATAAGTGACTTCCAGGAAGGAAATAAAAGGGCAGGTGGGTGACTTTGGAGAGGTGCAGGGAAAGCCATCTGGGGAGACCACACCTAAATGAGGACAGAACCATGGCAGAGCTGGGGAGGTGCCACCCTGCTGGGAACAGCAAGTGTAGACATCCAGGATGTGGACTTGGGAGTGACCTTGGCCAGAATGAGGAGATACGGTTTTGTTTCCTGTTTTCCAGATGAGGAAACTGAACCTCAGAACCCAGCTTGTCCATTATCACCCAGCTTCCTTGAGTAGATCATCTCAGTCTAAACCTAAGATCTTTCCTCTGTTACCTGTTGCCATTAATAAACTGCTTATGTGCTCATTTGTAACAAATTTTCATGCATCATCCTATTCCATCCTTATAAACTACTGTGAGTCCTGTTTGACAGATGGGGAAACTGAGACCCAGTGGTCAATATAGTGGTCAATCAAGTACCTCATCCTGAATCACACAGCCAAAAATCAGAGGTAGGATTCAAACGCAGGTCCAAAGGACTGACTGCTGTATTTTGAAACCACAACATGGGGTGGTAGAATCAATGCCTCTGGACCCATGGAAACGTCTTCCATGTTTAGAGCTGAAACAACTGTACACCTGGGAGTTTGGTGCCTTCTGCATGCCAACAAGCCAGGAAGTCTATGGTGGGGACTCACACTGAGGCCTCCTATCTCCTGGTGGCCCCTCCTGCTCTAAATCCTGCTTTTATCCATGAGGGGCTGATTGCCACTGGCTGGCATAGAGGACGCATTGCCAGTGTTAGGTGTGGGCTCCTTGAAAGGTGAATCATCTGAAATAGACACTGAACTCCTGTGATGGGTTAGGAATTTTGCTAAGGACTGTGAAAGAACAAAAGAGGGGAGTTACTTGGTTCACCTCTTGTGATGGGAAATAATCACCCAAAGGTGCCAGAAATACTTGACCCCACCCCCCCTTCCTGTGGTGCTGGGGAGGAAAGACCAATTAGACATATTCTTGTGCTAAAGGATCTCACAGTCTGGCTGGGAAGGTAGAGCAATTAATATGACCGTAATATGTTGTAGAAGGACTTGATTATTCATTTATTCAGTCACTCTCCATTGTGTTTCTATGCAGGCCATGTACTGTAGTAGGTACAGGGGGTGCACAGGTGAAAAGGGCCAACGAGGTCCCTTCTTCATGGAGCTTGCATTTGGGGTGTGGGGGAAGGAAAGTGAGCATAGAAGTACTGAAAAATCTGAGTACAAACTGGGATAGAGCTATGAAGGAGAGTTGTAGGGAGCTGTCTGAAACTAATGGGAGGTTCCTCTTTGTTGAGTGTGTTGGAGAAGGTTTCCTGATGGAAGAAATGCTTTGAATGATGCATGGTTTGGAAGGCTCTGATGGAGGCAACCTTAGGTTATCCGAGGAGCACTAAGGAGGTCACCTAGCCCAACTTGGGAATGTAGATCAGCCTTCCTCTAGGTGGTGACACTCTACTGGTCTTGAAGGAAGCTGCCAAGGGAAGGGGTGGCTGGGATTCAGGGCTGGAGGATGTGTCATGGACAGTGGGAGCAGTGTGTCACGACACACACATTTTGGCACCACTCTGCATGATCTCCTTAGGAGACCTCTGTGCCTATTTACTGGATGCCATAAGGTGGCAGTTCGCTTATGTCTTGAATGTCTATTCTCCAGCTCTTTCCTTTGAACTCTGCCCATGGCCAGCGCAAGCATATAAATTATCCAGCGGGCCTTGGCCCTGCCCAGCGGGCCTGTTCACTCAGTGGCATGCATGTATAATCAGTATAGGAGGCTGCCACTGCTTTTATCTACGGTGCTGGAGAAGACCATCTGCATTCACAGTGCTCAACTGCACACTGGCATTTTTTCTACCCATCCCCCTCCTGCTCACTTTTTCTGGCTTCCACTTACCTCTAAGGCTCTGTGGTAGGATTTTGCAGGTGGGCCATGGTTCCGGTGTCTGCCCCAAACCCTCATGCTCAGCAGCTGGAGAGGTTCTTGCCTGTTTAGCCCAACCTGGAGAATACCTAGGCCACCGACATGCTGAGCCTTTCACTCTGCTTTTCCTAGCACTTCATGAAAAGGGTTTTGATCCCTTCTAACATATCTAAGACTTGCTGGACAGGCTGGCAAGAGAGGGTATGGACTCCCTTATTTCCTTCCTGGTAGGGTATTTGCTGGGTGGGGCAGTCTTTCTTGCCCCTCTTCGTGAGAGAAGCCTGACTCCTGGGCTCCATGACCAAGCATTTTCCTTTTGAGAGACTATTGGGGCCATTTCTTCTTGATCCCTCCTTCTCTCCTGCCTAGGGAGGACAAGAGATAGCTTCTAAATACCTCTTATCTGTGATAGATGTGTTTGTCTTGTCTGATACCTTCTTGATGTCCATTCAAGAGTGTTGATTGCTGTCTATATATTTTTAAAAATCTTGAGTCATCATGTAGCTCCTCCAACCCAGAGCAAAGAACATTTGAAAATATTTTCATTTGAGGGTGATTATGACTCAGATGGACTCTGTACCACTTTGGAAAATCCTTGGGACCAGGCTCTACTCTTTGCACTTGTCCTTTGGCTGTGGTTCTGCTGGTCACAATTCAAGGTCTTGGCACAGCTCTGGATAAGGAAGTGCTCTGCTGGGCTGGTTTCTGCCTGGCACATGAGTTCAGTTTTCTTCTTTTGTTCCCCACTGTTCTGTCACACCCTCTTCCGAGAGAAGCTGCTCTTCCCAATACCCCTGCTGGGTGGACAGCAGCCCTGCTTTGTATCTTGTGACCCCATCCATTGCCCACCCCACAGTCATAGCTTATTGTGCCAGTGGTCAGCACTCGTGGCTGGCCAGCCGTGTCCTGGTCTTGCAATATAGAGCTTAAAAAAGATGAGTCAGGCTGATGGTTCTGCTCCCTCAGGGGTCTGGAATTGGGTGAACTGGTGGTGGCAGTTCCTGAGTGCAAAGACCATGAGGGTGGGAGATGGTGACCAGCAGAGGCAGGAGAATAGGACATGACACAGAAAGCAAAGCAACGATGCCATGAAGGAAGGGAAAAGAGAAAAGAAGGTATAACTACTTCCTTTGCTAATGACTTTGTGGTCCCACCTGTCCTGCTCCTCATATCCTCCCAGCAAGCCACTAAAGTAACCACAGAGGGCCTTTGTTTCTTGCAAATTAAAAGTTTATTAAACAGTCCAAGTCTTCTCTGAGCTTTCCATCATTTAGATGAGGGCAGCAGGATAGAATTTTCTCAAAGGGAAGGACTGGGGGTAGGTTTTAGAGCTGTGTTTTCTTTCACTTAGCCTCCCATAAAACTTCAGATGTCAGCTCATTTCCTACAGTTTGGGGCAAGTTTCTGGAAGATTCCTTTGCTTGGTGTCTAGCTGGCAGATTCCTGTCTGGACCAGGTGACAGGCATGTCTCGGTCATATGGTGATGGAGTGAAAACTTCTGGCTGATCACTGGCCGTAGGATGGTGCTCCTGACTCCAAGGAAATTTCCGGTGATGCCAGAAATGGAAGAAGTGTTGAGGTCAGCAGAAGCGTCTCGTCAGAGCCTGCATTGTGGCTTCAAATGGACATTTTTGAGAGGCCAAGATGAACTATCTAGAAAACAGTAAGAGAGGCCTCATGTGAGAAGACCAAGTGCAGCAACCAGAGGCCAGGAGTAGATCTGGGCCGGTGCCACTGGGGGTTGCTCAGGTTTCCAGCCAGTTTGTCTGCAGAGGCATTTGTTGGATCTGAGGCCCTGCTCCCTGCAGTCTTTGAAGTGTAGCAGTTTGAGCCAGGCATAGGGCCTTATTGTTTTCCTTGATTGTAAGGATAGTACGAGCAGCTAACATTTGTTTTGCCAAGTGCTCTGCTGAACATTTCGCAGGTGTCTTTTTTTTTAAATTCTTGTGAACAGAGCTTTAAGGCAGTTATCATTATTTCCTCAAATTACAGATGAGGAAACTGGGGTTTAGAAAACTTCACCAACTTTCCCAAGACCACACAACTAGTCTGAGGTGAATGGACCACGCATCCTGGCCTCTCTGACCACATAGCCATGTTCTTAAGTGCACTCTACTACTTTGTTTGTTAATATGGACCTGGAGCCTCAGTGGGGTCCTGCTTTCTCACTTTGGCCACGTCCCAGTGAATGACTAAGTATCTCAGGAGGTTTGCCGAGTCCTGGCTGCTCCCCCACCCCCACTCCCGGAAGACACCTGTTGATGTGAGCAGCTGCCATACCCTTTTTGAGCTGAAGGCAACCCAATATGCTCTGAGCCAGGGAAGGACTCAATACATTATGTAGGAGTGGCTGTACCCCTGGGATGGATGTCATAGACTTTTGTACTTGCAGTCAGAGAGTGCCAACTGCTTCTGGAAACAAAGCAAAGACCTGCAAGTTGGGGATGCATAGAGGAGACCAAGGGTGTATGTTGCCTTGGGGGTCTCCCCTCTAGATTGTGGGAGTTCCTGGGGTGCAACAATCCCTGCCAAGGCTGGTGTGATGGGAGGCATTTCAGGAACGGTTTGCTGTTAGGATGATGGTTAGAAACTCCTCTCTGGTTCATCTGCTCCGTCTTGATTGGGGAAACTTGGTATAGCACAACGACAGGCATGTTGGGAAGAGGGCCAGCCTGAATCTTCAGGCATCTGTTAATGGGGCAACGGATTATGATGTAGCATGAGCAAGTTGCCTTAATTGGGCAGAACCATCAGATAAGGTTACAGCCAGCCATGGGAGGAGACTGAACAAGGGTGTATCAGTTGTGGATGTGCAGCTTGGGATATGGAGTGGGGCTTGTGGAAACAGAAGTGTCAGCCTTGGTGGAACTCAAGTGCATAGTTCTCAATGGGTCCCCAGTCCACTGGGAATCTGTGTAAAATGCACATTCTTGGGCTCCACCTCAGACTTCCTGAATATGAATCTTTGGGGATGGGGCCCAGTGAGCTGCATTTTGAAATGCCTTGCAAGTGATTCTGAGGCATGCTAATAGTTGAGAACCACAGCTGTAGACTAGGGTAAGTGGCAGTGTGGTGTCCTCTCAGGGAGGGGAGAGAAAACCTTGCACTTTCTGGCTTCCTGTTGTGTAATGAAAAATAGACTTAATTCTCCTTGGTTTCATCCAGTTAACAACAGTGGTTCTCCAGTATTTCAGGCCAAGTTCCCCGTGGTCCAACTACCCCACTCACATGAAAAAACCTTCACTGGACTTGAGCTGGGGGGAGATTGGTGGTTTGATAATGGTTTTGGCTGATGTTTCCTTGAGGTGGTGTGGCGTAGTTGAATGGGAGCCTGCACTGGGATTCTGGCCCTACCATGTATTCGTCACATGCCTCTTCCTGGCTCCTGGACCTAGGTTTTTTATCTATGAAATGGCATGGATTTGGAGCTCTTTGAGTTCCTTACTTGTGGTGACACTCCATGGTTCTCAGAGATATGCCAAGTAGAGGTCATGGTTACATCATGCTGGAGACAGAAGTGTTGATGCTGTCATATTATAAGCATTAATATTGGAAGTGACAGCCTGCTGACCATCTGGAAGAATCTCCTAGGGCACTGAAGGCCCTGGACCCTGATTTGAGACCTGCATTTTCGGACAGGTGCCTCATTAATAGAAATGACTTCCTGAGAATGTAGCCAAATAGGCTGCCTGACTTTGTCCCACATTGCCAAGACTTTGAGCACAGAGGTCAACCTACACAGAGGGTTAATCCCTCAGTCTTAGGTATCCCTCTGTCTGACCCTTCTGGGGCTCTGGTGGCTTCCACTGGGTTACTTGATTGGATATGTGTGCTGCGCTTTGGAGCTGTTGCAGGAAAGACTGGGAGAAACATCCAGCCTGTGAGCCTTTCTGTCCTTCCTTGGCTGAAGATACTGTTCAGGCTTGGGGGTGGAGCAGGGGGAGCCTGCATCGAGGACTGCTTGTACTGCCTTCGCTTGCACAGGACTTTGGCGTCAGAGGGAGAGAACATGTACAAATCTGCTGCAATTGACCTTTTAAGGCAAACCAACTTGTATGTTTGCTACACGAAGGGGCTGCTGACAAGTCTCAGGCTGGAGACAGAAGGTGGAGGAGAAAGGAGAAATATCACCGCCTTAGGAAGAGAGCTCATGGGCTGGTGAGAGAGATGAAGCAGCAGGTAGAGCCAGAGTGGCTGTGACATCGTCAGTCGGACCTGCTGCTCTTCCCGTCTTCTCAGAGGAGGGGCTTCTGAAGTGTGACTCGGGAGGCCACCGGAAGAAAGCACGATTGAGCATGCCCCGCTTGCACTTCTCCCTGAGCGAGGTTACCACGACAGAAATGGGTTGGCGACCAAAGCCCCCTACAGGCTAGGGCCTCCACCAGGGACAAGAATGGGTGGCTGATTCAGATGCAGCTCTACATGGAAGCAGCCGGACAGGAGAAATTCCCATAGTGCACCCCCATCCCCTGCTTCACCTCTCCTGGGTCTCCTTTTCCAGCATCAACTCAGGAGGTGAGATGCTGCCTTTGGTGAGCCTTGTCTAGTCTTCCAAGGTTGGAGAGCAGAGTGCTGTCCTGGGTTTAGCAGTAGGAGAAACAAAAGGCCTACCGACTTGACTCCATTTCCCTGCCTGAAAATGAAGGAAAAGGCTGTTCTTGTCTATAGCCAGACAGGGTTTGACAGAATTCTTAAAATAAAAAAATGTGAAACGAGGGAAATCTGAATCTGTGGGAAGGTCCTCTGTGAAAGGATTTTGTGGGTTCCCTGTCAGTGAAGCACATTGCAGCAAGATTGTCTTCGTTTCTCGGGGTGTCAAATGCGTGGGCTGACCATAACCAGAATGTGCTGCTGGGGGGCTTCCCTGGAAGGGGATGTAAGGTAGGGAGCTGAGGGCAGTGGGGAGGAGGTCCAACCAGGTAACCTTAAAGGCCCTCTCAACTCTTTATTATTCTTGTGAAAAATCTGTTAGGTGGGAAAATAAATGCTAGTGACTGACCTTGTTCTATAGGTATTGGTCAAGTGAGCTAAGCGAGATTCCTCATATGAAGCCCAGTCCCCTGCTAACATTCAGACAGGGAAGACGTGGTTGTTGGGGTGGAGGCATGCTACTGTCATGGAAGAGTCCCTGGCCTTTCCCAGCAACAAAGGCAAAGGAGGGACATGGAACCAATTTTAAGTACCATGTACCAGGCTTGGGGTGAGATTCTTCATGTCTATTATTCAGTTGAATCAGCACAATAATCACAGGGGATGGGTAGGATTACTATTCCCCATGTTCTAGGTGAGGTCATGGAGATGTAGAGACATCCAAACCCTTGAATGCCGTCACACGGTCAGCAAGTGAAGACCTCTAGTTCACAGCTGTGATCAGGGCCGTGACCTCCCACTCTGCCTCCCAGGCTGGAATGGGGGCTTATCTTTTTGAAGACACTTGTGAAGAAGATGGGGACATGCCAAGGTTCATATCTGAGACCTCTGTGCCTTCTTTACATGTGAGATGTTCGCTTTTATACCTGTGTCCGGAGAGCGGGCTTTTGGGGAAAAGGCTTTCCCAGCTGGAACACATCCTAGGGCCCTGGGGTTGTGAATTACTGGGCAGGTGAGAAGAGTCAGGTGTGTGGAGGGAAGCCCCTCCTTTCTGTTCAGTCTCCCTCCTTCCTGGGGCCCGAGGGGAGTATTAATTACTCATTGTTGGCATTTTAGATCTGTATAAAGTGTTCTGCCCATGTTACTGTTTCAGGGTCAGACATCAGTGACTGGTAGCCTGGTGCTTGGCTCCAGCTCTCAAGTCTGATGTGTTTCTTTGATCCCAGTCTTTCTCAGCAACTTGGCTCATTTTCAGAACTGGGTGGGAAATGTTACAGGCTTACTTTCTCCCTGTTGTTTTTGTTCTTTTCTCTCGTGGGTATGGCCAAAGGCAGAGAGGTTGGGGAAGGAGACGCAGTGAGTTGGACTGACCACCTCAGACTTTGGAAATCCAAGTTAATTTTGTTTTGTTTTCTTCAGTAATTTGATAAATTTTTTATTGCCACTATTAACACACAGTATTTTATGTAAATAATACACAATACTGAAGACTTAAAAAATTAGGAAAAGCCCGGAGACCAAAGCAAAAATCACTATTTTCCTACCATGTACCACTATTATTAAAACTTTGGTATAGATTTTCCTAGATGTGTGTGTGTGTGTGTATGAGATTGTGTGCATTTATATATTTCTTACAGAAACAAAACAGAAGTACATAGTCTATTTTTTTCTTTTAGTGTTATAATATGAATGTATTACTGTGTCAATAAATATTCTTTGAACTTTTATTTAAAATGTTATAGGGATATAAAATATTCCATTATATAGATGTAACAATTTACTTTATCCCCTATTAGTAGATAATTTAGGCCTTACATTTTCTATAATTAGAAATATTACTGTTTCTCCCTCTAAAGTTTAGACTATATCATCATTCCACCTGTAATGTATGAGAATAAACATTTCTAATACTCTTACCATATATTTTTGCCAATCTTTGCTTATTTGATAGGACCACCCTGCCCCCCAAAAAAGGTGTTCACTGTTTCAACCTTAAGCAGTGCTAAGATAGAGTGTCAGGACCTGTGGATGGGTTTGTTAGGAATATAAGAAAAAAACAGATGTCAACCATCTTGGTTTGTTTTTCTTTATTGACCTCCTTTGATTTTTCCTGTGTCAATGTAATGCAAAAACACTAGATCTCTATCCCAAGAAATGAGGTATATTTAAACATCTTTTACAGGATATTTTTCACAGTTTTATTTATAAGAGCAAAAAGGTTGAAATAACCTAAGTGCTCACAATGAGAAATCAGTTAAATTAATGGTAATAATGGAATACTATGCAATCATTAAAATAATTTAATAGCATAGGGAAAAATCAGGCTATAAAATAATATGTACATAATGATCTCAATTAAATAATATGTACATAGAAAAAAGGCTATAAAGGTTAATGTTAATCATTTCTGAATGGTATAATTATACTTTTTCCCTTGTGTTTTCAAAAAATTTTAACAAGTACATGTATTAGTATTGTAATCATTCACAAAGCGGATGTTAGCAAGTGAACTCTAAAATATTACACATGAAAATAAAGAGCTCTAAGTAATTGGATTTTGAGTCACTTAGATTCTTCCAAGGACGTTGTAGGTTATCGAGTCTTCACATTCTTTGAGGCTAGTGGAGCTCTTTGGAAATTTGCAGAACCATTTTCTAGTGGGGGCTTTAATGAAGATAGAGTCAAAACAAGGAAATCAAGATTAGCTTCCATCTGCTTTTCTGTCCTTTGTGTTTACTTGGGGGTAACAAGATGGTGGGATAAGGAACCTACTTATGGTGCCCACTGCCCTGGACAACAGGATATATAGGACATGCCATCCAAGGCACTGATGTATCTCAGTACTATTGGGGTTGTTGTTTGGAAACTGAAAGGCAGGGAATGACAAAGGATGGATATACTAATGGCATCTGGTGGGATTGATTTGGTTGTGTTTGTGTATTTCTGGTAATGATAAATACCCCAATATGTTGGGAACAGAATCCTATGCCAGTCCTTCAGTTACTGATGAGGAAATGGAGGTCTAGAGGGATTAAGTCACTTGTCCAAGCCAGTGTCTTTTACCCCCCCCCCCCCCCATCACAGTGTCTCACTGGATGGTACGATATATCACATGTTGGATATGTCTGACTGGCTGAGATGATTCACAGCATACTTGGATGGTTTGGAAGTCTTTGAAATTGCTTGGTTAGAGTTTGGTTAAAAGAGGATAATTCAATTCTGGGTAGTAGGATGGTGGAAGGAGGTCAGTGTTGGTCTTTGCTCATAATATGATAGTTATTAAGTGATATTCAGAGGAAAAGGAAATATTAAACTTCATAATAAAGGAAGGTGAACTAGGGCAGCTGGCAGAGAGATTGAGTCAACAATTGAATGGATTTATTTTCCCCAGACTCAAGTTCCACGTGAAGATGCCCTTATTTTGAGTTGCAGGCACTCCATGCCATGGGTTTTTCTCCTGTTACATATTTCATCCTAGGTGAATGAGAACGTTAAGAACTGGAAATTTCATTTACCTTTATGACTTACAGCCCCATGCTGTATTGCCTTATTTGCCTTTGGCTATGAGTGCTCTGAGGATGAAGATACTGAGTTCACTTTGGGCATCACTCTTTAGTCTGAGGATCGGTTCAGAGGAAGCAGTAATTATGGTGAGAGAGGACTAGAATTCCTCCCCAGAGAGGAGCTCTTAAGACAGGTACAGTGTATAGGAGAAGAGAAGGTAATTGAAGGAATGAGTAGGGCAGGACAGCTGGCTTCAAATATGTAAGGGGCTATCATAAGGAACAAAGAATAAGCTTGTTCTGTGTGACTCCTGAGAGCAGAGCTGTAGCTGATGAGGGGAGACCCATTTCAGCTCAGTGTAAGAAAGACCCTTCTGGAAACCAGAGATTCTCAACAATGGTCAGTGGACTAATGGAAAGTGTCCAGCAGAGCCTCCAGATGTTTGTCAGAGTTTTCTGTACTGGGTGGGAGTTTGTTTCAGATGACCACTAAGGGCCATTCCAAGTCTGTGTTTCTATAACCCTATGTTTCTATGTTTAAGTAGTGTGTACATTATGCATTCATCATTCTTATTTGTTAAGCTCTTATTATACTTGTCATGCATTCTACTAGGCATTGGAAATATAATGGTAAAACATAAAATCCCTGAGTTTATAATCAATTGAAGGAGATAAATGGTAAATAGATTATTGCAAGGTATAAGTCCAACTTAGTAAAGTATAGGGTGCTATGAGCTCCATAGGAGGTGTAATCAGATTAGCTTGGAGTGACTCATGGAATCTTTCTGGAAAAAGTGAGGAGAAAGACCAAAAAAAAATGACTATGGCTTGGGTAGGCCAAGAGGGTAAAGAAGAGTATTCTAGGTAGAGGGAATAGCCTGTACAGAGGTGGAAGGACAGCATGGTGCATTAGAGACACCAGTTGCTGGGGGAGAGGCAAGTGAAAAGAGGGATGAAGCTGACCAGGTGGGAGGCAGATGATGAAGGGCCTTGTCTGCCAGGTCAGAGTTTGGACTTCATGTGGAGAGCAACAGGGAATCATTAAAGAGCTTTAAGGAAAGGATTGTGTCACCTGCCTCAACTTCTGGAAAGACCACTTTGGTTCCAACATGGAGGGTGGGTTAGAGGGGACCAAGGCTGGCTGCAGAGAGACTGGTTGGAGTCTATTCAGTAATTCGGGTTAAGAGGTGCTGGTAAAACTAACCCACTACAGGGGCAGTGAGGATGGAGAGGGATGGTCAGGTGGTGGGGAGATTTCAAACTGAGTAACTAGGAGGTTGGAGTGCCATTTGTTGAGACTGAGAAATTAGGCCAGGCAGCAGATTTTGGGGCTAGTAGAATGCTGATATTGTGTTTGAAGTGTCAGTGAGACACAGAGATGAAGACACTCTTTCTTCATATTTTGCAAACTACCCAAAAGAGATTCATTTTTGTCTCCTAATACCATGGAGGAGTTTCTCTATATAAAATAGGACTTTTCTTCCAAAGCACTTTCATGACTACTTTTCACAGATCCTCACACAATTCCTGTGAAGTGCAGGAGAGAAGTTTCTTTCAATGCACAGAGTTTGGACTTAGTATTCTATGAAATCATAAGTGGGTGTTCTTAGAATATAGTCACTCAGGTGGTTTTCACTTTCTCTTGGGTCACTCATATCCCAGGAAGACCATGGTTCCCCTTCTCTTTTCTACCCAGAAAGAATTACTAGGTGGTTAAGGAGTTCAATATTGTCTCCTGTGAAGAATGATTCTCTCTGTGTAAGTAGAGAGGATCAGAGGCCCAGACAGGCTAAGAGACAAACAAAACATTGGGTGGACAGCCAAGATGGGATAGCTTTTATTCCTTGATAGTGGCCTCTTTAGTTGGTTGGCCCACACTCCTTCCATGGAATTACCTTCCTGAATGTTCCAAGGTTGATTAAGTAGATCCAATTTGGATTTCACTTTATGGTTCTGCTGTTGTTGACATGTTTCATAGATTCATAACTTGTAGGGAGATAGAAGATCTTCAATTTCATTAAGTCCAAATTGTAGCTCAGTGGGGTATAGAACCACGTGCGCAAGGTTACATAATGAGCGGGTCTTCTGGATTCTCTTCCCGTTTCACCATGTTGGGCTTTTAAAAAATCTTACTCAGCCATAGATCTATAAGGATGTTTATTTCTTAAAAGCTATAAGGACCCACCCCTTCTTTTTGATTCATTTCTTCTTTGTGACCTTAAATGTCTGAGTTCTTTGGGGACATGCCACTCACCCTCTTCCCTCCCTTGTACTCTACCTCTTCTTTCTGTGTGATCTTATCTACTCCTATGGTTTCCATTGCTATTTACGGGTGTATGACTCCACAGTTGGTACCTCTAGGCTTGAACTCCTTCATACACTTTAGATCATCCACATCCTGGTCTCACCCTCCACAGGCACATCAGAATCAATAGCTATAAAACTAGCAGTGTTGGCTTCAGACCTACATATGCAACTGCCTACTGGTTGAGAATCGATAGCAAGTTGAGAATCCAACTCTACATGACTATCTGCTTTTCATCTTTTTCTGCACATCTGAGTGGGCAGCATCCCTGCCTATTTAAGAATCTGAGCTGGAAAGCTGGGAGCCAGCTTCAATATCCCTCTCTTCCCACCACATTAGTCATCACACTCCTTTGGTTCTACCTTTTAAATAGCTGTGGTCTCTATTTGCTCTTCTGTGTCTTTCTTGCCAATGGGTTCTAATCAGCTTTCAACTTGAACACTCTGACACTTTCTTGGGTGGGCTTCCTACCATCAGTTCTTTTCTTCCTCTATCGTCTCTTCTTCTCCCACACACTGTGGGAGCAATCTTAAGGAAACAAACCTAATCACACCATTCGTCATGTAAAATACTCCCTTACATGGAAAATCTCTTCAGTGTGCCCTAGCTAGTGGCTAAGAGTCTGAAGTTGAGTTAGATTGTCTGGGTTTGGATTCCATTTACCAGTTATCTTGGGTAGGTTATGCAACCTTTCCATTCCTCAATTTCCTTACCTATAAATGGTAGATAATAATAATACTTCATACGGTTGTTATAAGCATTAAATGACTTAGTATTTGTGAAGTGCTTAAAACAGTGCTTATCACATAGCAAATACTACATAAGGGCTTGCTAAATACAATAAGGTTATAACTCCTTAGCTTGACATATAGCCCTTTCAAAATTGGGCCCCTGTTGACCTCTCCAAGCTCAAGTTCTCAATCCTCCTGCCCTTGGCCCTGTACCTTCAACAATACTCATCAATTTGTCACATTTCATACCATTGTGCTTTTCCTTGTGTGTGTGTTTTTTAATCCTAGGATGATTCTTCTCTTCATTTCAATCTCTCCTCCCCCTTATGAACCTTCCGATAAATTATTAATCTTTCATAATCCAAAGAAGCCATCCCCATACCAGTGGACACAGATAACACTTCTTCCCCTGAGCAACTTTCATGCCTGGATGCCTGGGCATATTTTATCATAGTGGTTAGTCTGAAGGCTCTGGAGTGGGACAGACATTCCAATTCTGATTCAACCACTTACAAGCTGTCTGACCTTAGGCAAGTTATTTACCTTCTCTGACCCTCATCTGTGTAACGGGAATAGGTTATCTACCTCATAGGGTTATTGCGAGGATAATATGGCACTATGCATGCTAAGGGTGGGTCTAACTGCCAGCATGTGATAGGTAATCTCACAGCAACTATTGTATTGTTAACGATGTATTTCCATTAAAACAGGTGTCACATACTATTTAATTTATAGTTTACATATGTCTCTACATGAAGGTTGGGGCTCTGTGTATACTCAGCTTTATAATCCCAGTATCTCCCCTAGTAGATGATCACTAATATTGATGGTTACCTGAAGCCATGCACCCAGACACTGGCCATCTCACTTGGGGTGAAGTTCACATCTCGGCCACACACACCTCCCAAATCTTATCCCCAGGGTTGGTTTTGTTTTCTCGATAGAACCTGTATGAAGGAGGTAAGTCTGCATTTAGAAGATGGCAGTATATTTTAAACTGAGCAGGTAGTGTGAAGCAAGGTGTGAAGGCTTCTCTGGGAGGTGTGTGTATGTGGGGGGGGGCATGAGGAGAGGGAGGGAGAAGAGGGCTGGAGACCTTGGTGGGTAAGACAATGACAGCTGTAGGCACAAGATGCAGGGAGAGTCTGGGGAGCCTGAGGGAAATGAGGTGGCAGCCAGGATGCTTGTGTCCTTGGGAGGCAGCTTTGGGGTAGATCGTGAGGGAGAATACAGAGACTGGATGCGCTTACTGTCATGGTGGGCATGATTGCTTCACTCTCTTTCTTATCTCTGCTCACGTGCCTTGCTGAGAAGGGGGACTTCCCTGAGCACCTTGTCCTACCTAACTTGTAACCCCTTCCTTCCAGCTCTCCTAATTCTCCTTTCCCTGCTTTATTTTCTTCCAGAGTACTTATCATCATTGAGCACACTGTTTGTTATACTTAGGTATTTGGTTACTATCTAACTCTCCCCAATAAAATTTACAACCCATAAAGGCAAGTTTCTTAATTCGTTTACACTGATATGTCACTGGAACCTGGAACATTAGTGACACATCCTAAGTGCCTAATAAATATTTGTTGAATGAATGAATCCCACCAAAAAAAAGGATAACTGCCATTTGTATTTTTGTATTTAGTCATTCAGGACATAGCTTTAACAATTTTTTGTTAGAGGTATAAGTTACATACCATAAATGGCATCCATTTCAAATACACAGTTCAAGGAATATTGGCAGGCATATACACACCTGTGTAACCAAACACCACAATCAAGACCTAGAACATTCTCATCACATCAACAAATTTTCTTGTACCTCTTTGCAGTTAATTCCTGTCCCCACCCATGGCCACAGGCAACCACTAATGTCATTTTTGTCATTATTTATTGTCTCTGCCTTTTCTATAATTTCATAAAGTCGGACTCCTACTCATGTTTTATTTTGCTCAGTGTAACGTTTTTTAGGATTTATCCATGTTGCATGTGGCAGTGGTTTGTTTGATTTTCTTGCTGAGTTTTAGAAAAGGGTTTCTTATTCTGCTTTGCAGTTTTTGTGACTACAAGTGAGCATGGGCTCTGGATCCAGGCTGTCTGGTTGGAAATCTGGCTCCTCCACCTACCAGCTGTGTGGCTTTGGGCAAGTTTATCTTCCCTGTGCCTCAGGTCTCTCATCTGTTAAATGGGGGTAATAACCGTACTACCTTGTAGGATTTTGGGGAGCAAGAGTAAATGAGGCAAAGCAAACACATACAGTGCTTCAGATGGTGGCTGGCACATAGTCAGTATTTAATAGTTGTTGGCTATGCTTACTTCCACTTCTCAAATGGAGAAAAAAACCTTGAGGCACAGAAAAGTAAAGTAATTTTCCCAGTGTCATTCAGATCACAGAAAGAACTGACATCCAAGTCTTTCTGATTTAACTTCTGTGTTCTACCACCTCCCAGATTCTGGGTTGTCCTCTTTGGACCAGAATTCTGTGTGCAGCACACACAGAATGAGAAAAGCTCATGCTCAGTTTGGGGGATGTCTGGCTTCCCTACCTCAGTGTTGATTCAGGCTGTCCCTGCTGGTTTCACCATCCCTGCCCCTGTGGGTAGGGTTTGGGTCCATCTTTTGACCTGTACAAGGGGTAGAGCTGGGCCTTCTTGCCCTTTGCTCCCCTCCTGGGCCCTCTCACACAGCTGAGCTTTGCATCAGGAACACCTCTTACAATCACACAGTATCAGCCCTGTGAGAAGCTAATTTGATAAACCCCACTCCAAAGCTCATTGAACCTGTCTATAACGATGCTTAATTAAAGTGCAGAAACTTTGAAGAGATAGCAAGTTACTGCTTAATGCAATACCAGAGTGCCACTATTTTACCATCTGCCTCACTCTCTATAGTAATTGCTTCCTGACATTTGTTTATTTTAATTAGAAGAGCAGTCTTGATCAAGGGGGAGGGCAGTCAGGGTCAGAACTATCGAGGAAGAGGAAAAAAGTAGAAAAGGAGAGCTATAATGTGGTGGTCCTGGGCTGAAGGGAGGGCACTGTTGTCTTGATGATGTAACTGGTTCCACCTTCCCACAGGGACAGATACCTGTGGAACTTTCTCCATGTGGCAAAAGCACATTGCTGACTCTGGGGTCATATGTTCAGGGTCTGTGGGTGTCCTTTAGGGCATATCAGAGTTGACCTTCTTGGTTAGAGAATATAGAGACTCCCACTTTGTTAGGAGGGAGATTATAGATAGGGCTAGTCATATTCCAGGATGGTGGAGACACTTCCAGTCACAACAGAGTCTCAGAACTGAGGGAAAGAGAAGTTCATTCATATGTATTGGTTCCACAGGTTCTCACTGGTGCTTTTATAGTCTGCCTGGTTATTTTTGATTGTGTGTTGGTCATTGTTTGTGAACAATATAAGTATACATTAAGGGCTGGGGCGCCTGGGTGGCTCAGTCAGTTAAGCATCAGACCTCGGCTCAGGTCATGATCTCACGTTTTGTGGGTTCTAGCCCTGCATCGGGCTCTGTGCTGACAGCTCAGAGCCCAGAGCCTGCTTCAGATCCTGTCTCCCTCGCTCTCTGCCCCTCCCCCACTCATGATCTGTCTCTCTCTCAAAAATAAATAAACATTAAAAAAATTTTTAAATTAAGGGCTTAGATGAAGAAGATACCTTCCTACAGAAAGACATTTTATTTTTTTGGCAGTTTTTTGAAAGCACTGTAAATCTAGGAGACCCCTACCCCCAACTATTAAAAGCTTGAAGTTCTCTCAACACATAGGCAATTCAAACCCACTCTACAGGTCCTCTTCAGGATTAGTAAGTTTCTGGTTCTTTCTGACCCTGAGGGTCACAGCTCATTGTGAGAAAGGTCTTCTTTTGGTGTCCACATCTTGTACAGGTTCTGTGCCTTGATTTCTGTCTCTAACTCTGGCAGACTTTCAAAACTAAGTTCAGATTTGCCAGATTCAGAAAATGCCTTTGGGGCAAAAGTGATATCCATACTTCTCTGAGTTCCTGATTCCCTTCAGTGTTGAATTAGTATTTCCTTACTATCTTGTCAACATTTTGATGATTTTAAAAAAAGACCCACTGCATATTTTATCTAGATTTTTAGTTGTTTTCAATGGTAATAACCTGCCATTATCAGAAAGAGAAAGTGCCGATAGTGGTTTTTATATTACATATGTTTTTACTTTTGGCAGCAGAATTAAACAAAACAAAACAAAATAACAATGGAGCAGTTCTGGTAATAGTGGGGCTAGAGGCCCTGAAGCCCTGCCACCCCTTTGTTTGATTCATATAGAGCATCTGTAAGTGCCTGGCTTTCATAGGTATGGTTTGATGAAAAACTCTGCCCTAAGGAGCAGACTTGGTTTGACTGACTTTGAGGAACCACAGCTTTGGCAAAGCTTATCTACTGCTTTCCCTGGAAACAAATGGTTCTTGACATTTGAGGATGGCTAGAAGCCTAGATGTTGGGCAAGGTGCTATAAGAAATGACAAAGTGTGCTTCCCGAGTCCCAGAGAGCCCCTGTGAAAGTAAGACCAGGGCGGTAACGATCTTCTCAGTCTTCAAAGTACTAATCTGAATTGGGAAGAAGAGAACAGAAGCAGGGCAAGCATGGGAGGTATGTTAGTTTGGGTGTTCCAAGAGACAGGTGTCAAGAAAGGATTAGACATGCAAGAGTTTTATTGGGAGAAACGCTTGTGAAGGATAAAGGGGGAAGGAGCAAAACTATGCAGGCAGAGTGTTCAGACCTTGATGCAGATCTGATACCTGGAGCAGGGAGAAAGGCAGGAAGGACTGGGGTTGAAGAGGCCCACTGCAACACAGCTCTGAGAGTTTCAGCCGTCCTGATGAGAATCCCCAAGCAAAAGTTACTTGTTAGAGAAGTCTCCCACTGTAGAGAAATGGACTTCACCTTGCTCCTACATGCTTAGTCATCAGCTAGGAGCAGTCCTGGGGAGAGTGTGGCCTCATCAGATGTGTAGTGATGGATTCAAAGGGGTGGTAAGCGGGGCTGTCTGTCAACTCTGCAGCAAGTCCTCTTGAAGGGTATCTGAGTGGTATACCTCCCTGACCACCCCCGTGGAGAGGGCCACCCCAGATTAGCAATGAGGTGTTTGCTGAAACAAGAAGGTGAGGAAGAGAGTCAGATATTTTCCAGACCAAGGGAACAGCCATAATGAAATGTTGCCTGCTTATTTCCCAGGAGCTCAGTGTCCAAGTGGTGGGATTCCACTCAGCTGTGTTCGAGCATATCATCTGAGCTTGTTGAGGGCAGGCCTCCAGTAAAGATCCCTCTGCATTACTGAAGTTACCCTGATGTGGCTGGTCATTTCACCCCCTTACCCCTGGTTTTCTAAACTCTTACAGTAGTTTTCAACTGCTCTTTGGATAAAGACCACACCTTTTATCCTTTTTGGCCTGGTCCAGGGGTCTTGCCTATTCTTTATTGCATACCACATACCCCCCTCACTGTCCCTGTTCCAGCCCCACTGATCATTCAGTCTCTTGTCCTTGCCTTGCTCATTTCCACCTCAGGGCCTTTGTCTATGATGTTTCCTTTGTCTAGGATGATATTGCATCCTGTTCTCTCTTCTTCCTACATCAGCTAAGGTTCCCTTCCTCTGGGAGGACCAAAGTCCCCATGTAACTCTCACAGTACTGTGTTTTTTGTTTCCCTTGGTGTCATTTATTATAGGCACAGTTGTACATCTTTTGTGGCTGATTGTTTATTTAATCTCAGGCTCTCCCACTAGACTAGAAGCTCCACAGGGGCAGGACTGGGTCTGTCTTTGCTGTTTCTTATATCTCTGTGCCTGGTATGCCGGACATGCTCAAACGTTTGGTTTTAGGAAATAATCTATGGAAGACAAGGTGAAGACAATACTGGGATATCCAATACATAAAAATAAAACGCACATAGAAACAAACTATAAGGCAGGGTGAGACATGCTCCTCCAGGGCTGGGAGTGAGTTTTGAGGTCCTTGTGCACCCAACCCTCCTGTCTCATGTTGGAACTGTCTGGAACAGTCTGGAACACAGACTGCGCCTGTGGAGGTGGAATGACTTCCCCGTGTTGGCATGGCTAGTGTGTGCCAGGGCTTGGACTCATACCTTAGACTTTCAACTCCAAGCCCAGTGCTGTCATTGCCAAGGGAGGCTGTGTGTGGTCATATAGCATGTGATTTTGAGGCAGGTGCCTGGCTTCTGTATGGGCCCTATTTTCGCTGTTGATCTGAACTTAAGTACATATGCCTTATCTGGTTTGGCTGTTTCCTCATCTGTAAAGTGGGTGTATTTTAATTTGTTTTTAATGTCTATTTCTTTTTGAGACAATGCAAGCGACAGAGTGCAAGCGGTGGAGGGGCAGACAGAGGGAGACACAGAATCTGAAGCGGGCTCCAGGCTCTGAGCTGTCAGCACAGAGCCCGACACGGGGCTCGAACTCACAAACTGTGAGATCATGACCGGAGCCGAAGTCGGACACTTAACTGACTGAGCCACTCAGGCGCCCCAAAGTGGGTGTATTTTAAATGGAAACTTTGAAGATTAAATGAGATAGTATGTGAAAGGGTGCTTTTCATAAACTCTGAAGTATTTTACAAATGTTCTTACTGTGTCATGTTTTATTACTGTTTGGTAAAAGAAGTCTAAAGCCACTGGTGACAGGTGACAGGGGATACCATCAGGCTCTATCTACCACTGATGGTGTTGCACTTCAGCCCTCTCTTCTCTTGTGGATAGGGTATTTTTTATGTATTTCTTCAAGGGAACTGAAAAAGTTAAATTTGGGGAGCATCAGTTCTATGAAGAAAAAAGGAAGTGTGATGGATAGTTGGGGCATCACTTAGCCTCCCTCAGCCTGGGTCCCTTTATCAGTGAAAGGAGAGGGTAGTGGTAACTGATGTCTAAAGGCTTCTTTCATCAGGGAGCCTGTAAACACTCATGAATGGGAAGGAGGCTATCACTTGACAGACTCCAACACACAGAACAAGAGAAGACTGGCCTCTAGCTTGAGAGATTCTTCTGATCCCAGGAAGAATTTTCTGGCACTGAGGGTAGTTAAATGCTGGAAGAGGAGAAGGCAACAAGGTGTGTGGAAGTTGCTTTTGGAAGGTCTTTATAAAGAGAAGAAATACCCAACTGCAGCCCTGCTGGAACTGGGGAAATAGACAAACATTTGAAGTGATTTCCACCCTGCACATGAGGGACACTGCATAAAATGCTACAAGGTTACAGAAATGCCCTCTCCACACACTCTCTCTGGTTGTTCATGCCCATTTCTGGATCTTGTTGCCACTCCCAAGGCTTGTGTACCTGGGTCAAAGCTCCCAGGGCCTCCCCCCTCTGTTCTGTGTTCTGAACTTTGACCCTTCCTCTCTGTTTACTTTTTCCTTCTCCTCAATGCATCCTTCCAAGAAAGTGGTCCTGGTGCCAGCAGCGACTCCAGATAATAAAGCTCAGCATGGTGACTGATAACTGGTCCTATATATAAGGCTAATGTGGGGAATTTTCTGCCAAGATGACCAATGAAAGGAAAAAAAAAAAAAAAAGAGGAACAAGTTTAATTAAAATTTTTTACCTGCTTTCTCCTCTAGGGTTTTGATGGTTTCCTGTCTCACATTTAGGTCTTTCATCCATTTTGATTTTATTTTTGTGTATGGTGTAAGAAAGTGGTCTAGTTTCATTCTTCTGCATGTTGCTGTCCAGTTCTCCAAGCACCATTTGCTAAAGAGGCTTTTTTCCATTAGATCCTCTTTCCTGCTTTGTCAAAGTTTAGTTGGCCATACATTTGTGTGTCCAATTCTGGGTTCTCGTATTCTATTCCATTGGTCTACGTGTCTGTTTCTGTGCCAAGTGGTGCAGCCACTCTGGAAAACAGTGTAGAGGTTCTCAAAAAATTAAAAATAGAACTACCCTATGACCCAGCAATAGCACTGGTAGGAATTTACCTAAGGGATACAGGAGTGCTGATGCATAGGGGCACACGTACCCCTATGTTTATAGCAGCACTTTCAACAATAGCCAAATTATGGAAAGAGCCTAGATGTCCATCAGTGGATGAATGGATAAAGAAGATGTGGTTTATATATACAATAGAATACTACTTGGCAATGAGAAAGGAATAAAATCATGCCATTTTCAGCAATGTGGATGGAACTGGAGGGTATTATGCTAAGTAAAATAAGTCAGAGAAAGATATCATATGTTTTCACTCATATGTGGATCCTGAGAAACTTAACAGAAGACCATGGGGGGAGCGAAGGGGAAAAAATAGTTACAAACAGAGGGAGGGAGGCAAACCATAAGTGACTCTTAAATACTGAGAACAAACTGAGGGTTGATAGGGGTGGGGGAGAGGGGAAAGTGGGCGACGGGCATTGAAGAGGGCACTTGTTGGGATGAGCACTGGGTGTTGTATGTAAGCCAATTTGACAATAAATTATATTTAAAAAAAGTTTTAGGGAGTGTGATGTAAAACTTTAATTGGTTTTATTTTTTGCTACCGTTTTCAGCATGGATGTGTCTCCCTTCCTCATTTTTAATCCTCTTGAGACTGGGGAGAGATTTCCCAAGCAAGTGTAAAAGTAATTATATTCAAAGACAGATTTTTCTTTTTCCCTAAAAGTATTAAGTTAATTGTCTTTTCTGGGGCTAATTGTCTTTTCTTTGGTCCAGGTGTGAGTAGACTGCTTGGGGCTAGTAATAGTTTGCATTTGTAAGTGTTTTTCATATACGGAATCTCATTTTGTCCTCCAAATGTCCCTGTGCCTGGTAGTTGTTTTTGTTGCTGTTTTCCAGATGAGCAAACCGAGGCTCAACTCGGCAGAGCTCACGAACTAGTGCCGGCTCCTGTACCAGCACTGCCCCTTCCCACCTTGTTCTACCACCACCCACAGCCCTGACTGGAGGTGGTAAAACTACAAGGGCCCCTTGAACTCCAACCCAACAGTCCCCGTGAGTTTCACAGTGGCTTGCAAAGGCAAGTCTGCTGGAGACAAAGTTTCTACTAGTTGGTGGGAGAATGAAGACCTTCCTGGGAGTATAGGAGGTTGAAAAGGTGACTATTTCCAGAAGATGGTGGGAACATTGGAAATTCTGTGACACCTGATGCTGAGAATGTTTTGGTGTTTTGCCTGAGGATTTTTAACTGTATAGTAATTGAAGGTTGTTAGGACCAGAAAAACCAGGATTAAAGTGAGATCTACTCATATTTTGGTTTCTAGCAGAAATTGAATAGGGTGAAAAATGTAGAAGAGGGAGGCTACTTTTGAGAAACTTCATCAGATAAATATAGAATATCATGTAGCCAAAGTCATAATGATTTGATCTCAAAGACTAACCACTACAGGACGCAATGGAAGGCACCCCAATCCAAGTGGAAAGGCTTGGGTTTGATCTCAGCTACTTCTTAGCTGTGTGACCTTAAACAAGTTACTTAGCCTTGAAGTCTCAATTTTCCCATCCCTAAAGTGCAGGTGATAATACATCAGTGGACTTCTGCAGGGATAAAATGAAAACATTGCTTGATATGCAGTAAGCTTTCAAAAATGTTAGTTGATCCTAGAGCTGAAGCTAAGGAGATTGGACTCTTTCCTGTTGGCATCCAACAAGGAAGCCGTTGAGTTTCTTCAGAAGCTTGCGAATGATATGTTTAAATGTGAATTTTAGAAAGTTAATTCTGTCTTGGAAGCAGTGTATGAGGAGGGTTGGAAGTTGGAAAAAGTTGCAAGTACAAAGATCATTTGAAATGATCCAAATGAGAGAGATGTGCCTGAACAGAGTGAGTGAGGTGGGGAGGGAGGGAGGGGAGAGGGATGTAGAAAGAAGAGAGAAGGATATAGGGGCTGTCGAGATGGCACTGGGACACATGAAGATTGATTGCATGTGGGGTAGTGTGAGAGAGGTGAGGATAATGGATAATGCCCAGTTTGCTAGCTGAACCTATGGAATGGATGATGATATTAGGGAAGATAACAAATGAGGAAGAACAGTTAAGGGAGAGTGTGGATGAGGAAAATAATAAATTGGTTTTAGTCCAGGTATGCCTGAGTTGCCTGGGAGACATTCAGGACCAGGAGTGGGTAGGTGATGAATGGATTTGGGGACAGAGATCCACTGAACACTGACATCCAAAGGGTGGGGTGAGGGAGGGCAACTAAGAGTTACTTTCACAGGCAGAGTGATTTTTAAGAAGTGGAAGATTCATAGAAGGGATCAACAGGGCCAGAAGCAATAGACAGGCCTTGGAAAGTGGGACCTGAGAAGAGGCTCTGGTTTGGGTATTTTCAAAGTCACTGGTAACATTGGGAAGAGCTTTGTGAGTCAAGGATGTGTTGGGGACAGAAGCCAGATATGGAGGATGAGGACAGAAAAGGAGGAGTGGAGATGATGAATTTTGACAGAAGAATTACAGAGTATCTCACAGGTGAGGTAAGAAGGAAGGTTTATGTTTCATTTGAAGTTTCCAGGCCTGAGGCTGAGCAGCAGGTGGGGTGGGAGGGGGGTGAGTGGAGGGGATATGGAGGTATAGAACAAGGTCCTGGGGAGGTGATAGTTAGGAGGTAGGTAATGGGGGAGGAGTCAGTCTGGAAGGGACCATTTTTCACTGAGAAGGTAAGAGTGAAGAAAACAGTTGGGAGAAAAAGTGAGTAGCTGAAGGGGAGAGAAATACAGAATTGTATGCCCACAGGTCCCAATTTCCCCAGTAAAATGGAAGTCCCTGTGGCGTCTGCTGAGTGAGGAAGGGGGAAAGGATTCAGTTCAGGGAAGAACTGAAGAAGAGAGCAGACTGAGGAAAAGTTTAAGGGCTGAGTCACCAAGACTGAGAGGGACAGAATTACAGTTGCACTCACTAGCACACTGGGATGTTGGTTTCTGGTACTGATCAGTTAGGAGGAAGGGGGTGTGTGCTTAGATGTCCTCCATGGTGGAATGGTTGGCCATGAAGTCCTGTCTAGATCAGGAGTTAAGGGGGTGGGGAAGGGGTGATATACGGACAGAGTGAAGAGTTGGAGGTCCATGGATTTACAAGGTTAAAGGGATAATTAGGAAGAGATGGGAAATAGAAATAAGGTTTTTAAAAAATTTTTTTTAATGTTTCTTTATTTTTGAAGGAGAGAGAGAGAGAGAGAGAGAGAGAGAGAGAGAGAGAGAGAGAGCGGGGGAGGGGCAGAAGAGAGGGAGACACAGAATCTGAAGCAGGCTCCAGGCTCTGAGCTGTCAGCACAGAGCCTGACACGGGGCTTGAACTCACAAAGGGTGAGATCATGACCTGAGCTGAAGTCGGACATTTAACTGACTGAACCACCCAGGGACCCCAAAATAAGGTTGTTCTGAGATAGGCACTTGATGGAGCAGTTCTGGGTGAGGTCAACGTCTGGGAGGCGGTATGAAGGGAGTGAGGATGATGGGAAGGTTAATGAAACAGAAGAAAGCACGGGACTGTGAAACTAGAGCACTGTACACATGGGCATCATACATAGTGGATGGAGTCAGGGTGCAGAAGGTGACTGTTAGCTAGGAGTTCAACGTATCAGTGAAAGTGGCAGAGCAATATTGGGGTGATGTATTGGTCGGTTATTACTGCATAACAAATAATCAAAAAAATTCTTCGTGGCACACAATAGTAAGCGTTGATTAAGCTTTCCATACCTGGAGATGGTTGGTTTAGGCCAAACTCACCTGGGTAATTTATTGATCTTGCATTTGCAGGTTGGATGGGGGATTTGGCTGATCTAGGTTGGCTATGCTTGGGGTGGCTGCCTGGAATGGCTCTTGGGACTGGCAGGCTGGCCCAGGCTGCTCTTCTCATCATGATAGCAGAAGTGCAAAGGAACAAGCACTTTTCAAACCTTTAGTCATGTTGTGCCTGCTAACATTTCTTTGGACAAAGTCCAGGGACGGGAAAGTACAGTTCACCCATGGAGATCATAAGGGTGATGAGTGAATCTTTTTGCACAATAACCTAATTGATCACAGGTGGTAGATAAACTCTATGAGGATGGAGAGAGGATGGATTGCAGATGGCCTAGGACCCTTGAATGACAAAATCAGGAAGAAAGGATGCTGTCTGCTCTGCTCCCATCCTGAGATACAAGTGGCCCCAACTGAGAATGTTTGGCAAAGAAATCATTTCATTAGAGAAGATACAGGTTATTGTATTGTGGGGATTCATATACAAACAGCAGGAATTACAGAGACCACAAAGGGAAGGGTTCGGAAGAGGCATCAGGAGGCACCTGGCTACCTGGAGTCCTAGACTTAGGAATAAAAGTGGCAGAAACACACACACACACACACACACACACACACACACACACACACACAGCTGGTAGAAGAGTTTGGACTGACCCAAGGTAAACTTTCCGGGAGACTTATTATTTTGGGAAGGTGTTGTAAAGACCAGCCCCCACATTGCCTTGAATGGGGCTCTGCGTGCTGGATCTTTCTGACTAACTGAGGAGGGCAGATGCTTCCCGGGAGGAGATGTTTCTAGGGAGAGGCGGTCACAGCTCCATACTATACTTGGGATTTCACAATTGCTTTTACTCTGACAGGGTGTTTGGAACTTTTTTTTTTTTTGTACTACAAATAAGGAAGCAAGAGGGTGGGTGTGGGAAGGAAACTATTTTAATGGAGATACAGTAATAGAAATAGCATCCATCCTTGGAAAGAGAGACTCTAGGAGAAAGATGGATGGGGGTGGAGCACCTCAAACCGATATTTTCTTTCTTTGCAGAACCTCTTAATAATTTTGGGTGTTATTGACCTTCCCTCCCCCACTAGACTGTAAGCTCTCTGAGGGTAAAGCTGAGCCTGTTTTATTCTTAGCTCTATTCCCATTGCTGAGAGCACACAAAGAACATAATAGGTGCACAGTAAATATTTTTGAGTGGATGAATGAGTGATAAGAAGCTTAACAGCTTGTGTATCTGTCTCCACTTTAAAGAACTCCAAACTTTCTTTTGGTCATATAGTCAACAAATATTCAGGGATCTTTTGCTATCAAGCAGATGTCCAGGCTCTGGGCATTCATAGAGAGTGAGACATAATCCTTGCCAGATGGTTTCTATCTTCACTTGCAGCCTAGGGAACAGTAGCTAACAATGCAGAGCTATATAGAAATGGTTCAAGCCTCAGCTTGCTTCATCTGCAAAAGAGGGAGGCTTGACCAGATTCATTTAGGTATTCAGGTTTCTATTCTACAAGGCTCCTTGCAGCCTCAATATTCTGTTGTACATTTTGAATCTCTGAAACAGCAAAGCAATTGATGCCTAGACAGCTTGGGCTTCTATAACAAATATACCATGGAGTAGATGCCCCAGGCAGCAAACATTTATTTCTCATAGTTTTGGAGGCTGGGAAGTCTAAGATCAGGGTGCTGGCAGATCTGGTGTCTGGTGAAGACCTGCTTCCTGATTTGTAGACAACTGTGTTCTTGTTCCAAACATGGTGGAGAGTAGAGAGAGGAGGAAGTAAGATCTTTGGTGTCTCACTTTATAAGGACCCTATTCCCACTCACAAGGGCATCACTTTCATGTCCTACTCACCTCCCAAATCCCCCACGTACTAATACCATCACACTGGGGATCAGGCTTCCACATATGAGTTTTGCTATTGACAAACGTTATATAAATAGCAGGGTTTCTTTCCTTTCTTTTTCCTTTGGTTTTAGAGCACCTAATGGGACTGGTTTTCTGCGGAGCATACTTTAGGAAGTATGTGTTTAGGCTAATTCTGGTGGACTGATCCTTATAGATTTTCTTCTGGTCACCCCCATGCCAACTTCATGGGCATACGTGCACCAAACTTAATGTTTTTGTTTTGTTTTGCTGTGCTCAGGATGTGCTTTTTAGAGCACCCAAAGGGTTCAGACATATATGGTTATTCTTTGTCCTGATGATGTTGGAAGTGGATGTTCAGGTTTCAGGATTGATTCATACCTGCTAAGCTTCTATTTGGTCCATTATCCCCAGAGAAGCCGAGCACCCTGCACCTCAGGGAGGATTTGAGGCATCTAGGATGACTTTCTCTCTGGAGGCTTGAGGACAAAGAGACTGGGCTGCGTAGGGGTGTGGCCAGAGGCTGAGAGGTGTGGACATGCCACACCTGTCCACAGGAATTCTTGATCAGGTAGAATTCCACAAATCAGGTAGTTCCAAGGTAAGGCACTGAATCTAGAATAGGAGCTGTTAACTTCTTTCTCCTTTTTTTGGATTATCTATTTGGGTAGGATGTGGTCTCAGGTCTGGGATCAATGTGGCTGTTCAGGTGTATGGGGAATGGCCATGTATTGTTAAGACATAGTATAGGGATTGAATTCAGATCCCTCTCATGTCTCCTCTGGATAAGAGCAAGGTCTGCTGATTGTTCTCTCTGTTTCAAAACCATTTCCCCCACCATCTAAAACACAGTGGCTCTCCAAGACCTCCTTAGCTTTGGCACCCAGGAGCTTTACAACTCTGTCCTCAACATGACTTTTTAGCTTAACGTTTTCGTCTACTCCCACACATCCTACATTCCAGCCAGATAGGACTTCTTATTGCTTCCTGAATACCCCTTGATCTTTCACATCTTCCTGTCTTTATTTCATGCCTTCCCTCTGTGGATATACCTCCCCTGTGGCTTGGTCTAGCAAAACCCTTCATTCTTTGAAGCGTAGTTCAAAAGCCTTCTTATATCTCTTGGCCAGTCACTGGCTCATCTTTTGTGCTCATGTAACACCTGTACATATCTTTATTAAATTACCAATCACCTCCCCTTATGATTGTTACTCATATATCTGTCTCCCCTCACTCCCTAAGCTTTGGCTGGGATCTCTGGGGCTTTGGGGCCTAACATGCTGGTTGGTGAGTGGCAGGTATTTATTGGAGATTTGTTGAATGAATACTTGAATAAATGAGTGTGAGTTGTGTTGAATATAATAAATATTGTGATCTCTTAGTGTCCTCTGGTTAGCCTGTCTTAGGCTCACCTTTCTGAGTATATAAAAAGACCCCCCTGGTTTGGAACAACAAAAGCCCAACCTGGCTTAGCAGAGAGATGGAATTATAAGGTATTCTTAAAAACAAGATGTAGTGTTGTTACCTTTCAAGCATAGCACATTTTTAAAAGCTAAGATATAAATAGATACTAATAAGTAAAGTGGGAAAATTAATGCAAAATTACAGGTTGTATTGGTCCTGATTGTATAATAATATAGCATAAAGAAAAGACCATAAACATTTCAGGATTATTCACAGAGACAAGAAGTTGAAGCCATTATGGTAGAATAGTTGATTTTTTTTTATTTTCAAAAACTTTAAATTATTTTTACTGTTAAGTAAAATCTAGAACTTTGTAGAGAAGGATATAATTGGAACTTTCAACCTTTGAAGATAATGGAACTGGATTTGAATGATTGCAAATTCTGGATTAGCAACCCTAGATTGAGAGGTTTGTCATTCTATAAGAACTCACTGTTTGTTATAGGGCAGAGTTGGCATAGGTGGGTCCATTGAATAACATCCAAATGTGTTTAATTACTGCAGGGTGAGCCCAAAGGTTTCATTTCACATGCCTGTTGTATTGACGGGTGAGTGGTGTATGTCTTGACTGTTTGGTTGAGAAGGATTCTGAGGTTCCATCTGGCTCAATAGAAAGGTTTATGATTGATTAGTGAAGTGTACTGTGGACATATGAAGGAGTATTCATGTATTTACCTTCCTTGTCTGAAAGGTCCCCAGATTATGAGGCTGACATGGTGCCAAAAATACAAACACACTAATTCAAAGGGATACATGCACTCCTATGTTTATAGCAGCATTATCTACAATAGCCACACTATGGAAGCAGCCCAAGTGTCCATAGATAGATGAATGGATAAAGAAGATAAGGTATGTATACACAATGGAATATTATTCAGGCATAAAAAGAATGAAATGTTGCCATTTGCAATGACATGGATGGAGCTATCATAAGTGAAATAAGTCAGTCAGAGAAAGACAAATAGCATACGATTTCACTCATATGTTGAATTGAAGAAACAAGTGAACAAAAAGAAAAAAAAGAGAGGAAGTCAAGAAACAGACTCTTAATTATAGAAAACAAACTGATGGTTACCAGAGGGGAAGGAGTGGGGAGATGGGTTAGATAGGTGATGGGGATTAAGGAGTGCACTTGTTGTGATGTATAGGTGATGTACTGGGTGATGTATGGAATTGTCAAATCACTATATTGCACGCCTGAAACTAATCTCACACTGTATGTTAAGTATACTGGGATTTAAAATAAAAAATGTAAAGAAAAAAATAGTAAAATGCATATAAAAAAACAACAGAAACATTGTTTTGTTACTAATCATTTGACATAATGAATGAAACACCGGACTTATTGTTCAAATGCTAGAATCTTTTAAATTTAATTTAATTTAATTTTTCCATTAAACATAATTTTTGTCAAATTTGTTTCCATACAACACTCAGTGCTCATCCCAACAGGTGTCCTCCTCAATGCCCATCACCCACTTTCCCCTCTCCCCCCTACCCGCCATCAATCCTCAGTTTGTTCTCAGTATTTAAGAGTCTCTTATTGGTTGCCTCCCTCCCTCTCTGTAACTTTTTTTCTCCTCTTCCCCTCTCCCAGGGTCTTCTGTTAAGTTTCTCAGGATCCACATATGGGTGAAAACATATGGTATCTGTCTTTCTCTGACTGACTTATTTCACTTAGCATAATACCCTCCAGTTCCATTCATGTTGCTGCAAATGGCAGGATTTCGTTCTTTCTCATTGCCAAGTAGTATTCCATTGTATGTATAAACCACATCTTCTTTATCCATTCATCAGTTGATGGACATTTAGGCTTTTCCCATAATTTGGCTATTGTTGAAAGTGCTGCTATAAACATTGGGGTACAAGTGCCCCTATGTATCAGCACTCCTGTATCCCTTGGGTAAATTCCTAGCGGTGCTATTGCTGGGTCATAGGGTAGTTCTATTTTTAATTTTTTGAGGAACCTCTACATTGTTTTCTAGAGCAGCTGTACCAGTTTGCATTCTCACCAACAGTGCAATAGGGTTTCCGTTTCTCCAAATGCTAGAATTTAAGATTCAGTTATATTACGTTATTGGTTCTGTGACCCTTGAACAAACCATTCTCCCTCTGAACTTCAGTTCCTTCATATGTAAAAGAGAGTTGAAAAAGTTGACACTTTGTTGCCCTGAAGTTTAGATGAGAGAATGTTTCATAAACTCTGAAGTACTCCACACACACACAGTGCGCACACACACACACACACACACACACACACACCCACACACCATATCTTCTTAATACCTATTGTTTGCTCCATGCATGTTTTATGATGGTTTCCATGTGTGTTGTCTGTTTTACATTCTTGGTTCATGGTACACATGAACCATGAATCAGAGGCTGATTCACTGACTTGGCCCACCATTTCACTTGGGACTTTCACCAAGTTCCCATATTTTTGGTTATCTGTGGTGTTCAAGACTCTGCTTGAGTCATTTTGCAAACATTCCATTTGGCCACGGCAAGTCACAAGTCTGAGTGGGGTGTCAAAAGTTGGGCACTGTAATGTTAGATGGGGAAGGGTGCGGAGGTAGGGTGAGGTGAAGAATTTGGGTCATTAGTAGTATCAAACTATTGTACAACATTATGGGAAAGATCTCTAAAATCATGGTGCAAATAAGATGAACAGAGATTTAGCACTGATGATAATGGTAATGACTAACATTTATTGCATGCTTACTGTGGGCCAGCCTCTGTGCTAGAAGATTTATGTGTATTCCCTCACCCTTTGAATCCTTACAGAAGCCTTTTCTGTAGACATCAGTATTACCTATCCTTTATAAATGAGAACACTGAGGTCAGAGGGATTAAGTAATTGCCATAGATTACAAAGCTCCTATATGGTGGATCTAGGATAAGAATCCAGTTCTGTCTGACTCCAGAACCTAGCTCTTAACCAAATTCTAGAATACCAGAACCTGGGGGTGAGGATATCCCTTGAAATTTACTGGAGAGAGGCTTAGGACAAATAATGAGCAGCCCTGTTTCATGCAAAATGTGGAAAACTCAAGAAATGTGTCCCTTGCATGGGTATTTACTGATGGTAGGACTGCTGTTATGCCAAAGTTATGAGACTCAGTCCCAAATTAGTATGAATGAAAAGGCAACTCTGTTCAAGAAACGTTTATATAAATGATAGTTCCTTTGTGGGTTTTTCAGAGGAAAGTAGGAGATTTAGGGGATATTCCCTTAGATGTTGAAGTTGGTATGGTGCAGTGGTTTTGAAACTGTGCTCTCTAGGACTTTGGAGTTTTCTTGTGGTAAAATATTGAGGACTATTGCAGAAGTCAAGGTGGAGTCCTGGAGGCAAGATTTCACCTTCTACTTCTACAGAACAGCTCTGCTTCTGTCATATTTTGAGGTTTCATGCACCGTTTCTTTTTCTAGAAAAAAAAAAAGGGCTTTGGTGGCTTAATAAAGGCAAATCCCTTTTCTCATGGAAAGATCTCTGGTCAAAAGGTCCTAATACCCGGATCTTAGTGCCACTTCTGCTACTGCCCAGTTGTGTGATCTTAGACACTTGCCTGACTGTCCCTGGGGTCCTTCCCTTCC
Organism: Panthera tigris; assembly: GCF_018350195.1. Classification (NCBI taxonomy): domain Eukaryota; kingdom Metazoa; phylum Chordata; class Mammalia; order Carnivora; family Felidae; genus Panthera; species Panthera tigris. Next base: position 122,154,986 of record NC_056665.1, read on the forward strand.
TTCCTCAACTACCGAGTGAGGAGTTTGAGGCAGGTCTCTATGCTCTTATCCAGCTATGATATTCTGTATTTCTGAGGCGGGTTGAGGTGAAGTTGGAAGTTGTGCCTGTTACACTGTCAGGGTAGAGTTCTAGAGCCAGTGTACCAATTGTCTGACCCACATACATATCTGTCCTTTGAATTCTCCAAACTTCCACCTGCTTCCTCACCTTAGTCCAGTCAGCAATCATTCATCTATGGTTTACTCTGTGCCAGGCACCACACCCACCTTCAAAGCTCCTAAACTGCTAACACTTGCCCTGGTCAGGGAGGGTCCCAAGATTGCTCCCTTGCTGTGTCTTTTCCTGCCACCCCAAGCCTTCCTTTCTTTTCTTTCTGCCTCCTGTGTTTACATCTCTCTGTAGGACAGAGTATGAGGGTTGGAACTATTATACCTTGTAAGAGTTGGCATTGGGGGCAGTGGTCAGTGGGAACCTGAGGGTGTTCCAACAGGTGGGCTCATTGAGTCATTGTGTTCTGCCCAGGCACCAACAGGGTTTAGATCCCCATCCCTGGCCGCCTCTCTCTCTCAGGTGGTGACTTCTTGAGTAACTGTAGGAGCTGAGGTCTTGTTTGGCAGCAGCATGTCCTGTTCTCAGTTCCTCAGCAACAGATAGGATGGGAAGATGTGGAGGGACAGTTCTCTCACAAGGTATGGAAGGAGAGAAAACTGGAGAGTACTAGCTGGTTCCCCACAGCTATTTTAGATAGAGGAGGCCAGAGGCCTGGGGGGAGGGAGAAGGAGTGCAACATGACAGGGTTTGGGGAAGGGCATTCTGGACAGTGCGAACAGCAAAAGCAAAGTCTCTGAGGTTGAACTGTACTTAGCGATTTCTGAAAATACCAAGGGGGCGGTATGTGTGGGGTCCAGTGAGAAGTCAGGGATGAGCTTGGAGACCTAGCAGGGGGCCGAACTATGCAGGGTCTTGTGGAAGACAGGGAGAATTTTTCCTTAAAACATTTTTTTGAGTGCAGTTGACATACAGTGTTACGTTATGTTACAAATGTTGTACACATCTCAGGTGTACAGGGTAGTGATTTGACATGTTTAAACATTTTGCTGTGCTCGCCACAAGTGTAGTTACCATCTGTCACCATACAATTACAATATCATTGACTGTATTGATAGGGAGGACTTTGGATTTCTTTTTAAGTATGTAGAGAAATCATCGGAGAGTTTAGAATGAGGGAGTGATGACTTCTACTTTAAAGGTCATTCTGGCTGCTGTGCAGAAGATATCCCATAAGGGGCAAGGACAAAGCAGGGACACTGGTTAGGAGGCTAGTTAGTACATAGTCCAGGAGACAGACAAACACTGGGATAGCTTAATTGGCCACTGTAGCCAAAGCTCTTCCCTATGAGGTCTTGTGTCACTGGGCCAAGCCTGGAATTCTCTGCTAAAGAGTCAGGGAACCCTGGAGAGAATGAGAGGTAGAGAAGGGGATATGGTAGATTAGGTGGGGCTGTAGCAGGGACTCTTAGACCTAATTCTGCCCGTTATGAATGGCATGACTTTGGGAAAATTATTTAATCTCTTGAGGATCTCAGTTTACTCATCTATAAAACAGGGATAATAATAGGTACACTTCTTATGGTTTCTGTAGGAAGTCAGGTATAACATACTTGGAGTATGCCTTGCACAATGTGTGATATGAGTACCACTGCTGTTAGATACGTGTATCGCCACAACTGTAAAACAGCCTTTCCAATGGCTTTCCAAAATCATGGGTGGACCAAATGGCCACTGGCCTTGGTCCTGAACACGCCTTCCTGGAGAGGGTGTTCTCTGGCATAGCCCTGTCCCTGCTTCCTGTACTCGTGTTCCCCATTCTCCACTGTCAACCATTGCATTACACTGAAAGAAGCATGCTCTGCACCTCACACCTCTGAGGTGAACCCCACAGATGCATCTGTGCCCCATGTTCGCCCCATGGTGAAGCTGGGGGCTGTCTGGTTTGGGTGTGAACAGCTCCAGTCTGTCCGGAGCCTCTGCACATCCCCCTGCCAGCTCTGGCACTACTTGCTTTGTTAATGGAGAATTTGTCAAGTAATGGGAATAATTAGCACAGTGGGGGCCTTACTGTGCCCTGGAAAGAGAACAGAGAGAGTCATCCCAGCAGCCCCAGACATGATTGCTGGGCAGGCTTATTTTCTCTTGTCTGCGTCTCTCTCCCCATCTCTTGCATGTGTTTGATTTTTTCTCCTTTGTATAGAGAGATTTGGCTAGGAGAAAAGACCTGTAAATTGCACCCTTGCTGGGCTGGTGCTGCGAAGCTGGATAAGATTGTCTTCTTGGACTGAATAATTTCCCTCTTCCCCTGCCTCCTTTAGGGGGACAGATCGGCTAAATATCTAGTTGATTTCCCCCCTCCCTTTCTCCTCCTCCCTGCCTCCCCACCTCCACCCCTCCCCTCCCTCTGTCTCCCTGTCCCCTCATGTAAAGAACTCACTGACTCTCAATTGAATCCTTTTTAATGGTCCCAAGAGGCGAGGATCTTGAAGGGTGATTATCTCCATTATAAATTATTAACTCCCCCTGCAGCCAGATGGTTTCCGAACCCGTGGCTTGGAGCTCTGGGCTGGGAGAGAAGAGGACGGGAGAAGGGAGGAGTCTGAATCATGAATGACCATGGCTTCTTGGGTTCCTGGCTGAATCTGGGGTGCTGGGGAAACTGTTGGCACCTTGCCAGGCCTGAGTCCTGCAGTCTGTGGGCAAGTGTTTGTTGTGTTTTGCCCACTAGACACCTCAGGGCTCCCTTGGGGATGGATTAGAAGTGGTAGACAGGGGAGAAACTAAATCCATGGATTATGTTTGATATGAAACTTAGAGGCTTGTCAAGATGTGGTAAGAAGGCATGACTATTATCTTACACCATGTAGTCCTTTACCTCCTTTGATATTCACAACATCCTGGAAGTGTATTCACTGTTCTCTCCAGTTTACAAGAGATAATAGTTTTCCATAGGTCACTTGGCCAAAAGTTAGTATAAAGACAGAGGCTTGTTCTGACCCCCACTCTCCCCTGCCAAGTGGTCTTTCCCCTGCACCAGACTTCTCCTTCCCAGTTGCCTGTGCTCTACTCATCCTTCAAGTTTCCATGTAAGTTCCACTTCTCTGAGAAGTCTTCACTGACTTCACTAGGCCAGTCACCTCATGTTCCTCTGGACTCTGTTACACTACATGCATAGACCTATTTACTACTGGACATACAATTCCAAAGGCTGTCCAGCCTCTTCTGGAATATCTCCAATGACAGGAATGACAGGAACGCCCACTTCATCTTGAGATGGTCTGTGTGTAAGATAAGGACTCAAATACTCTTCCTCAGATTTATTATCTTTAAGGGCTGTAGAGAACCCGTGAGATCTCTCTTCCAATTTAAGAACACTTCAGGCCCCTGAAGGTACTGCTCATGCTACTGCCGAGTTGTCTCTGTAGGTCCTAATACCCTGGTACCTCCAAAGGTTTCTCATGTAAAGAGACTCAGGTATGACTCTTAACATTGCTTCTGTAATTGGGATGAATTTTAAAAGATGTCTATCTTCCCATCTTACTGTCCCTGAGCAGGCCAGGTGAGAGGTGCCAACATCAGCCATGCTGCCAGGATGAAGTATGAATATCAAGGGCAACAGTAACAGCAACAGCAATGATGGTGAACATTTACTTGGTACCTATGCTTAGCATGCTTCTAAGGGCTTTACCTTGTAGTAGATGCCTTACTATGGCAGTTTGTTATTCAACATTTTATAGATGAGGCAGCTGAGGCACACAGACTTGCTCAGAGTTACACAAGCAGTAAGTAGTAAGTCTGGGATTTGAACCCAGGAAGTCTGGCTCCAGAGCCCAGGCCTTTGACCTCTGTGAATGGGGTTATTTATCCTAACACCGTGTTCTATTTGCACCCTAGAGATGGACCACTGCTGTATCGAGCCCATACTCGATAGAGCCTTCTTCTCACCTTTGATCTACCTCCTTATGTTATTTAGGCTCATGTCTTTGCTTTCTACTAGCACATAAGTGCCTTGAAGAGTTTGAGCTACTTTTTTAGTCTTTCTCTGTATAGCATGGGTGCTCTATGGTTAAAGAAAGTTAACAGAAAGACTTCCTTTCAGTTTACTACCTACCAGCTTACTTACACCTCTCTCAGATAGTGGGGCTCAGAATAAAAATCTAATAATAAAATTGACACAAATGATCATTGTCTTTTTCCTCTAAGTTATATTTTAACTAGTCTAAAATTGCATGTAAACTATCTGTCACAAAACACATGCAGTCTCTTACTTGTGTCATCTTGTCTCTTTGATCCCTCCATCCTAGTCTACTATGTAGTTACAAACTATACCTTCCATCTTTATGGGCTGTTTATTTTGGGGGGATCAAGCCATATAGCTTTCCATTTACCTCCATCAAAGTTTGTCTTACTAAACACAGGCTGTTTAAGCCTATATGACCTCTTGGGATCCCACAGCATCACCTGGGATGCTCACAGACTGTCAGTGTTGGGTTACCCACAAACATGACGAGTTTCATCCAAGCTCTTGATGAATGTGAGGAATGGGGCAAGGCCTGTCCTCACACTAGATGCTGCTTCCCAGAAGGCTCACCCTCTTTGAATGTTGTTGTTCAGCCAGTGACACATCTTCTTGGTTCTATCCACCTTACATTCCTCAGATCATGAGAAACTTTTCCAAAACAATGCCTGAAGTCCATATGTATTATAACTCCAATGTGTCTCTACTATAAGAAATTACTATTCTTGACAGAAAAGGAATTCAAGTTAGTCTGGCAAGACTACTTAGTTTCTATGGAAAATTGAGTTTTTAAAAAAAACTATTATAATTAAAGGCTTTACAAAATTCTCTCCCCACCTCTGGTCTCTTTTCACCACAATAAAGCTCAAACACCCTTCTCTGTATGCCCATTTGACTGACTGGAGTTGAGGTCCTTAGAGGCCTCCCTAATCTCCCTTACCTTTCAGGGAGGCATAAAGACAGCTAACAGAGGGTAGGGTAAGCTTGGTGGCCAAGACACCTTTAAGACTAGACTCAGCTCAGCAGATTTCAAGGGAGGAAGAGAAAATAGAAGTGGGAGGTGGTGGTATGCTTGGACATGAATACGTTGTGAACAGAGGGAGCTGAGTGAGTTTCAGCATGGGCCAGGAAGAGAGGACAGTGAGCTCCCTGTTGAAAGACCCTGTGGATTTTTGCCCATATTTTCCAAGATAAGGGATTGCCTTTGACTTGAAGTATAACATATGTGTAGAAGATTATATACGTTGTGCTCAACCAATGCATTTTCACAAACTGAGTCCAACGTGTAACATCACCCAGGTACATAAATAGAACTGTTTTACTCCTTTGCCTTCTTCTAGTCAGCAACTCCCCCAAGGGTAACTGCTATTCTGACATTTAATATCATAGAGTAATTTTGCCTCTTTTTGTACCTCATATGAATGGGACATACTCAGCGTGTGCCCTTCTGTGAGATTCTTCCATATGCTCTCTGGAGATGAAGACCTGTCATTCTCACTGCTCTACAGCATTTTGCGTGAATAGACTACGATTTATTTGTCCATTCTACCGCAGATGGACATTTGGCTATTTTCTAGGTTTTTGCTATTGTGAATAGCATTGTTATAAACATCTCATGCATGTCTTTGGTTGGACATATGTAAGCATCTCTGTTGGTATATACCTAGAAAGGGACTTATGGAGTCATGGGGTAAAAACATTCAGCCCTAGTAGCTACTGCCATATAATTTTCTGGAAGTAGTTGTACCTCTATCCTTTTTAAAATTTAATAAAATTCAAAAGTACCCTATGAGATAGATATTATAATTCCCATTTTTTTGGATGAACAAACAGAGGCTCAGAGAGATGCCACAGGCTGAATAGAAATAATAATAGGTCTGGGTTTAAATGCAGCCCTGTCTGATGTCAAAGCCGTTGCTGTGCATCATTACCCTGAACTACTTTCACATCTTGGGAGAGAATTCATGCCTTTACCTTCTTCACTGCCTGCTGTAGAGCCTTCATTGTTGCATTAAGGTAGGGAGGACAGCATGTGAAGCTGCCCTAATCATATAGTGTCAGGAGGGGCATAGTTTAGTCAACTTAGTGAATCTCTGAGGCTATTGTATAAGACCAAGCCTGCCTTCCCCTCCAAAGCACCTAGGGATAGAGCATGCCCACATCCTACGCTTTTGCCCAGGAACATGGATGAGTGGGGGTGTAGAGCACTGGTGGTGGGGGGGTGAGCCATCTGACACATGTCTCAGGTCACAGGGAGTCCTGAGAGGTATGGGTGGCCATATGAAATGAAATCTTCTGTCAATGTGTCAATTACAGTGTTTTTGGAGGTCTAGTAGCCTAATTAAAACTTGCTTAAATGAAAAAAAAAGTTGTGGTTCATACAGTGGAAGTCCCAGGATCTATTGGACACTCGGCTTCAGGCCTGTCTGCATCTAGGTGCTAAAACCTCACTAGAAATTTGTCTTTAGCCATCTCTTGGCTCTGTTTTTTTCCTTGTTGTCTTTATACTTAGACAAGATCATCTTGGTATCTATCATCAACTCTGGGCTTCATTCTAACAGTTTGACAGCATGGTGAGAAGAGAGGACCTTTCTATCAATAATTCCAGAAAAAGGCCCAGGGTTAACTCTGATTTGACTCTATTTGGTGGACAAGTTGGTCCCTAAACTAATGGCTGTGGCACGAGATTGGAATGTTCTAATTAGGATCTGGGATTGAGATAAACCACACCTGAATGACCAGGACTGAGATTGGTAGTGAAAGTCATCTTAGCTTCAGAGTGGAGTGGGGATGTGGTGAAAGTGGGGTGAGTAAAACCAACAGAGAGCTATTTTATGGATTTTCTGGTTCTGGTGAAGGGAATAAGAGGGAAATAAATGAGCATTTCTAGTGGAAATATGGCAAGCAAGTCTGAGGACTGTGGCATACCAGCAAGGGCTGGGCACGAGGACAGTCACCATCATGCCTTCACATACCCATCCTGGCTCTAGACACAGGCCCCATTTTCTCCTGCGTCTGTCTCAAGAAGTGGAGGATATGGAGGGAAGGGGTGGAAGGGCAAATGGCAGCCAGCTCTTCCAAGCCAGGCCTCATGCAAATAGCCCACAAGTCGCAGTTGTGAGAGCCACACCCCGCCCCCAACCCAAGCAGTTGGATTGTGAGACATTTGCAAAGATGTTAACCCCATGTAAAAAGTGTGCCATTTGATAATTATGTAAATTAGCTGGCAATTAGATAATGTCACTCACTTTCCCTCTCCTGCTAGATTCCCACATAACAGAAAAGCGTTTGTGCTTCTACGCCAGCCCAGACCCTCTGTGCAGGCTCTAGGGCAAACCACTTGTACCGACAGCTGCCTGGGCCATCCTGTGGCTCAAGAGAGAGTGGAAGTAGGCTGACTGGGTGGAGAGGGCTCTCTGCTCCCATTTTCCCACTTCTTGAGCCTTGTGTATCCCTGCTAGAAGGCTAGAGAAGGCTGAAAAATAAACACCTGGGGCAACTGGCTTGAGGCCTGTGCTACTTAATGTAAGGTCGTCTTTAGCTTTTGGCCATATTGGCAATTTCCCAGAGGCCATGGGAATGTCCACAATCCAAGAAAGCAATGGAAAGTCTTTAGGAGAGAATGTGGGCAGATTATAGGGTGTCAAGTCTAGATGAACCCAATTCTGATGTTACCAGTCCTGAAATCAGATTCTTCCTGGCACCTGTGGGAAAGAAAACTTGGTTTTCCTCAGATAGCCTTTTTGATCCCCTTTGATGCAGGGAGGGGAACATGGGTATCTCCAATACTGGTCTGGAGGGAAGGACTATGAATCTGACGTGAAAGACTCAACAGGCCGGATGGAGTTGCCACCCGAAAGCAGGCTGGGAAAATTCCCTTGATCTTCCTTATAGGGGAGTGTTCTGGAATGCTTAGTTCTTAAATCATAGGTTTCTTCAGATAACTAGGCATATGCTACTTTGCCTTTTGGGATCATCTGAGGTTGGCATCCAGAGAAGTGTGGGAGGTCAGGACTGCCGTCATTGTGTAAAGTGAGGTAGTATGGAGGCCACTGCATAGAATAGAAGTCAGATGATGCATGGGGATGCTCTTCAGCTTCTGTTTTTACTTTCCATTCTCTCTACATACGTTTCTTGAGCTCCTGCTCCATGCCAAGGCCCTGTGGCAGGCACCATGGTGAAGCAGACCCTGTCCACAGGGAGTTCTCCATCAAGTTTTCAGAGCCTGAGCTCTTCGTTGCTGTGCTTTGTATCTCTGAAGCACACTTGAACCCTCTAGGTTTTGATTGCTTTAAGAACAAGAATGTTTTTTTTTTTTATTCTGCTTTGATAGAGCAGTGTCTGGAATGAATCAGAGCTCAATAAACAGATTGAATTGAGCAAGTCATTTAATTTATACAGACAAATACGTGACTTACAGAGGTTCAGAGGTGACTTGATAGATAGTATAGATCAGTCTGGAAGTTTCTGGGACTGTCTATTTCAAGGGTTTCCCATGTCCTTGCTCATCCATAACACTGAGACCTCCTTCAACATGTCCTTTCCTCCCACAGGTCCTGCATTGGCTTTGGCCATCTGAGCCTAGGCCTTCCCTGTCAGCCAGTGTACTCCCTGGTTTAAACTGGCAGGACAGGGAGAGGAGAGAGAAGTTCCCCCACCTCCCCAATAGGTGAAGCAACCAGGGTGGTGTCACTGAGAAAATTTACCCAAGCCTCTTGGGCTTACACACACTGAGCTCCTTTATGGCCACATGATTTTTATATTCTTGGCTCATCAATAATTCCAGGATTGGAATACCTCCCGTAAGAGGCTTATTCTTTCTGCTCACACCTGCCTTGCTCCCCCTTTTCTTTCTCCTCCCACTAACCTAAATCAAATGCATGACATGGGGAGGGGACAGAGGAGCAGCTGTCTTCTGAGCATATTTCCTGAAAGGGGCCCCTTTCAACAAGTTGATTTAAGGAAATATGTGAACGTGGCAGTTGTTGAAACCAGAAGGAGTCCTCTTTTCAGAACCAGGGTTTCCTCTCTCCCTGGGATGTTGCCTTTTGCCTTGGTTGGCATACTTCACCTCACACAATGGTCACATTCATCGAGAGTGGGTCATGTCTCATCACCTAGCCTCCTGATAATCCACCCCTGGCTTCATGTCTTCTATTCACTCCACCCTAAAAGCATCGGCCTACTTGTTGTTCTTCACACATACCAGTTTGCTCTAGTCTCAAGGCCTTCGTTACTATTACTTCTGGGACACTCTTCCCATGGCTAATTCCCTCACTCTCTTTCAGGGTGTTCTTTAAATCTCACTTTCTCAAAGACTCGGATTTGTGGTCTTTGACTATTTCCATGGTGTAAATACGCCTAGCATAGTTGGTTCCATGCTGCTAAAGTGACCTTAACCAGTTCAAAAATTTCTGAAGTTTTAACGGTTGGCTCCGACAAGCCCACATGATTTACACTTCCATGCTGCTGTGTCTGTATTCTAGTTAAGCATCTTTTGTACTTCTGGAGGTAGTACATGCCACACTTCGGGAAGCACTGCTTGGACAAAATCATGTATAGAATAAAGGCTTTCCTTATGTTGGATTCAATCAACCTCTTGTTGGTTTGATCTGTTTGTTCAGTGGGCATAGATGTTTGTTCCTGGTTAAGGAACATTTTCCTCTTCAAAGCAGGGGTAATAACCAGCTTTGCTAATGGCATCATCATAAAAATCGTGGACAGTAATGGTCTGATAGAGACTGTGGTGAATTACCGAATGTGCCAGTTAATAAGCAGCAATTTGAACAGCTCTTGGAAATTATACTCATTGCTCTTATGTGAACAAAGAAGTCTCCACTTGGCTAGGTGGGCCAGAGTCTGCCTTCAACATCTAGATCACCCACTTGACTGGGTTTTTGTGCACTTCCAATCAGTACAAAACATATGGAATGTGCTCTAGGTCTGTTGTATTCCTCATTTGTTGTTCATTCTGAAGTTGTTGTAATTTTTTTAAAAAAGTACTTGTGGTTTTATATACTGCCCCTACTCCACAGACGTGCATACACTCACATCAACAACAGTTCTTCCTATCCCTTTGTATCCAAAATAAGAAAGTAAAGAACCTAGTGTTTATTGATAACCTGCTATCATGCCAAGATCTTCCATACATGATCTCATGGTGTCCTCTCTCCAAACTTAGAAGTTATTTTCCTCTGCTTTATTAGGGAGGGAATAGAAGCTCAGATAGGTTAAGAAATTTGCTCAAAGCTCAACATAAAAGAACCAGGTTTCAGACACAGCCTTTCTTTTTTAAGTCTCAAAACATTTTTTCCTGTAAGAACTTTTCACCAACATTTATTAAAAGATGAGAGTTGTTTTGTTCGTTACTCACTTTCTAATTTATTTTTGCTGATTTTTATAAATATTTCTTTCACAAACTTAAAAGTGGGAATCTGTCTTAGGCCGCCTACACCCAAGCATTGGATTGTCAAGTTGAAAAAGAAAAATCTAAAAAGAAATCAATGTCATTTCATGCCTCTTAATAGGTAAATAAGTTAAAATTATGTGTGTGTATTCAAGTGTATGAAATGTTAGTACTTAACTTAAAAATAAATTTTAGCTATGTGACCCTGTGATATGAATATTGTAAAAATGTGCTGATACGGCTTTGGGAGTTTTGTACTATTTTTGCATATGGAAAAACTGCGTGCATCATTAGGCACTGAGCTCAGGGTCCTGCAACGGCTCTGGAGGAACCTGGGCCCTCTCTCCTGTTTGAAGCACCAGGCACTGGGGGAATCCTTAGAATAGCCAGACTCATAGTCAGCGCTCCATCAATATTTGTGAATGAGATGCAGTATTTTCCTGACACCGCCCTAATCTTTCTTTCTTTTCTGCCCGCACCCCTTCTCCCTGCAGATCTTTTTCTGGAGTCCTGAGAGGCAGGTTATGGGCAGGACTGCCTCTGGTCTGCACCATGAAGTCTGAACCTGCTCCCGCTCTGCCCTGGGCCCTGCTCTGCCTGAGCACTCAGCTTTGGGCTGCCCTGCTCCCTGCAGCCCCCCGCTGCTAGGAGGTAAAACTTCAGGACTGGTCCTTGGCCTGTTTTTGCCTTTCACCTGGCTCACCTCACTGCTCACGCCTCCTCCATCACGGCACCCCCAGCCCAGCCCTCTCCCCGGCCTCCCCGGCTGGGGCATTTGGGGGTCCTTTGGGAGGAGTGCAGTGCTGAAGGCTTCCTCCTGCCGTGGACCTTCTTCTCCTTGAATCAAGGCCTCCGGATCCACATGGATAGCTGAGATCTTTTCTTGGAGAAAGACACTTTGCTCCTCACTCTAATCCCACATTTTCCCACTCGACTTTCCTCCTCTTCTGCTGCCCGGTCTTTCCCCCCTGCTTCTTTACTGGATTTCTTGCTCGTGCACCCATCTGGGGCCGTCTTGTTCACTTTCCTTCTTCCTCACCCTCTGGATATTTGTGCGTGTGCCTCCTTCCCTTTGTGTGCTCTCTGTACCCCCCTACCCATCTCCTCTTCCTCTCTCCCTTCCCGCTGCCAAGGGGGATTGTTCCCCTCAGGGCTGTTCCTTGCCAGTCTGCTCCTCTGGCCTCAGTCCTGGCAGCCACAATGAGCTTCACTGCGCACTCGGTTTTCTTCACCCTGAAGGTGAGTGTCCTGCTGGGGTCACTGCTGGGGCTCTGCCTGGGCCTCGAGTTCATGGGCCTCCCCAACCAGTGGGCCCGTTACCTCCGCTGGGATGCCAGCACGCGCAGTGACCTGAGCTTCCAGTTCAAGACCAATGTCTCCACGGGGCTGCTCCTTTACCTGGACGATGGCGGCGTCTGTGACTTCCTCTGCCTTTCCCTGGCAGATGGCCACGTGCAGCTCCGCTTCAGCATGGACTGTGCAGAGACCGCTGTGCTGTCCAAAAAGCAGGTGAATGACAGCAGCTGGCACTTCCTCATGGTGAGCCGGGACCGCCTGCGCACGGTGCTGGTGCTTGACGGTGAGGGCCAGGCGGGCGAGCTGCAGCCCCAGCGGCCCTACATGGATGTGGTCAGTGACTTGTTCCTTGGCGGAGTCCCCGCGGACATACGACCTTCTGCCCTGACCCTTGATGGAGTACAGGCCATGCCCGGCTTTAGAGGATTAATCCTGGATCTCAAATATGGCAACTCAGAGCCTCGGCTTCTGGGGAGCCAAGGTGTCCAGTTGGATGCTGAGGGACCCTGTGGTGAGCGTCCCTGTGAAAATGGTGGGATCTGCTTTCTCCTGGATGGCCACCCCACCTGTGACTGTTCCACCACTGGCTATGGTGGCAAGCTCTGCTCAGAAGGTAAGACCTTCTTCCCAAGTCCTCTCTTACTAGAGACCCACCCACTGCATTGGGTGAGGCCAAGACCATGGATAGAAACCACCACTATCGTTGAAGGGCATCTTTAGCTACATGTTGGATAATTGGGTCCCTTTCCCTGAGGAGGTGGTGTACATCCTTCGATTGCTCTCAATGGAAAACCCATCAGATCTTGGCAAGGAGAGAATCCTGGCTACTCAACCATGGGCTTCTTACTCAGATGTTTGGCTGTACTCAAAGGGCTAGATGGAGCAGGCTGAAGGATGTGTGCCCCAGATCAGCTGCTTCCACTGCAGACAGCAGGGTTAGCACAGAGCAAGAATCTGATAGAAATGGGCAGTGTGGCTATCTCTGTCCCTCCTGATCCCTTGAGAGTTGGGCCCTTGGGATGGGTGGGACACTCCTCATCACTTCCTCCTTAGTCCCCAGGAAAAAGAGTGCCCATGCCAAGGAGAATGAGGGTGGATGGATTGCAGGTCCATTCTTGGCCCACTATCATCCCAGCCCTTCCATTTGCTTCTCATCCCACAGTCTTTGGGGAGATGCCTGGAGGGTGGAGGAGGCAGCTGGGGATGGGACTACTCACCTCCTCATTCTAGCGGCAGGATTTTTCGTATGAGGTTCCTCTTTCCTGTCCTCCTCCTCCTCTCCATGTACTGAGAATGGTCAGGAAGGCACAGAGACTGACAGGAGCCTTGTCTAGCCAAACCCCCAAGGGGGCTGGCAATACTCAGTATAGCCTTGACGAGCCTCTCAAGTTCAACCACAGCTTCCCAGGGAGAGGGAAGGTGAGGCTCATGCCTGAGGACTTAGATTGCCCTCACCTTATTCACCAAATTCTGACTGTATGGGATTAGATCCGAGAGAAGTGGCCCAGACTCTACTTTGACAAGTACCTAAAATCCAGATTCATGGACTCCAGGACTCATTGAAGGCCTGGCTTTGAGCAGGAGGAAGCACTGAAGTGACAAAGAATGTGAGAACTGACCACAGGGGTATGCATGTTGAGAGGCTGGAATGAGGAGGAGGCAAAGAAGTTTGATTTTCTCCTTTTTGAATCAAGCCCTGGATTCTTCTAGAAATGTTTTGCCATCCCATTCTGGTCTCCCAGGAAGGTGGTGGGATGGTATAGGGCAAAACAGTGTTCTCAACCTTGGCTTCGCGTATTAGGATCACTTGCAGGGTGGTTTAAAAACTCCCAGGCCACCCTATGGGCTAATTCAATCAGAATTTTGTAGGGGGTGGGATCCAATGTGTATTTTTAAAGCTTCCCAGATGATTCTATTGTGCAACCAAGATTGAGAACCAACAGGTCAAGGGAGGTCAGGTAGGTGGGGCTAGGTGAGTGTCCCAGCACTGACTTCCAGGATTTTTTTCATTTTGGTGAGGCCCCTGCCTTGGGATTTGTAATTAAAAATAGTGTCTGTAGGTGTTCCTCAAGCCATCCCATAATAGCCCAACCCCTAAAGCAGGTTGTAATTCATATGAATTTTAACCACTCCTATTAAAAATGTTTTTTTTTTAAATCAAAGCTAAGTTTATTTCATAGGTGGTGGATGCTGGAGAGTAGGACACTTCGAGGATCTTGTTGGAGACCCCTTTGTAGGTCATGTAGGGGCTATTGTGGGAGCCCTTCCCAGGTCTCTGCTGCTTCTTTCCTCTGCTGGGCTGGGCATCACATCTTCCCTCCTGTGGCTGGGCTGCGGGAGAGGGAGATTCAAGACATGCGTGCCACTTTTTATTGGCTTCTTTTTTTCCCCATGGAGCCCATTGGAAAAGTGGATGGGGAAGAGGACCCGAGGCCACCCCAGCCCACAAAGCCACTTTGGGAATGTGGTTATTGAAGCACTTCTTATAAGCAGGTGCCTTCTGGAGCTGACTCGTTCCAAAGCTTCTTCGCTTTGGAGAAAGTTCTGCCTGAAGACGCTGACATCTTGTTCGCCCAAAGGGTCTGCTCTGTTCTCAGAACTTGCATTGAAAGCTGGCATTCTTCCTTTCTAGGGACTAGGGTGTTTGCAAGTGTGTTGTTAACTTGCTGATTATCCCTGATTGCATTCTTTGTGTTTAAAAAGAACTCATTTCCTCTGGGCAGGTCTGGATCAGCACTTTTCTGCAGGAAGAATTTCCATACTGTATATGTATATGATTTGTCTTTTCTCTCTCTTTTGGGGTGTGCGTGTGCGTGTGTGTGTGTGTGTGTGTGTTTCAGGTCTCCAGTAGCATTTCTTTAGAGCAGATTGTAGGCAGTCAATTTTTTAATAGCTAAATACAACATGGATATTTTAATAATAGTTCTTTCTGCAGGGTTCAGATCGTCTAGTGGCTGTGGATTGATACCTCTATCTGAAGAAGGCAAACACAGAGCACAGCTCATTTATTCTCCTGATACATAAATAGAGTAAATGAACTCTGTCGTAACAGTAACAGTTGGCTGGCTTGGAACAGAGCAGTGCAAAGGTTGAGGTGAGGGTGGGTGTTGGGAGAGGTATCAGAATTGACTGTTGATAACTTGGAGTCTGTTGATCCTGGTAATTGTCATCATGTCTAATCAGTCACAAAAAATACATTACAGGCTTTTAGAAAATACCCGTTCTCTGTACACATAGTTAATTTTTAGCTAGTAAGCAGGAAAAGCTCACCTGTAAAATATTAAGGGGGACAAATTTAAGCAAATGTACCTAAAACAAGATGAATAGTCTAAACAAATGCCTACCCATTTGTCTAAAGATGATGTGGTGAGGTTGGCTGTGAGGATGCATCCACTCCCTACTCTGCCTCCTTTCAGTTGTACACGTCATAGACTGGAAACCAGCATACTTATTCCCAGCTGTTGGTCCTGTGTGCCAGGCATCTATCTGATTGTCCTGATTTGTAGGATAGGCCTTGACATTTGATTGTGTGAGGGCTTGCACCCAGTTTGGAAGATCCATTTTTTACTTCATGCTTTAGCAATTCAAGAGCAGGAAGAGCTGGGAGGTCTCCTGCAGCTTCAGATGGATGTGGTCGGGGCCTATCAGAGGCGATCTCTGTGGTCCATTAGCTTCTAGCATGCTGGCGGCATTGATGTTTGCTTGGCCTGTCTGGCTTTCCATGCCTTGATGGCTCCAGAATATCTCTGTGCTGCACCCTGGGAAGAATGCACAGATGGGCCTATCTCCCCTATGTGCTTTGGGCTCTTCTGATCCCCCATTGGGTGTCTTCTCTAGGAAGAACCTAGAAGATACTGGAGATGGTTGCTGTGGAAAAGTTGGGCCTAGGGGTTGGAGGTCCTGGACTCACTATCTTCTTTCATGTGGTGAAATGTTATTTTCTCTGGCTGCAGACTGAACTCCACACATCCTACTTGAGAAAAACTTCATTCCTAGGCTCCTAACTTAATTAATGGTCACATTGAACATTCTGGCACATGGTGGAGAAAAGGTCCCAGATTTTTACTTCCAGGTGTTATGTTTGTAAACAAAATGTTCCGGTGCTCAACTTTGGACTTGTTTGTGTAATCTTGCCTTTTTAGTAAGGGTCTTAGAGGACAGAAGAAGTGCAGGTAGTTCAAAATGATTTTAAAATTAAACATATCTATTTTGGAATATAGTCAAGCTATGGCACAGCATATTCACTGGTTTTGATCTAGCCCAGTCTCCTGTTACCAGTATCCTGGAGCTCACTGGGCAATGAAAAGGTATCCTGAGCTCCCCCAAAAGAGCTGTCCCCTCATGGGTCATTGAGAGTTTATTATTACCTTGAAATGAGTTGAAATTGATACTTTATTTTTAAACCATTCTTAGTTATGAATATGCAAGTATTGAATTTCTTAACAACCTTATGGTCATGAAGAATTGATTTGCTCCCAAGGTGTGTACATTTCAGTAATAGTCTTACTGAGGAGCTCCTTGAGTATGAAGTCAGCCTGTTGCAGGTGGGGTAGGGCCAGGGAAAGATGGAGAAGGCATCACATGTTGATTTATCCTCCCAAGTCTCATTAAATGGGCCTACCTATATCACATACTACTTGTGTGTCCCCACTTTTAGGTTAATTCAGTGAAGAGTCATGAGGTCCTATTCAGTTGGGGGAAAAAATGTTCATTGTCTATCTCTTCCTGCTGACTTGGGCAGGTGCCCAAACCAGAAGCTGCAGTCTTGAGTCTTAGCTCTTAACTTCTCAGGTGGTGTGATCCGACAGTGAGGTACAGCGGTGGGTGTTGGTGGAAGGGGCCCGAGCCTTATTACAAGCACACCGTTGAGTGGTACCTACTGGCCTCCCTTTCCCATCCCTCTAGCTGTCTGCAGCTGCAGGTTGGTTGGATTGATGGCTCAACACCACTGTGTGGCCTTGGTATGCCTTCCTGAAAGTGAATTTTAATTACTTTTCTTTTTACTGAGGATTTTGTGACTCTTCCCCCATTTATCCAAGCCAGAACTGGGATGGAATGATGTACCAAGAGACTGTTTTCCCCTGAGCATTTACCAAGGGCCAAAGGCTTCCAATGCTGAAGTTAAGGTTCTAGTGATTGCCCCAGCTGATCCTCCATTTCTGGGCATTTGTGTAAAAACACAAACATCTCCCTCCCCATCCCCAGTGCACATCCTGCTGGAATTGTAACATGGCAGTGTTGTTCCTAAACCATGTCAACCCTGCATGGCTTGGGGATAGGGGTGGGGGTGGGAGCTGCAGGGGAGTGGTGAGCAATCAGTAAAGACTATCTCTTCAGAATCCTTCTCCCCAGTATGGAGACTGTGGCACAGAAGCAAGGGCTTACAACATGCACAAAGGAGAACTGCGGCTTCCGAGACTTGATTCCCACCCAGCATTCAGGCGTTAGGTGGGACCAGCCCAGCCAGCCAGCAGGGGCTGTCGCTAAACGGAGCCTGAATAGGGGTCTGATTGCTCCTTTTTCCTCCTCTCCTTCTGATTACCAAGTGAGATTTCCTGGGTATGCTGTATGCTAAATGGCAGAACAGCCGCCTGCCACTTGCACCAATTATCCCTCTTTTAACTGCCGAGGGAAGAGCAATTTTTTTATACCCCCCACCCCCCACCCCACAGTAGCATCTCTGCCTCCTTTAAAGAAATAAGACTGTTTTTCCTTGTTCCCCCTTCAGGGGGGTGAGAACAGTCTTCTTTCTCCCTTCGCAGAATCCATACACCAGCTGCAGGCTACAAAGGGGGTGGACACGGGGTAAATGCTTCGTCCGAATTCAGTGGGGTTGAGGGTTACCCAGGCATTTTGCCAAGAGCCTTGGAGTGGCACGTGAGCTTGCATTTGCATTTGGTAATGAGACACCACAGGCCCAGCACCAGGGGCTAATTATCTTCATGGCCCCTATCTTCCTTTGCAGGCTGTCAGGGAAAGATGGTTTCCAGTTCCTAGGGCAGCTGCCCATCAGCTGGGTCCTCTGCCCTCTTTGCGGGACAGAAGAGATAGGGTGTATGCTTGGGGGATGGGGCCAACATACTCTCCCTGCAGTGGGTGTCCTGTGCAACAAGGCCCAGAGGTGGAACTTGAGCGAGAGGCTTCAGGGCAGGGCTGTGAGGGTCAGGAACCCTTCCTTGGATAAAAATAATAATGATGTCAGTATTACTATTATCGAATGCCATCATGTGCCTGACAGCCTAGGTGCTTTATGCGCATTGTCTCATCTAATCCTCACGGCACTCCTATGTGGTTGATATCATTAACTAGCCCCACTTTACAGATGAGGAAAGTGAGGAACAGAGAAATTTGGAACTTGAAGAAGGTTTAGTGTAGTCTTAAGAGCATGGCTTCTGGAATGAAAGAGATTGGACTTCAATCTGGGCCTGTCCAGTTATAAGCTGTGTGTCTTTGGAGAAAGTTTTAGAAGATTCAGTATGCTCATCAATAATCGTAATAATTAATAGCAGCTACCATTCAAGGAGTGTCTACACTATATTGACTGCTGTGCATGAGTTAACTTTTATAACCCTCACAGCCACTCAACACACCATCGTTCTCATTTTGTAGACAAGGAAGTTAAGGGACGAGAGGTTCAATAATCTGTCCAAGGTCACACAGCTAATAAGAGGCAAAGCTGAGGTTTGTATCTAGGCAGACTGGCTTCACAGACCACACTTAACCACTGTACCATCCTGCCTTGCAGCGAATCAGGGTAAGAAATTGTACGTCGTGGAGTTGTTGAGAGCATGAAAGCAGATGAAATGTACAGAGTTATCTACATAGTCTCTGGGAAAGAACAAGTCCTGACTCCGGGCTGTTGGTCTTCCTGGTGCTTGTAAGAATGAACTGTGTGTCAATTTGGTCTTGTAGAAGGTTTGATGCTCCCCTTTGAGTACCCCCACCTCTGCCATTTTCCTGCATCCCAGTTTGAGAAATGGTAGGAACAAAAGGAGGGGAATTCAGTTTCATTGCCATTTTGCCCCTGCCTGAGAGCCAATGATAATGGTTGTGCCTGTTGGACCATATTTGGAACTCTTTGCAAACCTGTGGTGTTCTGGCCCCCATAGCAACACAATGAGGCAGGTAGGACAGGCTTTACCATCCCACTGAAAAGTGAGGAGACCCAGACATGAGGCTCCAGTGAACTTGTGGGTATGAGGGCGAGTTTGGATGCTGCCTGTTTGGCGGGTGTCTCTGGGACCTAAAAACCCAGATTCCCAAGGTGGCATTTTATTTCTGCTCCTAGGCTCCCTTCATTAACACAAATGGCCTGTGTCTCCATTGTGAAATGGAGCGTTGCCTCCCTGGATGCTGGTGATAAGCAAAATGTCAACCTCCTGGTGTAGGAGGTTATCAGCTCGGCCAGTCCCAAGGAGCCTTACTCCTCCCAGACAGACAGAAAGCCAGAATATGAGAGAATGAGAGAGGATGAAATGAATGTGTCTGAGTATTCAATTCCCACCCTCAAGACCCTGGTTTGAAGTGAAGTGACTGGGGATTGGACCCATGGGTCATGAGGCATTTGGAGCACAACTAGACCACGCTGGAGCATCGCTGGACAGCATGACCTCTTCAGACTTAACCTTTGGTTTCCCAAGTACCAGGAATTGCCCAGCATCACACCCAGGGTTGGCGGTAAAAGATGGAGCTCCTGGATTACTCTGTCAGACTCCTTCTTGCTTTCCTGCTGCCTTCTGACTGTCTTCACAGCTGACAAAACCAAACTCTCTTTCTCTGTGTTTGTGCTTCTCTTTCCCTTTGTGTGTGGGGGAGGGGAATCAATACAGAGGCGGATTTAACCAGGAAACAAAACCTTTCATATATCCTCACTTGCGTGGTCCCTTTCAAGGTGCCATACTTAATGCTGTATTTGTGATTTTTTTTTTCTTAAGGAATCCGTGGTATCATCAGCTTCCAGCTCCACCTCTGTGGATCCGCCTCTGTTAAGACTTGTTGCTGCCCAGTGGCAGCAATGTTGCTCTGGGTGTACATGTGATTCCCCAGTGGCCTACGACCCTTCATCACAGACACACTTTCCTTCACTTCATAACCGGCAGGGCAGGAAGAGCCTTGGAGGGGGAGTGTGGAGGATGAGGGGCATCTAGGAATGTTATATGGGGAGGCATCTAGGATATCCAGTGGGCAGAGAGAGGCCATGTCTAGAAATGTTTATTGTTGATGCAGAGGAAAGTGCTGGTGTTTAAAAAGAGGGGGCACCCGCATCCTCCTCCTGAGGTTTTCCCAGCTATAGTTGGGATGTTTGGTTCGCTGCGGCTCACTGGGGGGCTGTGTTACAGGTGACAGGCTGTGGCTGACAGAGGAGAGGGACAAAGCGTGGCTCGGCAGGCCTGTCTCCGTGATCTATTTGGGAACTGACAGTGCCAGTGGGTTGTCATTACTGCCGTTGTTCTCCAGAAATTGATGTCTTTGGGTAACCTATTCGAAAGCAATACGGGGCCCTCTTTAAATGTGTCACCATCTATATCTGCTCTCAGACCTCCACTGCTGTCCACAATGTTCCTAAATAATGCATTTTCCAATTAAAAAAATTTTTTTTAATTCAGGAACCAATACTAGCAAGCTTTTAAAAACAAATTGATCTCACAGTCATCTGGCCAAACTGCCCAGCTCTGCTCTGTGTTAAAACTTACTTCACACGTGGTCCTACAAACGGCTAATGTTTCAGCTCTTTGGGGGGAAAACGCTGTATTCTGTGAGGTACACAAGGGCCTGAAGAGGATGGAGATGAAAGAAAGGCAGGGACATGAGCTGGAGGCAATATGAGGCTCTTGGTTTAAGCTGTGACATGCACTTAGGATCCCTTGGGCTTAACTGAGGCTCTTATTTAAGTATCTTTGCACCCAAGATGACTCTGAGGAGCTTTTCTGTCAAGTTTCTCCACGAGACTCTCTACGTCTGATCTTCTGATATTTTTGCCTCTTGACTGCTGGTTTAGTTCTCCTGAAGCAGTTCTATTTGCCGGTGCAAAGTTCTTAGAAGACAGAATCTCAATAGTCCCGTGGTTGTTGGCAACACATGGGTTGGTGTCTTTGCTGTCTCAGGCAGAGCGTTCCAGGCAATCCCATACCCTCTCCTCCAGGTATTATTGGGAATGTGTTACCTGCAGCCCCAGGAGAATAGACAAAGTGCAGCGAGAGAGTGTTGAGCTTTTTAGTTAATAAGTTGCTTTAAAATAAAAACAATACCCCTCTTGTGAGGAGGGACCAGCCAGGCTGAAATCACACGTATGCGATCCAAACAGTGGGAACAGGGCTGGCAAGGCTGGGAACTTGCCACATTCTCATGATTTCTTCCTTCCTCCTCATTCTCTAAGGCTTCTTTCCTTTCCAGAAGGGGTCCTGTCTCTTGCATGGCTAGCTTGGACTGCTAAAGGAAGTGGGAAGGGTGAGCTTAAAGGATGGTAAGCCTCTCACCTGTGGGATTCCTAAAAGACTAATCTTCCCCTAGAATACTTGCTCCTCCTAGATCAGGAGAGGCAAGGCTGGAGTTTAGGCTCAGAAGATGTGCTGTGAGCCCCTTCTCAGATTTGAGGAGGCACACTGAAATTTGGGGGGACCCTGGTGCTGGGGAAGAAATATTCTATGAGGGATGAAGCACAGATCCCGTGATCCATTTAGAGGACAGTGAGGCATTTACATTGCCTTCTGGTCCTGGCTTTGCCTATGTAATGCACTGGAAACCAAGGTACATTGTAAAGAATCATGGGATGATAACTTTGGAGGGGATTTTAAGGATCTTTGGGTCTAACTACCCATTTCCACCCTCTTCTCCACTGTGTAAGACATATTTCCTCCTCTCCAAAATAGCCCTAGTCAACTGCAGTGGTGGATGGGGGCTCAGTGCCTTTCAGGGAAGCCTAATGTATCTCTCTGTGGTCACTCCTGAGGGTCAGGGAGCTAGCTCTTCCTACATCAGCTGCGGTCGGCCTCTAGCCACGTCCTCACTGGTCCCCATTCTGATTAAAGCAGTCTGACCTTTGCAATGGGCCTTGTGGGTGAGGGGATGGGTGGGTCATAACATTTCTGGATGCTGCTCTGCAAGAATTAACTCTTGTGTCAAGTAAAATTCATACGGGATTCTCTAATATGGCACTAGCGGCCCGCACATCACAGAGTTATTTAGAATTAAGTGCTTCAGATTAATCTTAAACAATGTGGGAGGGACTGATGTGGGAACAGACTCTGAGGTAAGCAGGTGATTCATGCTCTAGTCATTTTGTTCCTAGGGCTCTTGCACTCTGGAAGATTCATGGTTGGCCCCATCTCTGGCTCTATTGTCTGTGCCTCATTTCACCCCCCTAAGATGTCCCATCTTCTTCCACACCCCGCTGGCTTTGCAGCATCTCTGCTTTTCCTGGGAGCCCCCTGGAAATCTCTAATGGCTCGGCAATAAGATAGACGTTCTAGAATGCTATGGAGTAGCATAAAGTGGAATTGGATTGGTCTAGCTTAACAAACCCATCCTGGCATCCAGGGTCAGACACCCCAATAGACATCAAGGTTTTGCTAAAAAGCCTAACAGAATGGTTTTTAGAAAAAGAAGATCATAAAACGAAGCAGTATCAAGTAGCTACTTCTGGAAACTGGCCTTGGAAACAAATACCCGATCCAAAAATGCTTCTATTCTGCCAGGTTGCCCTGGGTTTCCCATGTTTTTGGCCCTGTTGGGCAAAAGTCTCTTAGGGAGAGGGATTAGTCAGGGCTAGAACATGTTCCTCTCACATTGGCATAGACTGTAAACCTGCCAAGCAAATTCCATCCTGCAACCTAAAGGGGACGAGGCTAGCCTGGCGCTCAGCCACCTCCTCACCGGTGGTCATTTTACTGACACTGCAGCAAAGAATGGAGAACTCATCTCATAATTTTCTGATTTAAAATAGTTTACTTTTAAGAGCAAAGCCCACAGAGGCCATTTTGACCCCTAAACTTGAAATGTATCCAGAGTCATCAGCTTCTACTCCGGGGTTTCATTGTCCATCCAGGTTCTGTGGACTACACACATGTGCTGGGAAGTGGGTATGACCACATCACATGGTCATGTGAGAATTGGCACATGGGCAGATGGTTGGGTTTTAGTTCCTGTAGAAAACTTTGCTGTTTGCTCTTCCTGATGTTGAGTGTTCAGCCTTGTGTTAATGCAGATTGGGGCTGTTTTTCCCCCCATGTAGAATATATAACCAGTGGCTACATTTTAATGTGTCTCTTGGCTCCCTTTGGCTTTCACGTCCTTAATGCAAGTTGCAATAACTCAGTTGAGTTTCCTGATTCTTGTTGCAGGAGTGTATATAAGGAGGCACTCTCTTTGAGAACTCTAAGACATGAAACCAAGGGAAAACGCTGTTTCCCTTTGTTAATTACTGCATTTACAGGCTTGGTGCTAAACCACTGGAGTGTGACAGACAGCAGTTGCTCAATAAATATTGCATTAATAAAGCACATTCTGTGTGTATATATGTGCGCTTTCATGTTTTGTATGCATGCACTGGTGTCTGCGTTCATGTGCTAACACACGTGATGGATGGATGTAGGTTCCCAGGAATGTGAGTTTAGTAATACCTGTTTAACACTTTAACTGGTGGTGTATCAGATATGACTTGGACTGCAGTGGGCAGTAGGCACTGGAAATGCCTCCTCTCTTTGAATGGAAAGAGTGGCATGTTTACTGTGGGGGCAGTTTTCATTGAATCTGTGTCAAGTGCATACACTTTCTACCTGGTTTGATCTAGTTGAAGACAGACTAGAAAGAATTTCTTGTTTGTTTACAAACCAGTGGTTTCCTGTAACAATTACAGGCAGCAGCCAGCCTGGGACCATGTAAATGCTTGTGCAGTGGCTGTTTGAAGCAGACATGTGGTTGTCACTGGAGATGGAGAGGCCCCATTAGCTTGTGTGGATTCCCTGGAGAAGATGAGGCTCACTGGGGACAGGATAATTGTCCTCGGATATCAGAAGAACTGCCACGAAGAAGAGGAAGCGGATACTGAGTGGGAGGGTTGAGAGATCAGAGCTACAGAGAAAGAATCCTGATGCTGAGAGCTGTTGGACCATGCCTCCCCCCATCTCTGGAGGGAATGCAGCAGGTGCTGGGGCAACACCTGCCAGTGTGTGCTGGTGTGTATGTGCCTTCACACTAAGGACGCCGTGGTTCTGAGGGTCTCGGCCTCCAGGCCCACCCTTATGTTTGATCATGTTCGTCCTCTTCCTTTCAGGAGGTGGGAGTGAGAAGATTATTCTCTAGATCATTGGCCTTAAAAATGGGGGGGGGGCGCCTGGGTGGCTTGGTCGGTTAAGCGTCTGACTTCAGCTCAGGTCATGATCTCACACTCCGTGAGTTCAAGCCCCGCATCAGGTTCTGTGCTGACAGCTCAGAGCCTGGAGCCTGTTTCAGATTCTGTGTCTCCCTCTCTCTCTGCCCCTCCCCTGTTCATGCTCTGTCTCTTTCCATCTCAAAAATAAATAAACGTTAAAAAAAAATTAAAAAAAAAATGGGGCATATGCAGGACCATTCTTTGGGGATGTGTGTAGTTAACTTACATACAAATTATTTATAACTAGATAAACATCTCTTGCGACAACATATTAAAGTTATTTTTTCTAATAGGCAGTTTGTTCAGAAAGGTTTAGAGGCCACTGATCAATACTAAAATTTACATTTATCTCTCTTTAGTTGATTGTAGTTACTCTTGGCCTCCTGTTACAATTCCTTCCCCCCGGGGGCTTGTAGTTTTCAGGTGGAGGCTGACACCAGGGATATGTGTGTTGGGCTCTTGTCCTCTGTCTTTAGCCCTGTGCGTGGTGGTCTTGTTGACCTGGCCAGGTGGTTTTGGAGGGTCCCATGGGAACATATTCTGGTCATACCTCCCTCCTTCAGGGGCCTCACTGTTTGGAATTCCTAATACTATCTCAGAGCTTCTTTCAGCATAAAATCATGGCATTTTCAGGGGCAATTTTGGCTTGTGGAAGAGAACAAAGTCTTTGAGGTATCATCAAGCATTTATAAAGCAGTTCTTGACGTATAATCATCTATTTTTTGGAGTAGGCCATCTATTTACTGGAATAAGTATATTCTGTGATTAGGCATTCACAGAGGGAGTGCCTATTATGTACCAGGGAGGTCCCTGCCCATGTGGAGCTTGTGGTCTAGTTGGGAAGCCTGTCAGGCAAAGAAGTATAGCATGCAGTAGAGCCGCTAAAGTACCAGGTAGAATGTTAATAGAGTAGCTCCAGAAGGGGTGTCCCACCCTGCTTGGGATGGGAGGATATTTCACAGTCAGACTTAGAAGTTTTATTTGGCAGACTGTTGGGGAAAGGACATTTCAGGGCAGCCCTGTGAACCAGTTATTTGCAGTAGTTAATGTGGCTGGATTGAAGGATGGAGGCCAATGGGAAAAGAATGAGAGGAGGCATTAGGCAGGGTAGATCTCAGTGCTTTGTAAGGATTTTGGACATTATTTTTTTCCTGCAGTTGAGGGCTATTGGAAGTTTTTCAGTTGAGTAGTAACAGATTTGAATTTTAGAAAGATGGCCCTAGGGGCAGTTTGCATGATGGATTGGCTGGCTATTGGAAGGCTTAAAGCAGAGAGGCTAGGTGGAGGCTATTGTGTGGTTTTGGTGAGAGAGAAGTCTATACCAAAGGAGTAGTGATGGAAGAAGGGTCAATTGCAGAGATGTTAAGAAAAAGAACTTAATAATTGGAAAGGCAATGACTTTGAGCGGTGTTGGACTTGTGCTGCCTGGCTCTGCCACATACTAGCTGTGCAAACTTGGATAAAGGACAACTTCTCTGTGTTTTAATTTCACCATCTGTGAAATGGGTGTAATAATAGTGCTCGCCATTTAGGATTGCTATGAGGTTTTACTGAATTCTCATGGAGAATTCTTAGGACAACACTTGGCACGTAGTAAGCATTCAGTGAATGTTAACCATTATTACTAATTAGCATCAATTATTCTTCAAAAGGGGAAGGAAGAGCTTTGATGATGTGCTCTGGTTGTAGGTATAACTAGGGCAGGAAAGTCAGTGGGAGGAACAGATCTGGCGTGAAGACAAGAGGGGGGTAATAATCAATTTTGGTTTGTCTGTCTGTACCCCACCTTCTCTTTTGACTCTGTAAGATACTTGCAAGGAGATGTGCAGAAGCAGGTGGGGGCGATGGTTGTTCTAGGGGGGAGGGTGGGATTGGATATAGATGTCAGAGTTGTTGTGGGGGTGAAAGAAGGCTTACACATGGATGAGGTTGTCTAGGCAAAGAGTATAATTCAGAGGGGAAGAAGGTACAGAACCTTTGGGAACCTTAATATTTATAGATAGTAGAAAAAAAGGAATCTGTGACCTTGATGAAAGCAGATGACCAGAGATGTAGAAGGAAACTAGGAACAAAGGAAAGTTCCTTAAAATTCTTCACTGGTCGATAAATGAAAGAATGCTCCTTAACCTCGTTGGAGTTGGGACACTGATTTGAATGTAGTAGAACAGCATCAAAAGATTACATAGTTTAATTTAAAAACTATTCACATTGGCCTTTCTTCTACCTTCAATCTAGTGTGTTCTGCTCATTTGAGAAAATTTCTACAAATAGGAAGTGAAGTCTTGGATAGAGATGGTGAAACTGAAGGTTTTGGATGTTCGCATGATGGAATTTCTGGCTCCCAGAATATCAGAATCCTGTGGGAATCAAGGTCTCAAAGAT